>NC_086198.1:57586640-57886640 GCF_035770615.1 Melospiza melodia melodia
AAGTTGGGCTGGTTTGATAGTACCAAGTGGCTCCTGCAATCTGCCATCCAGAAGCGGGGCAGCTTACTTTTGTTTGCCAGTGAAACGGGCCGAGGTTTGTGACTTGGGACCTATGGCTGGGAGTGACCGGCTGGCTCCTGGAAAGCTACAATAGGCAGGATGGTGACCAGACCCATGGTGGCACCAGTGCCAAGTTGGGCTGGTTTGATAGTACCAAGTGGCTCCTGCAATCTGCCATCAAAAAGTTGGCAGGCGAGTTTTGTTTTCCAGGGAATAGCGCCGTTGTTTGTATTTGGGGGCCTGTGGCTGGGAGTGGCCGGCTGGCTCCTTTGAACCCACGATACGCAGGATGGTTCCCAGACCCAAGGTGGCACCAGTGCCAAGTCGGGCTGGTTTGATACTACCAAGTGCGTCCTGCAATCTGCCATCCAGAAGCGGGGCAGCTTAATTTTGTTTGCCAGGGAAACGGGCCGTGGGTTTTGTATGGGGGCCTATAGCTGAGAGTGGCCGGCTGGCTCCTGAAAATCCACGCTAGGCAGCATGGTTCCCAGATGCAAGGTGGCACCAGTGCCAAGTCGGGCTGGTTTGATTGTGCAAAGTGGCTCCTGCAATCTGCCATCCAGAAGCGGGGCAGCTGATTTTTGTTTGCCAGAGAAAAATTCCGTGGATTGTTTTTGGGGGCATATTGCTGGGAGTGGCCGGCTGGCTCCTTAAAATGCTCGATACGCATGATGGTTCCCAGGCCCAAGGTGTCACCACTACCAAGTCGGCCTGCGGTTTTAGTATCAAGTTCATCCTGCAATTTGCCATCCAGAAGAGGGGCAGCTGAATTTTGTTTGCCAGAGAAACGGGCCGAGGTTTCTGTTTGGGGACATATGGCTGAGAGTGGCCGGGTGGCCCCTGAATATCCACGATACACAGCATGGTTCCCAGATCCAAGGTGGCACCAGTGCCAAGTTGGGCTGGTTTGATAGTACCAAGTGTCTCCTGCAATCTGCCATCCAGAAGCGGGGCAGCTTACTTTTGTTTGCCAGAGAAATAGGCCTAGGTTTTTGTCTGGGGGCCTGTGGCTAGGAGTGGCCGGCTGGCTCCTAAGAATCCACGATACGCAGGATGTTTCCCAGACCCAAGGTGGCACCAGTGCCAAGTCGGGCTGGTTTGATAGTACCAAGTGGCTCCTGCAAACTCCATCAAAATGTTGGCAGACGTGTTTTGTTTTCCAGGGAACAGCGCCGTTGATTTTGTTTGGGGACCTGTGGCTGGGAGTGGCCGGCTGGCTCCTTAGAATCCACGATACGCAGGATGGTTCCCAGACCCAAGGTGGCACCAGTGCCAAGTCGGGCTGGTTTGATTACACCAAGTGGCTCCTGCAATCTGCCATCCAGAAGTGAGGCAGCTAAGTTTTGTTTGCCAGAAAAAAGGGCCGTGGTTTTTGTTGGGGGCCTGTGGCTGGGAGTAGCCGGCTGGCTCCTTAAAATCCACGATAGGCTGGATGGTTCCCAGACCCAAGGTGGCACCAGTGCCAAGTCGGGCTGGTTTGATAGTACCAAGTGGCTCCTGCAATCTGCCATCCAGAAGCGGTGCAGTTGAGTTTTGTTTGCCAGAGAAAAGGGCCGTGGGTTGTGTTTGGGGGCATTTGGCTGGGAGTGGCCGGCTGTCTCATTAAAAAGATCGATACGCACGATGGTTCCCAGACCCAAGGTGGCACCAGTGCCAAGTAGGGCTGATTTTATAGTACCAAGTGCGTCCTGCAATTTGCCATCCAGAAGAGGGGCAGTTGAGTTTTGTTTGCCAGAGTATAGCGCCGTTGTTTGTGTTTGGGGGCTTGTGGCTGGGAGTGGCCGACTGGCGCCTTAGAATCTGTGTTACGCAGCATGGTTCCCAGACCAGAGGTGCCACGAGTGCCAAGTTGGGCTGGTTTGATAGTACCAAGTGGCTCCTGCAATCTGCCATCCAGAAGCGGGGCAGCTTACTTTTGTTTGCCAGTGAAACGGGCCGAGGTTTGTGACTTGGGACCTATGGCTGGGAGTGACCGGCTGGCTCCTGGAAAGCTACAATAGGCAGGATGGTGACCAGACCCATGGTGGCACCAGTGCCAAGTTGGGCTGGTTTGATAGTACCAAGTGGCTCCTGCAATCTGCCATCAAAAAGTTGGCAGGCGAGTTTTGTTTTCCAGGGAATAGCGCCGTTGTTTGTATTTGGGGGCCTGTGGCTGGGAGTGGCCGGCTGGCTCCTTTGAACCCACGATACGCAGGATGGTTCCCAGACCCAAGGTGGCACCAGTGCCAAGTCGGGCTGGTTTGATACTACCAAGTGCGTCCTGCAATCTGCCATCCAGAAGCGGGGCAGCTTAATTTTGTTTGCCAGGGAAACGGGCCGTGGGTTTTGTATGGGGGCCTATAGCTGAGAGTGGCCGGCTGGCTCCTGAAAATCCACGCTAGGCAGCATGGTTCCCAGATGCAAGGTGGCACCAGTGCCAAGTCGGGCTGGTTTGATTGTGCAAAGTGGCTCCTGCAATCTGCCATCCAGAAGCGGGGCAGCTGATTTTTGTTTGCCAGAGAAAAATTCCGTGGATTGTTTTTGGGGGCATATTGCTGGGAGTGGCCGGCTGGCTCCTTAAAATGCTCGATACGCATGATGGTTCCCAGGCCCAAGGTGTCACCACTACCAAGTCGGCCTGCGGTTTTAGTATCAAGTTCATCCTGCAATTTGCCATCCAGAAGAGGGGCAGTTGAGTTTTGTTTGCCAGAGAAACGGGCCGAGGTTTCTGTTTGGGGACATATGGCTGAGAGTGGCCGGGTGGCCCCTGAATATCCACGATACACAGCATGGTTCCCAGATCCAAGGTGGCACCAGTGCCAAGTTGGGCTGGTTTGATAGTACCAAGTGTCTCCTGCAATCTGCCATCCAGAAGCGGGGCAGCTTACTTTTGTTTGCCAGAGAAATAGGCCTAGGTTTTTGTCTGGGGGCCTGTGGCTAGGAGTGGCCGGCTGGCTCCTAAGAATCCACGATACGCAGGATGTTTCCCAGACCCAAGGTGGCACCAGTGCCAAGTCGGGCTGGTTTGATAGTACCAAGTGGCTCCTGCAAACTCCATCAAAATGTTGGCAGACGTGTTTTGTTTTCCAGGGAACAGCGCCGTTGATTTTGTTTGGGGACCTGTGGCTGGGAGTGGCCGGCTGGCTCCTTAGAATCCACGATACGCAGGATGGTTCCCAGACCCAAGGTGGCACCAGTGCCAAGTCGGGCTGGTTTGATTACACCAAGTGGCTCCTGCAATCTGCCATCCAGAAGTGAGGCAGCTAAGTTTTGTTTGCCAGAAAAAAGGGCCGTGGTTTTTGTTGGGGGCCTGTGGCTGGGAGTAGCCGGCTGGCTCCTTAAAATCCACGATAGGCTGGATGGTTCCCAGACCCAAGGTGGCACCAGTGCCAAGTCGGGCTGGTTTGATAGTACCAAGTGGCTCCTGCAATCTGCCATCCAGAAGCGGTGCAGTTGAGTTTTGTTTGCCAGAGAAAAGGGCCGTGGGTTGTGTTTGGGGGCATATGGCTGGGAGTGGCCGGCTGTCTCATTAAAAAGATCGATACGCAGGATGGTTCCCAGACCCAAGGTGGCACCAGTGCCAAGTCGGGCTGTTTTTATAGTACCAAGTGCGTCCTGCAATTTGCCATCCAGAAGAGGGGCAGTGGAGTTTTGTTTGCCAGAGAATAGCGCCGTTGTTTGTGTTTGGGGGCTTGTGGCTGGGAGTGGCCGACTGGCGCCTTAGAATCTGTGTTACGCAGCATGGTTCCCAGACCAGAGGTGGCACCAGTGCCAAGTTGGGCTGGTTTGATAGTACCAAGTGGCTCCTGCAATCTGCCATCCAGAAGCGGGGCAGCTTACTTTTGTTTGCCAGGTAAACGGGCCGAGGTTTGTGACTGGGGACCTATGGCGGGGAGTGACCGGCTGGCTCCTGGAAAGCTACAATAGGCAGGATGGTGACCAGACCCATGGTGGCACCAGTGCCAAGTTGGGCTGGTTTGATAGTACCAAGTGGCTCCTGCAATCTGCCATCAAAAAGTTGGCAGGCGAGTTTTGTTTTCCAGGGAAAAGCGTCGTTGTTTGTATTTGGGGGCCTGTGGCTGGGAGTGGCCGGCTGGCTCCTTTGAACCCACGATACGCAGGATGGTTCCCAGACCCAAGGTGGCACCAGTGCCAAGTCGGGCTGGTTTGATACTACCAAGTGCGTCCTGCAATCTGCCATCCAGAAGCGGGGCAGCTTAATTTTGTTTGCCAGGGAAACGGGCCGTGGGTTTTGTTTGGGGGCCTATGGCTGAGAGTGGCCGGCTGGCTCCTGAAAATCCACGCTAGGCAGCATGGTTCCCAGATGCAAGGTGGCACCAGTGCCAAGTCGGGCTGGTTTGATGGTGCAAAGTGGCTCCTGCAATCTGCCATCCAGAAGCGGGGCAGCTGATTTTTGTTTGCCAGAGAAAAATTCCGTGGATTGTTTTTGGGGGCATATTGCTGGGAGTGGCCGGCTGGCTCCTTAAAATGCTCGATACGCATGATGGTTCCCAGGTCCAAGGTGTCACCACTACCAAGTCGGCCTGCGGTTTTAGTATCAAGTTCATCCTGCAATTTGCCATCCAGAAGAGGGGCAGTTGAGTTTTGTTTGCCAGAGAAACGGGCCGAGGTTTCTGTTTGGGGACATATGGCTGAGAGTGGCCGGGTGGCCCCTGAATATCCACGATACACAGCATGGTTCCCAGATCCAAGGTGGCACCAGTGCCAAGTTGGGCTGGTTTGATAGTACCAAGTGTCTCCTGCAATCTGCCATCCAGAAGCGGGGCAGCTTACTTTTGTTTGCCAGAGAAATAGGCCTAGGTTTTTGTTTGGGGGCCTGTGGCTAGGAGTGGCCGGCTGGCTCCTAAGAATCCACGATACGCAGGATGTTTCCCAGACCCAAGGTGGCACCAGTGCCAAGTCGGGCTGGTTTGATAGTACCAAGTGGCTCCTGCAAACTCCATCAAAATGTTGGCAGGCGTGTTTTGTTTTCCAGGGAACAGCGCCGTTGATTTTGTTTGGGGGCCTGTGGCTGGGAGTGGCCGGCTGGCTCCTTAGAATCCACGATACGCAGGATGGTTCCCAGACCCAAGGTGGCACCAGTGCCAAGTCGGGCTGGTTTGATTACACCAAGTGGCTCCTGCAATCTGCCATCCAGAAGTGAGGCAGCTAAGTTTTGTTTGCCAGAAAAAAGGGCCGTGGTTTTTGTTGGGGGCCTGTGGCTGGGAGTGGCCGGCTGGCTCCTTAGAATCCACCATACGCAGGATGGTTCCCAGACCCAAGGTGGCACCAGTGCCAAGTCGGGCTGGTTTGATAGTCCCAAGTGACTCCTGCAAACTGCCATCCAGAAGCGGGGCAGCTGACTTTTGTTTGCCAGGGAAATGGGCCGTTGTTTGTGTTTGGGGGCCTGTGGCTGGGAGTGTTCGGCTGGTTCCTGAATATGTACGATACGCAGGATTGTTCCCAGACCCAAGGTGGCACCAGTGCCAAGTCGGGCTGGTTTGATGGTGCAAAGTGGCTCCTGCAATCTGCCATCCAGACGCGGGGCAGCGGATTTTTGTTTCCATGAGAAATGGTCCGTGGTTTGTTTTTGGGGGTATATGGCTGGGCGTGGCCGGCTGGCTCCTTAAAAAGCTCGATATGCAGGATGGTTCCCTGACACAAGGTGGCACCAGTGCCACGTCGGGCGGTTTTCGTAGTACAAAGTGCGTCCTAAAATTTGCCATCCAGAAGAGGGGCAGTTGAGTTTTGTTTGCCAGAGAAAAGGTCCGTGGTTTGTTTTTGGGGGCATATGGCTGAGAGTGGCTGGCTGGCCCCTGAAAATCCACGATACACAGGATGGTTCCCAGATCCAAGGTGGCACCTGTGCCAAGTCGGGCTGATTTGATAGTACTAAGTAGCTCCTGCAATCTGCCATCCAGAAGCGGGGCAGCTTACTTTTGTTTGCCAGGGAAACGGGCCGAGGTTTGTGTTTGGGGGCCTATGGCTGAGAGTGACCGGCTGGCTCCTGAAAAGCTACGATAGGCAGGATGGTGACCAGACCCATGGTGGCACCAGTGCCAAGTTGGGCTGGTTTGATAGTACCAAGTGGTTCCTGCAATCTGCCATCCAGAAGCAGGGCAGCTGAGTTTTGTTTGCCAGAGAAAAGGGCCTTGGTTTGTGTTTGGGGGCATATGGCTGGGTGTGGCCAGCTGGCTCCTTAAAATGCACGATATGCAACATGGCTCCCAGACCCAAGGTGGCACCAGTGCCAAGTTGGGCTGGTTTGATAGTACCAAGTGGCTCCTGCAATCTTCCATGATCACGTGGAGAAATACTTTCTGGTTTCAGCCTCATGCTCTTTCTTCTCTCCCTCAACTTCTCTATCACCTCTCATCTGGTTCACATGCGGTGTCTTCAAGGTCCACAGGCTACTTTTCACAGAATCTTCTGGCCTGATGAAGTAAGAATGATGAATAGAACAGAGCTGGGATCTATTTTCCAGTTTGGATAAAATGCATTCTGCACACAAATCCAAGGAGAACGGGCTGCCCCGATGCCCAGAAAATCTTTCACTCCTGCTAGTGTTCTACGTCAACCGCAACTTAGTCTGAAAGAAAAGCTTTTTCTCTGAGAGCATCTGAGAGGTTTGCATGAAGCACTGATATCTGACATATGCAATTTTGAATAGGAGAGGAAAAAGAAAATGGCAAGGAGTTTTTAATTTTAGTGGTTTCAATTTTAATTTCCGTGCACTTTTTCAAAACTTGTCAGCTCAAATGCCCATCAACATCTTTTAGTCATCTGTAAGTCAGTATTCATATAAAATGTGCTTCAAATCCAAAGAATTTCAAATTTGCACTCCAAGCTTCTATGCCTAGATTTATGATTTCCTACACATATTAGATGAAAGGAAGGCCTTTTTTACTGTGGGAGTGCTGGAACACTGGAACAGGTTGCCCAGAGAAGTTGTGGGTGTCCCATCCCTGAAAGTATTCAAGGTCACCTTGGACGGGGCTTGGAGCAGCAACAAAGGAGAAGCTTGATGGTAGAGAAACAAAGTTGGACTATAGAAGAAACTCGGATTGAAGTATAGGATCAAGTTTTCTCTCAGCTCTTGGGGTAAATTCAAAGTTGTACAAAATGACATTTATCTGTGCTATTCACTACTGTAACAGAAAGTTTCATGAAAACTGTACAGAAGATAGTAAATTTTAAAAGAGATAAGAATTACAGCATAAAATCCATGGGATAGGTTACAACATGAGACACTCTCTAAGAGAAAATCTCTGTGTTTCAGCACTTCATCGGGGTAAGATTTCATGAAGTGCCAAAGAAGGCGGCAAAATATCATTCGGGACATTATTTACTGGAATTCAGCCTGGCCATTAGTAGGAACTGCCTTTGAACATATCATGTAGATATACCACACACACTTTCCCTTCACTGAAAAATTACTGTTTACAACAAATAAGCAATTGACGATCAAAATTGATTGAAAGCATCTTAAACATGTCAAGTATTTCATTGTAGATGATCTGTGATCCAAATGCTTCTTCCACCTTCGAGAGGGACAGAAGAATTCTTCCATATCATGATGGTTTAAAATTGTATCAACCAATGTTTTCTGCTGAAAAGATATCATCTATTTTTTTCTATTTTTGGAAGAAAATATTCCTAGACATACAACAGGTGAGAACTAAGTAATTTTAAAGAAACAAATGAAATGAAAATATTCTGTAAATAGAATGAAATGAAAAGCTGTGTTTTAAATAGGAGCTAAATATTAAACAGAATTTTTGTACCAGGCATTTGAATTACTGCACCAGCTCTTTTGCCCATCAAGAGAGGCATTTAGCATTTCAGTCTTTTCCAAGGTGTTCATGATCTGCTATGCTGATCTCTGTGTGTGCCTAGGTGTGTGTGGAGGGGGGGGCATATGAAGGGGAGTGTGTATGTTTGCTTTACAATTGTTGTGGCAGATTCATGCCTCAGCTCCACATTTTGTTTTAAAAAGGTCACACCGAGTGGATATGAAGTTTACTATCAACAAGAGATCGATTCCCAAATCATCCATTTGACTCTCCCTTATAAATCATGTGCTTTGTTGCATATTTTATCAAATATACTTTCAAGCCAGATGGAGGAAGGAGGATGTGGGAATCCCTCCACCATCTTGCAACTTTTATGTAAGTAGGTTTTCAAGAAAATCATCATTTCTCTTTTAAATATGTCTGGAACAGGCATGATGGTAGTGTCAACCTGTTGGAGTTTTTGTTGCTGGAAGAAGTTGTACAAAAGGATTGGTTTTTACATTGACCAGTTACTGAATCAAGCGCAGGAATACATTGGAAATTTAGCTGGGGGTTCCTTTTCCCAGCAGACTACTTCTAGAACGAGCTTGTACACTGAAGCTGACTCTTTTGCTCTCTTTTTGTTTCTTTCCTATTTTCTTGGCTTCTTTGCCACTATCTAGACAATTTTGGAACTTTGTTCCCAACTAAAATGGTTTCAATAGTCTGATTGTGATCATACATTTTTACAAGGAATTTTTAAAATCTTTCCTCGAGTCCAGAAAGTCAAGGACTTAGATCTTTTTCTTCCCTTATCAATATTGCCATGAAATTGATAAATAAAGACCAACTCTTTATTTTTGTTTTTAACCCACGTAGATAATTCCCATCCATTAATCCATTTTGTGGACCAATAGCTGCCATTCTGATGGAAGCTGTCACTTCTTAACAATAGGCATTCTGTGACTATGTTGACTGCACTTTGGGTGAAGATCCTAACTGGTCTTAGATATACATAGGGAGAAATTTGCTCAGCCAGTGTCAGTCTTAAGCATGCGTATCAGAAGATCTTTCTAGAGCTGGGAATTTTCCCATGAAAGGGATTCAGTTAGGGAAGAGACACTTGTGCCAGAGTTTTACATTCTTCTTGAACACTGCTTAAGGAACTTAGATGCCATGTCCATTTGGATCTCTGTCTGCACAGAACTTTGTCATGCCAGCGCTTTGAAATGCATCTTGAAGAGAATTCACTAGCACAGAATGAAAGAGAGTGGAAGGGGTTGGTGGGGCTAACCAGGCCCAACCCCCCTGCCTAAACCAGGATACCTAGAGCCTCTTGCCCAGGATTCTATCTGGGTGTACTTTTAATGTCTTCAAAGATCCAGGCTCCACAATCTTTCTGGGCAGTCTGTGCCGTGGTTCAGTCACCCTGACAGTAAAGAAACATTTACTGATGTTCAAAGGCAATCTCCTGTATTTCAGTGTGTGCCCACTGCCTCTTGTCTTTTCCCTCAGCATCACTGAAAAGACACTGATTCCCTCCCCTTTGCACTATTGCTTCCATATGTATGTGTGATGCCATGTAGAGGTATGTCAAACACCTCCCTGAAGCCCAGGCAGATAATATTCCCTTCATCTACCAGTCAAGTTGATTCATCAGAGGAGTTTAAAGTGATGTTCAGCATGAAATTCCCCTGAAAAATCATGCTAACTACATTATTTGGTCATCTGTCATGTGCCTGGCAAGGATTTCCAGGAAGAGCTGCTTCATCAACTTCCTGGGGATAAAAAAGAGGCTGGCTGGTTTGTACTATGGCGAGTCCTCTTAATTGCCTTTTTTGAAGATGGGTGTCATTTGCTAACATCCACTCTTTAGCTCCTCTTCTCATCTACACCTCGGCAAAAAGCTTTTCCACTATGTCTGGCTAGGAAAAACTGTGCCAGCACAGAAAACATCTCCCATCGTGTTCTAGAAGTTGCACGGATGTCTGCCAAGTGTTTGGCAGGAAGAAAAGAAAAGTTGTCCAAAACAGCTTCCAATCGAATGTTCCTGTGATTGGAAAAGTCAGGAGAGTGCAAAGGTACTGTTTTCTATCAGTTGGCAAGGTGCGCACACAATCCCAGTGTTGTACAGCTTGCTTCTTCACCTTCCCGAAGCTGCCGCTCTCGCCGGCTGCCGGAGCCCAAGAAGCGGCTTCTTCGCGCAAAGACGATTGTGCCGCTCACAGTGCTCTCCTTAGCGCGGCTTCTGCCGAAAGACGCCCGGCAGCGGCTCTTACCTCCGGAGAGCATCCTACCTTCGTCTTTAGCTCCTCTTCTCATCTACACCTCGGCAAAACGCTTTTCCACTATGTCTGGCTAGGAAAAACTGTGCCAGCACAGAAAACATCTCCCATCGTGTTCTAGAAGTTGCACGGATGTCTGCCAAGTGTTTGGCAGGAAGAAAAGAAAAGTTGTCCAAAACAGCTTCCAATCGAATGTTCCTGTGATTGGAAAAGTCAGGAGAGTGCAAAGGTACTGTTTTCTATCAGTTGGCAAGGTGCGCACACAATCCCAGTGTTGTACAGCTTGCTTCTTCACCTTCCCGAAGCTGCCGCTCTCGCCGGCTGCCGGAGCCCAAGAAGCGGCTTCTTCGCGCAAAGACGATTGTGCCGCTCACAGGGCTCTCCTTAGCGCGGCTTCTGCCGAAAGACGCCCGGCAGCGGCTCTTACCTCCGGAGAGCATCCTACCTTCGTCTTTAGCTCCTCTTCTCATCTACACCTCGGCAAAACGCTTTGCCACTATGTCTGGCTAGGAAAAACTGTGCCAGCACAGAAAACATCTCCCATCGTGTTCTAGAAGTTGCACGGATGTCTGCCAAGTGTTTGGCAGGAAGAAAAGAAAAGTTGTCCAAAACAGCTTCCAATCGAATGTTCCTGTGATTGGAAAAGTCAGGAGAGTGCAAAGGTACTGTTTTCTATCAGTTGGCAAGGTGCGCACACAATCCCAGTGTTGTACAGCTTGCTTCTTCACCTTCCCGAAGCTGCCGCTCTCGCCGGCTCCCGGAACCGAAGAAGCGGCTTCTTCGCGCAAAGACGATTGTGCCGCTCACAGGGCTCTCCTTAGCGCGGCTTCTGCCGAAAGACGCCCGGCAGCGGCTCTTACCTCCGGAGAGCATCCTACCTTCGTCTTTCGCGTCTTATGTAGTCTACATCTTAGCAAAACGCTTTTCCACTATGTCTGGCTAGGAAAAACTGTGCCAGCACAGAAAACATCTCCCATCGTGTTCTAGAAGTTGCACGGATGTCTGCCAAGTGTTTGGCAGGAAGAAAAGAAAAGTTGTCCAAAACAGCTTCCAATCGAATGTTCATGTGATTGGAAAAGTCAGGAGAGTGCAAAGGTACTGTTTTCTATCAGTTGGCAAGGTGCGCACACAATCCCAGTGTTGTACAGCTTGCTTCTTCACCTTCCCGAAGCTGCCGCTCTCGCCGGCTGCCGGAGCCCAAGAAGCGGCTTCTTCGCGCAAAGACGATTGTGCCGCTCACAGTGCTCTCCTTAGCGCGGCTTCTGCCGAAAGACGCCCGGCAGCGGCTCTTACCTCCGGAGAGCATCCTACCTTCGTCTTTCGCGTCTTTTGTAGTCTACATCTTAGCAAAACGCTTTTCCACTATGTCTGGCTAGGAAAAACTGTGCCAGCACAGAAAACATCTCCCATCGTGTTCTAGAAGTTGCACGGATGTCTGCCAAGTGTTTGGCAGGAAGAAAAGAAAAGTTGTCCAAAACAGCTTCCAATCGAATGTTCATGTGATTGGAAAAGTCAGGAGAGTGCAAAGGTACTGTTTTCTATCAGTTGGCAAGGTGCGCACACAATCCCAGTGTTGTACAGCTTGCTTCTTCACCTTCCCGAAGCTGCCGCTCTCGCCGGCTGCCGGAGCCCAAGAAGCGGCTTCTTCGCGCAAAGACGATTGTGCCGCTCACAGTGCTCTCCTTAGCGCGGCTTCTGCCGAAAGACGCCCGGCAGCGGCTCTTACCTCCGGAGAGCATCCTACCTTCGTCTTTCGCGTCTTTTGTAGTCTACATCTTAGCAAAACGCTTTTCCACTATGTCTGGCTAGGAAAAACTGTGCCAGCACAGAAAACATCTCCCATCGTGTTCTAGAAGTTGCACGGATGTCTGCCAAGTGTTTGGCAGGAAGAAAAGAAAAGTTGTCCAAAACAGCTTCCAATCGAATGTTCCTGTGATTGGAAAAGTCAGGAGAGTGCAAAGGTACTGTTTTCTATCAGTTGGCAAGGTGCGCACACAATCCCAGTGTTGTACAGCTTGCTTCTTCACCTTCCCGAAGCTGCCGCTCTCGCCGGCTGCCGGAGCCCAAGAAGCGGCTTCTTCGCGCAAAGACGATTGTGCCGCTCACAGGGCTCTCCTTAGCGCGGCTTCTGCCGAAAGACGCCCGGCAGCGGCTCTTACCTCCGGAGAGCATCCTACCTTCGTCTTTCGCGTCTTTTGTAGTCTACATCTTAGCAAAACGCTTTTCCACTATGTCTGGCTAGGAAAAACTGTGCCAGCACAGAAAACATCTCCCATCATGTTCTAGAAGTTGCACGGATGTCTGCCAAGTGTTTGGCAGGAAGAAAAGAAAAGTTGTCCAAAACAGCTTCCAATCGAATGTTCCTGTGATTGGAAAAGTCAGGAGAGTGCAAAGGTACTGTTTTCTATCAGTTGGCAAGGTGCGCACACAATCCCAGTGTTGTACAGCTTGCTTCTTCACCTTCCCGAAGCTGCCGCTCTCGCCGGCTGCCGGAGCCCAAGAAGCGGCTTCTTCGCGCAAAGACGATTGTGCCGTTCACAGTGCTTTCCTTAGCGCGGCTTCTGCCGAAAGACGCCCGGCAGCGGCTCTTACCTCCGGAGAGCATCCTACCTTCGTCTTTAGCTCCTCTTCTCATCTACACCTCGGCAAAACGCTTTTCCACTATGTCTGGCTAGGAAAAACTGTGCCAGCACAGAAAACATCTCCCATCGTGTTCTAGAAGTTGCACGGATGTCTGCCAAGTGTTTGGCAGGAAGAAAAGAAAAGTTGTCCAAAACAGCTTCCAATCGAATGTTCCTGTGATTGGAAAAGTCAGGAGAGTGCAAAGGTACTGTTTTCTATCAGTTGGCAAGGTGCGCACACAATCCCAGTGTTGTACAGCTTGCTTCTTCACCTTCCCGAAGCTGCCGCTCTCGCCGGCTGCCGGAGCCCAAGAAGCGGCTTCTTCGCGCAAAGACGATTGTGCCGCTCACAGGGCTCTCCTTAGCGCGGCTTCTGCCGAAAGACGCCCGGCAGCGGCTCTTACCTCCGGAGAGCATCCTACCTTCGTCTTTAGCTCCTCTTCTCATCTACACCTCGGCAAAACGCTTTGCCACTATGTCTGGCTAGGAAAAACTGTGCCAGCACAGAAAACATCTCCCATCGTGTTCTAGAAGTTGCACGGATGTCTGCCAAGTGTTTGGCAGGAAGAAAAGAAAAGTTGTCCAAAACAGCTTCCAATCGAATGTTCCTGTGATTGGAAAAGTCAGGAGAGTGCAAAGGTACTGTTTTCTATCAGTTGGCAAGGTGCGCACACAATCCCAGTGTTGTACAGCTTGCTTCTTCACCTTCCCGAAGCTGCCGCTCTCGCCGGCTCCCGGAACCGAAGAAGCGGCTTCTTCGCGCAAAGACGATTGTGCCGCTCACAGGGCTCTCCTTAGCGCGGCTTCTGCCGAAAGACGCCCGGCAGCGGCTCTTACCTCCGGAGAGCATCCTACCTTCGTCTTTCGCGTCTTATGTAGTCTACATCTTAGCAAAACGCTTTTCCACTATGTCTGGCTAGGAAAAACTGTGCCAGCACAGAAAACATCTCCCATCGTGTTCTAGAAGTTGCACGGATGTCTGCCAAGTGTTTGGCAGGAAGAAAAGAAAAGTTGTCCAAAACAGCTTCCAATCGAATGTTCATGTGATTGGAAAAGTCAGGAGAGTGCAAAGGTACTGTTTTCTATCAGTTGGCAAGGTGCGCACACAATCCCAGTGTTGTACAGCTTGCTTCTTCACCTTCCCGAAGCTGCCGCTCTCGCCGGCTGCCGGAGCCCAAGAAGCGGCTTCTTCGCGCAAAGACGATTGTGCCGCTCACAGTGCTCTCCTTAGCGCGGCTTCTGCCGAAAGACGCCCGGCAGCGGCTCTTACCTCCGGAGAGCATCCTACCTTCGTCTTTCGCGTCTTTTGTAGTCTACATCTTAGCAAAACGCTTTTCCACTATGTCTGGCTAGGAAAAACTGTGCCAGCACAGAAAACATCTCCCATCGTGTTCTAGAAGTTGCACGGATGTCTGCCAAGTGTTTGGCAGGAAGAAAAGAAAAGTTGTCCAAAACAGCTTCCAATCGAATGTTCATGTGATTGGAAAAGTCAGGAGAGTGCAAAGGTACTGTTTTCTATCAGTTGGCAAGGTGCGCACACAATCCCAGTGTTGTACAGCTTGCTTCTTCACCTTCCCGAAGCTGCCGCTCTCGCCGGCTGCCGGAGCCCAAGAAGCGGCTTCTTCGCGCAAAGACGATTGTGCCGCTCACAGTGCTCTCCTTAGCGCGGCTTCTGCCGAAAGACGCCCGGCAGCGGCTCTTACCTCCGGAGAGCATCCTACCTTCGTCTTTCGCGTCTTTTGTAGTCTACATCTTAGCAAAACGCTTTTCCACTATGTCTGGCTAGGAAAAACTGTGCCAGCACAGAAAACATCTCCCATCGTGTTCTAGAAGTTGCACGGATGTCTGCCAAGTGTTTGGCAGGAAGAAAAGAAAAGTTGTCCAAAACAGCTTCCAATCGAATGTTCCTGTGATTGGAAAAGTCAGGAGAGTGCAAAGGTACTGTTTTCTATCAGTTGGCAAGGTGCGCACACAATCCCAGTGTTGTACAGCTTGCTTCTTCACCTTCCCGAAGCTGCCGCTCTCGCCGGCTGCCGGAGCCCAAGAAGCGGCTTCTTCGCGCAAAGACGATTGTGCCGCTCACAGGGCTCTCCTTAGCGCGGCTTCTGCCGAAAGACGCCCGGCAGCGGCTCTTACCTCCGGAGAGCATCCTACCTTCGTCTTTCGCGTCTTTTGTAGTCTACATCTTAGCAAAACGCTTTTCCACTATGTCTGGCTAGGAAAAACTGTGCCAGCACAGAAAACATCTCCCATCATGTTCTAGAAGTTGCACGGATGTCTGCCAAGTGTTTGGCAGGAAGAAAAGAAAAGTTGTCCAAAACAGCTTCCAATCGAATGTTCCTGTGATTGGAAAAGTCAGGAGAGTGCAAAGGTACTGTTTTCTATCAGTTGGCAAGGTGCGCACACAATCCCAGTGTTGTACAGCTTGCTTCTTCACCTTCCCGAAGCTGCCGCTCTCGCCGGCTGCCGGAGCCCAAGAAGCGGCTTCTTCGCGCAAAGACGATTGTGCCGTTCACAGTGCTCTCCTTAGCGCGGCTTCTGCCGAAAGACGCCCGGCAGCGGCTCTTACCTCCTGAGAGTGGCAGCTTCGGGAAGGTGAAGAAGCAAGCTGTACAACACTGGGATTGTGTGCGCACCTTGCCAACTCATAGAAAACAGTACCTTTGCACTCTCCTGACTTTTCCAATCACAGGAACATTCGATTGGAAGCTGTTTTGGACAACTTTTCTTTTCTTCCTGCCAAACACTTGGCAGACATCCGTGCAACTTCTAGAACACGATGGGAGATGTTTTCTGTGCTGGCACAGTTTTTCCTAGCCAGACATAGTGGAAAAGCGTTTTGCTAAGATGTAGACTACAAAAGACGCGAAAGACGAAGGTAGGATGCTCTCCGGAGGTAAGAGCCGCTGCCGGGCGTCTTTCGGCAGAAGCCGCGCTAAGGAGAGCCCTGTGAGCGGCACAATCGTCTTTGCGCGAAGAAGCCGCTTCTTGGGCTCCGGCAGCCGGCGAGAGCGGCAGCTTCGGGAAGGTGAAGAAGCAAGCTGTACAACACTGGGATTGTGTGCGCACCTTGCCAACTGATAGAAAACAGTACCTTTGCACTCTCCTGACTTTTCCAATCACAGGAACATTCGATTGGAAGCTGTTTTGGACAACTTTTCTTTTCTTCCTGCCAAACACTTGGCAGACATCCGTGCAACTTCTAGAACACGATGGGAGATGTTTTCTGTGCTGGCACAGTTTTTCCTAGCCAGACATAGTGGAAAAGCGTTTTGCCGAGGTGTAGATGAGAAGAGGAGCTAACGACGAAGGTAGGATGCTCTCCGGAGGTAAGAGCCGCTGCCGGGCGTCTTTCGGCAGAAGCCGCGCTAAGGAGAGCACTGTGAGCGGCACAATCGTCTTTGCGCGAAGAAGCCGCTTCTTGGGCTCCGGCAGCCGGCGAGAGCGGCAGCTTCGGGAAGGTGAAGAAGCAAGCTGTACAACACTGGGATTGTGTGCGCACCTTGCCAACTGATAGAAAACAGTACCTTTGCACTCTCCTGACTTTTCCAATCACAGGAACATTCGATTGGAAGCTGTTTTGGACAACTTTTCTTTTCTTCCTGCCAAACACTTGGCAGACATCCGTGCAACTTCTAGAACACGATGGGAGATGTTTTCTGTGCTGGCACAGTTTTTCCTAGCCAGACATAGTGGAAAAGCTTTTTGCCGAGGTGTAGATGAGAAGAGGAGCTAAAGAGTGGATGTTAGCAAATGACACCCATCTTCAAAAAAGGCAATTAAGAGGACTCGCCATAGTACAAACCAGCCAGCCTCTTTTTTATCCCCAGGAAGTTGATGAAGCAGCTCTTCCTGGAAATCCTTGCCAGGCACATGACAGATGACCAAATAATGTAGTTAGCATGATTTTTCAGGGGAATTTCATGCTGAACATCACTTTAAACTCCTCTGATGAATCAACTTGACTGGTAGATGAAGGGAATATTATCTGCCTGGGCTTCAGGGAGGTTTTTGACATACCTCTACATGGCATCACACATACATATGGAAGCAATAGTGCAAAGGGGAGGGAATCAGTGTCTTTTCAGTGATGCTGAGGGAAAAGACAAGAGGCAGTGGGCACACACTGAAATACAGGAGATTGCCTTTGAACATCAGTAAATGTTTCTTTACTGTCAGGGTGACTGAACCACGGCACAGACTGCCCAGAAAGATTGTGGAGCCTGGATCTTTGAAGACATTAAAAGTACACCCAGATAGAATCCTGGGCAAGAGGCTCTAGGTATCCTGGTTTAGGCAGGGGGGTTGGGCCTGGTTAGCCCCACCAACCCCTTCCACTCTCTTTCATTCTGTGCTAGTGAATTCTCTTCAAGATGCATTTCAAAGCACTGGCATGACAAAGTTCTGTGCAGACAGAGATCCAAATGGACATGGCATCTAAGTTCCTTAAGCAGTGTTCAAGAAGAATGTAAAACTCTGGCACAAGTGTCTCTTCCCTAACTGAATCCCTTTCATGGGAAAATTCCCAGCTCTAGAAAGATCTTCTGATACGCATGCTTAAGACTGACACTGGCTGAGCAAATTTCTCCCTATGTATATCTAAGACCAGTTAGGATCTTCACCCAAAGTGCAGTCAACATAGTCACAGAATGCCTATTGTTAAGAAGTGACAGCTTCCATCAGAATGGCAGCTATTGGTCCACAAAATGGATTAATGGATGGGAATTATCTACGTGGGTTAAAAACAAAAATAAAGAGTTGGTCTTTATTTATCAATTTCATGGCAATATTGATAAGGGAAGAAAAAGATCTAAGTCCTTGACTTTCTGGACTCGAGGAAAGATTTTAAAAATTCCTTGTAAAAATGTATGATCACAATCAGACTATTGAAACCATTTTAGTTGGGAACAAAGTTCCAAAATTGTCTAGATAGTGGCAAAGAAGCCAAGAAAATAGGAAAGAAACAAAAAGAGAGCAAAAGAGTCAGCTTCAGTGTACAAGCTCGTTCTAGAAGTAGTCTGCTGGGAAAAGGAACCCCCAGCTAAATTTCCAATGTATTCCTGCGCTTGATTCAGTAACTGGTCAATGTAAAAACCAATCCTTTTGTACAACTTCTTCCAGCAACAAAAACTCCAACAGGTTGACACTACCATCATGCCTGTTCCAGACATATTTAAAAGAGAAATGATGATTTTCTTGAAAACCTACTTACATAAAAGTTGCAAGATGGTGGAGGGATTCCCACATCCTCCTTCCTCCATCTGGCTTGAAAGTATATTTGATAAAATATGCAACAAAGCACATGATTTATAAGGGAGAGTCAAATGGATGATTTGGGAATCGATCTCTTGTTGATAGTAAACTTCATATCCACTCGGTGTGACCTTTTTAAAACAAAATGTGGAGCTGAGGCATGAATCTGCCACAACAATTGTAAAGCAAACATACACACTCCCCTTCATATGCCCCCCCCTCCACACACACCTAGGCACACACAGAGATCAGCATAGCAGATCATGAACACCTTGGAAAAGACTGAAATGCTAAATGCCTCTCTTGATGGGCAAAAGAGCTGGTGCAGTAATTCAAATGCCTGGTACAAAAATTCTGTTTAATATTTAGCTCCTATTTAAAACACAGCTTTTCATTTCATTCTATTTACAGAATATTTTCATTTCATTTGTTTCTTTAAAATTACTTAGTTCTCACCTGTTGTATGTCTAGGAATATTTTCTTCCAAAAATAGAAAAAAATAGATGATATCTTTTCAGCAGAAAACATTGGTTGATACAATTTTAAACCATCATGATATGGAAGAATTCTTCTGTCCCTCTCGAAGGTGGAAGAAGCATTTGGATCACAGATCATCTACAATGAAATACTTGACATGTTTAAGATGCTTTCAATCAATTTTGATCGTCAATTGCTTATTTGTTGTAAACAGTAATTTTTCAGTGAAGGGAAAGTGTGTGTGGTATATCTACATGATATGTTCAAAGGCAGTTCCTACTAATGGCCAGGCTGAATTCCAGTAAATAATGTCCCGAATGATATTTTGCCGCCTTCTTTGGCACTTCATGAAATCTTACCCCGATGAAGTGCTGAAACAAAGAGATTTTCTCTTAGAGAGTGTCTCATGTTGTAACCTATCCCATGGATTTTATGCTGTAATTCTTATCTCTTTTAAAATTTACTATCTTCTGTACAGTTTTCATGAAACTTTCTGTTACAGTAGTGAATAGCACAGATAAATGTCATTTTGTACAACTTTGAATTTACCCCAAGAGCTGAGAGAAAACTTGATCCTATACTTCAATCCGAGTTTCTTCTATAGTCCAACTTTGTTTCTCTACCATCAAGCTTCTCCTTTGTTGCTGCTCCAAGCCCCGTCCAAGGTGACCTTGAATACTTTCAGGGATGGGACACCCACAACTTCTCTGGGCAACCTGTTCCAGTGTTCCAGCACTCCCACAGTAAAAAAGGCCTTCCTTTCATCTAATATGTGTAGGAAATCATAAATCTAGGCATAGAAGCTTGGAGTGCAAATTTGAAATTCTTTGGATTTGAAGCACATTTTATATGAATACTGACTTACAGATGACTAAAAGATGTTGATGGGCATTTGAGCTGACAAGTTTTGAAAAAGTGCACGGAAATTAAAATTGAAACCACTAAAATTAAAAACTCCTTGCCATTTTCTTTTTCCTCTCCTATTCAAAATTGCATATGTCAGATATCAGTGCTTCATGCAAACCTCTCAGATGCTCTCAGAGAAAAAGCTTTTCTTTCAGACTAAGTTGCGGTTGACGTAGAACACTAGCAGGAGTGAAAGATTTTCTGGGCATCGGGGCAGCCCGTTCTCCTTGGATTTGTGTGCAGAATGCATTTTATCCAAACTGGAAAATAGATCCCAGCTCTGTTCTATTCATCATTCTTACTTCATCAGGCCAGAAGATTCTGTGAAAAGTAGCCTGTGGACCTTGAAGACAGCGCATGTGAACCAGATGAGAGGTGATAGAGAAGTTGAGGGAGAGAAGAAAGAGCATGAGGCTGAAACCAGAAAGTATTTCTCCACGTGATCATGGAAGATTGCAGGAGCCACTTGGTACTATCAAACCAGCCCAACTTGGCACTGGTGCCACCTTGGGTCTGGGAGCCATGTTGCATATCGTGCATTTTAAGGAGCCAGCTGGCCACACCCAGCCATATGCCCCCAAACACAAACCAAGGCCCTTTTCTCTGGCAAACAAAACTCAGCTGCCCTGCTTCTGGATGGCAGATTGCAGGAACCACTTGGTACTATCAAACCAGCCCAACTTGGCACTGGTGCCACCATGGGTCTGGTCACCATCCTGCCTATTGTAGCTTTTCAGGAGCCAGCCGGTCACTCTCAGCCATAGGCCCCCAAACACAAACCTCGGCCCGTTTCCCTGGCAAACAAAAGTAAGCTGCCCCGCTTCTGGATGGCAGATTGCAGGAGCTACTTAGTACTATCAAATCAGCCCGACTTGGCACAGGTGCCACCTTGGATCTGGGAACCATCCTGTGTATCGTGGATTTTCAGGGGCCAGCCAGCCACTCTCAGCCATATGCCCCCAAAAACAAACCACGGACCTTTTCTCTGGCAAACAAAACTCAACTGCCCCTCTTCTGGATGGCAAATTTTAGGACGCACTTTGTACTACGAAAACCGCCCGACGTGGCACTGGTGCCACCTTGTGTCAGGGAACCATCCTGCATATCGAGCTTTTTAAGGAGCCAGCCGGCCACGCCCAGCCATATACCCCCAAAAACAAACCACGGACCATTTCTCATGGAAACAAAAATCCGCTGCCCCGCGTCTGGATGGCAGATTGCAGGAGCCACTTTGCACCATCAAACCAGCCCGATTTGGCACTGGTGCCACCTTGGGTCTGGGAACAATCCTGCATATCGTGGATTCTAAGGAGCCAGCCGGCCACTCCCAGCCACAGGCCCCCAAACACAAACAACGGCGCTTTTCCCTGGAAAACAAAACTCGCCTGCCAGCTTTTTGATGGCAGATTGCAGGAGCCACTTGGTACTATCAAATCATCCCAACTTGGCACTGGTGCCACTATGGGTCTGGGAACCATCCTGCCTATTGTAGCATTTCAGGAGCCAGCCGGTCACTCCCAGCCATAGGCCCCCAGACACAAACCTCGGACCGTTTCCCTGGCAAACCAAATTAAGCTGCCCCGATTCTGGATGGCAGATTGCAGGAGCCACTTGGTAGTGTCAAACCAGCCCGACTTGGCACTGGTGCCACCTTGGGTCTGGGAACCATCCGGCGTATCGTGGATTCTAAGCAGCCACCCGGCCACTCCCAGCCACAGGCGCCCAAACACAAACAACGGCGCTTTTCCCTGGAAAACAAAAATCGCCTGCCAACATTTTGATGGCAGATTGCAGGAGCCACTTGGTGCTATCAAACCAGCCCAACTTGGCACTGGTGCCACCATGGGTCTGGTCACCATCCTGCCTATCGTAGCTTTTCAGGAGCCAGCCGGTCACTCCCAGCCATAGACCCCCAGACACAAACCTCGGCCCGTTTCCCTGGAAAACAAAAGTAAGCTGCCCCGATTCTGGATGGCAGATTGCAGGAGCCACTTGGTACTATCAAACCAGCCCAACTTGGCACTGGTGCCACCATGGGTCTGGTAAACATCCTGCCTATCGTAGCTTTTCAGGAGCCAGCCGGTCACTCCCAGCCATAGGCCCCCAGACACAAACCTCGGCCCGTTTCCCTGGCAAACAAAAGTAAATTGCCCCGCTTTTGGATGGCAGATTGCAGGATGCATTTGGTACTATCAAACCTGCCCGACTTGGCCCTGGTGCCACCTTGGCTCTGGGAACCATGCTGCGTAACGTAGATTCTACGAGGACAGGCGGCCACTCCCAGCCACAGGCCTCTAAACAAAAACAACGGCGCTTTTCCCTGGAAAACAAAACTCGCCTGCCAAATTTTTGATGGCAGATTGCAGGAGCCACTTGGTACTATCAAACCAGCCCAACTTGGTACTGGTTCCACTTTGGGTCTGGTCACCATCCTGCCTATCGTAGCTTTTCAGGAGCCAGCCGGTCACTCCCAGCCATAGGCCCCCAGACAAATATCTCGGCCCGTTTCCCTGGCAAACAAAAGTAAGCTGCCCCGCTTCTGGATGGCAGATTGCAGGAGCCACATGGTACTATCAAACCAGGCCAACATGGCACTGGTGCCACCTTGGGTCTGGGAACCATCCTGCCTATCGTGGATTTTCAGGGGCCAGCCGGCCACTCTCAGCCATATGCCCCCAAACACATACCACGGCCCTTTGCTCTGGCAAACAAAACTCAACTGCCCCTATTCTGGATGGCAAATTGCAGGACGCACTTGTTACTACGAAAACAGCCCGACTTGGCACTGATGCCACCTTGGGTCAGGGAACAATCCTGCATATCGAGCTTTTTAAGGAGCCAGCCGGCCACGTCCAGCCATATAACCCCAAAAAAAAACCACGGAACTTTTGTCCAGCAAACAAAAATCCGCTGCCCCGCGTCTGAATGGCAGATTTCAGGAGCTATTTAGTATTATCAAACCAGCCCGACTTGGCACTGGTGCCACCATGAGTCTGGTAACCATCCTGCCTATCGTAGCTTTTCAGTAGCCAGCCGGTCACTCCCAGCCATAGGCCCCCAGAAAAATACCTCGGCCCGTTTCCCTGGGAAACAAAAGTAAGCTGTCCCGCTTCTGGATGGCAGATTGCAGGAGCCACTTGGTACTATCAAACCAGCAAAACTTGGCACTGGTGCCACCTTGGCTCTGGGAACCATCCTGCGTATCCTGGGTTCAAAGGAGGCAGCCGGCCACTCCCAGCCACAGGCCTCTAAACAAGAACAACGGCGCTTTTCCCTGGAAAACAAAACTCGCCTGACAACTTTTTGATGGCAGATTGCAGGAGCCACTTGGTACTATCAAACCAGCCCAACTTGGCACTGGTGCCACCATGGGTCTGGTCACCATCCTGCCTATCGTAGCTTTTCAGGAGCCAGGCGCTCACTCCCAGCCATAGGCCCCCAGACAAATATCTCGGCCCGTTTCCCTGGCAAACAAAAGTAAGCAGCCCCGCTTCTGGATGGCAGATTGCAGGAGCCACATGGTACTATCAAACCAGGCCAACATGGCACTGGTGCCACCTTGGTTCTGGGAACCATCCTGCCTATCGTGGATTTTCAGGGGCCAGCCGGCCACTCTCAACCATATGCCCCCAAACATATACCACGGCCCTTTTCTCTGGCAAACAAAACTTCAACTGCCCCTCTTCTGGATGGCAAATTGCAGGACGCACTTGGTACTACGAAAACAGCCCGACTTGGCACTGATGCCACCTTGGGTCAGGGAACAATCCTGCGTATCAAGCTTGTTAAGGAGCCAGCCCGCCACGTCCAGCCATATACCCCCAAAAAAAAACCACGGAACTTTTCTCCAGCAACCAAAAATCCGCTGCCCCCCGTCTGGATGGCAGATTGCAGGAGCTATTTAGTATTATCAAACCAGCCCGACTTGGCACTGGTGCCACCATGAGTCTGGTAAACATCCTGCCTATCGTAGCTTTTCAGTAGCCAGCCAGTCACTCCCAGCCATAGGCCACCAGACAAATACCTCGGCCCGTTTCCCTGGGAAACAAAATTAAGCTGTCCCGCTTCTGGATGGCAGATTGCAGGAGCCACTTGGTACTATCAAACCAGCCCAACTTGGCACTGACGCCACCTTGGCTCTGGGAACCATCCTGCGTATCCTGGGTTCAAAGGAGACAGCCGGCCACTCCCAGCCACAGGCCTCCAAACACAAACAACGGCGCTTTTCCCTGGAAAACAAAACTGGCCTGCCAACTTTTTGATGGCAGATTGCAGGAGACACTTGGTACTATCAAACCAGCCCAACTTGGCACTGGTGCCACCATGGGTCTGGTCACCATCCTGCCTATCGTAGCTTTTCAGGCGCCAGCCGGTCACTCCCAGCCATAGGCCCCCAGAGAAAAACCTCGGCCCTTTTCCCTGGCAAACAAAAGTAAGCTACCCCGCTTCTGGATGGCAGATTGCAGGAGCCACTTTGTACCATCAAACCAGCCCGACTTGGCACTGGTGCCACCTCTGGTCTGGGAACCATCCTGCGTATCGTGGATTCTAAGGAGCCAGCTGGCCACTCCCAGCCACAGGCCCCCAAACACAAACAACGGTGCTTTTCCCTGGAAAACAAAACTCACCTGCCAACTTTTTGATGGCAGATTGCAGGAGCCACTTGGTACTATCAAACCAGCCCAACTTGGCACTGGTGCCACCATGGGTCTGGTCACCATCCTGCCTATCGTAGCTTTTCAGGAGCCAGCCGGTCACTCCCAGCCATAGGCCCCCAGACACAAACCTCTGCCCGTTTCCCTGGCAAACAAAAGTAAGCTGCCCCGCTTCTGGATGGCAGATTGCAGGAGTCACTTTGCACCATCAAACCAGCCAGACTTGGCACTGGTGCCACCTCTGGTCTGGGACCAATCCTGCGTATCGTGGATTCTAAGGAGACAGCTGGCCACTCCCAGCCACAGGCCCCCAAACACAAACAACGGCGCTTTTCCCTGGAAAACAAAACTCGCTTGCAAACTTTTTGATGGCAGATTGCAGGAGCCACTTGGTACTATCAAACCACCCCAACTTGGCAACAAGTGGTTCCTGCAATCTGACATCCAGAAGCGGGGCAGCTTACTTTTGTTTGCCAGGGAAACGGACCGTTGTTTGTGTTTGGAGGCATATGGCTGGGAGTGGCCGACTGGCTCCTTAAAATCCACGATACGCAGCATGGTTCCCAGACCAGAGGTGGCACCAGTGCCAAGTCGGGCTGGTTTGATAGTACCAAGTGGCTCCTGCAATCTGCCATCCAGAAGCGGGGCAGCTTACTTTTGTTTGCCAGGGAAACGGGCCGAGGTTTGTGACTGGGGACCTATGGCTGGGAGTGACCGGCTGGCTCCTGAAAAGCTACGATAGGCAGGATGGTGACCAGACCCATGGTGGCACCAGTGCCAAGTTGGGCTGGTTTGATAGTACCAAGTGGCTCCTGCAATCTGCCATCAAAATGTTGGCAGGCGAGTTTTGTTTTCCAGGGAAAAGCGCCGTTGTTTGTGTTTGGGGGCCTGTGGCTGGGAGTGACCGGCTGGCTCCTTAGAATCCACGATACGCAGGATGGTTCCCAGACCCAAGGTGGAACCACTGCCAAGTTGGGCTGGTTTGATAGTACCAAGTGATTCCTGCAATCTGCCGTCCAGATGCGGGGCAGCTTACTTTTGTTTGCCAGGGAAACGGGCCGAGCTTTGTGTCTGGGGGCCTATGGCTGGGAGTGACCGGCTGGCTCCTGAAAAGCTACGATAGGCAGGATGGTGACCAGACCCATGGTGGCACCAGTGCCAAGTTGGGCTGGTTTGATAGTACCAAGTGGCTCCTGCAATCTGCCATCAAAAAGTTGGCAGGCGAGTTTTGTTTTCCAGGGAAAAGCGCCGTTGTTTGTGTTTGGGGGCCTGTGGCTGGGAGTGGCCGGCTGGCTCCTTAGAATCCACGATACGCAGCATGGTTCCCAGACCAGAGGTGGCACCAGTGACAAGTCGGGCCAGTTTCATGGTGCAAAGTGGCTCCTGCAATCTGCCATCCAGAAGCGGGGCAGCTTACTTTTGTTTTCCAGGGAAAAGGGCCGAGGTTTTTCTCTGGGGGCCTATGGCTGGGAGTGACCGGCTGGCGCGTGAACAGCTACGATAGGCAGGATGGTTCCCAGACCCATGGTGGCACCAGTGCCATGTTGGGCTGATTTCATAGTACCAAGTGGCTCCTGCAATCTGCCATCAAAATGTTGGCAGGCGAGTTTTGTTTTCCAGGGAAAAGCGCCGTTGTTGTATATGGGGCCTGTGGCTGGGAGTGGCCGGCTGGCTGCTTAGAATCCACGATACGCAGGATGGTTCCCAGACCCAAGGTGGCACCAGTGCCAAGTTGTCTGGTTTGATGGTGCAAAGTGGCTCCTGCAATCTGCCATCCAGAAGCGGGGCAGCTTACTTTTGTTTGCCAGGGAAACGGGCCGAGATTTGTGTCTGGGGGCCTATGGCTGCGAGTGACCGGCTGGCTCCTGAAAAGCTAGGATAGGCAGGATGGTGACCAGACCCATGGTGGCACCAGTGCCAAGTTGGGCTGGTTTGATAGTACCAAGTGGCTCCTGCAATCTGCCATCAAAAATTTGGCAGGCGAGTTTTGATTTCCAGGGAAAAGCGCCGTTGTTTTTGTTTGGGGGCCTGTGGCTGGGAGTGGCCGGCTTGCTAATTGGAATCCACGATACGCAGGATGGTTCCCAGACCTGACGTGGCACCAGTGCCAAGTCGGGCTAGTTTGACACTACCAAGTGGCTCCTGCAATCTGCCATGCAGAAGCGGGGTAGCATACTTTTGTTTGCCAGGGAAAATGGCCGAGGTTTTTGTCTGGGGCCTATGGCTGGGAGTGACCGGCTGGCTCCTGAAAAGCTACGATAGGCAGGATGGTGACCAGACCCATGGTGGCACCAGTGCCAAGTTGGGCTGATTTGATAGTAGCAAGTGGCTCCTGCAATCTGCCATCAAAAAGTTGGCAGGCGAGTTTTGTTTTCCAGGGAAAAGCGCCGTTGTTTGTGTTTGGGGGCCTGTGGCTGGGAGTGACCGGCTGGTTCCTTAGAATCCACGATACGCAGGATGGTTCCCAGACCAGAGGTGGCATCAGTGCCAAGTCGGGCTGGTTTGATAGTACCAAGTGGCTCCTGCAATCTGCCATCCAGAAGCGGGGTACCTTACTTTTGTATGCCAGGGAAAGGGGCCGAAGTTTTTGTCTGGGGGCCTATAGCTGGGAGTGACCGGCTGGCTCCTGAAAAGCTACGATAGGCAGGATGGTGACCAGACCCATGGTGGCACCAGTGCCATGTTGGGCTGATTTGATAGTACCAAGTTGCTCCTGCAATCTGCCATCAAAATGTTGGCAGGCGAGTTTTGTTTTCCAGGGAAAAGCGCCGTTGATTTTGTTTGGGGGCCTGTGGCTGGGAGTGACCGGCTGGCTCCTTAGAATCCACGATAAGCAGGATGGTTCCCAGACCCAAGGTGGCACCAGTGCCAAGTTGGGCTGGTTTGATAGTACCAAGTGCGTCCTGCAATCTGCCATCCAGAAGCGGGGTAGCTTACTTTTTTTTGCCAGGGAAACGGGCCGAGGTTTTTGTCTCGGGGCCTATGGCTGAGGGTGACCGGCTGGCCCCTGAAAAGCTACCATAGGCAGGATGGTGACCAGACCCATGGTGACACCAGTGCCAAGTTTGGCTGGTTTGATAGTACCAAGTTGCTCCTGCAATCTGCCATCAAAAATTTGGCAGGCGAGTTTTGTTTTCCAGGGAAAAGCGCCGTTGTTTGTGTTTGGGGGCCTGTGGGTGGGAGTGGCCGGCTGGCTCCTTAGAATCCACGATACGCAGCATGGTATCCAGACCCAAGGTGGCACCAGTGCCAAGTCGGGCTGGTTTGATAATACCAAGTGGCTCCTGCAATCTGCCATCCAGAAGCGGGGCAGCTTACTTTTGTTTGCCAGGGAAACGGGCCGAGGTTTGTGTCTCAGGGCCTATGGCTGGGAGTGACCGGCTGGCTCCTGAAAAGTTACGATAGGCAGGATGGTGACCAGACCCATGGTGGCACCAGTGCCAAGTCGGGCTGGTTTGATAGTACCAAGTGGCTCCTGCAATCTGCCATGAAAATGTTGGCAGGCGAGTTTTGTTTTCCAGGGAAAAACGCCGTTGTTTGTGTTTGGGGGCCTGTGGCTGGGAGTGGCCGGCTGGCTCGTTAGAATCCACGATACGCAGCATGGTATCCAGACCCAAGGTGGCACCAGTGCCAAGTTGGGCTGGTTTGATAATACCAAGTGGTTCCTGCAAACTCCATCAAAATTTGGCAGGCGTGTTTTGTTTTCCAGGGAACAGCGCCGTTGATTTTGTTTGGGGGCCTGTGTCTGGGAGTGGCCGGCTGGCTCCTTAGAATCCACGATACGCAGGATGGTTCCCAGACCCAAGGTGGCACCAGTGCCAAGTCGGGCTGGTTTGATTACACCAAGTGGCTCCTGCAATCTGCCATCCAGAAGTGAGGCAGCTAAGTTTTGTTTGCGAGAAAAAAGGGCCGTGGTTTTTGTTGGGGGCCTGTGGCTGGGAGTAGCCGGCTGGCTCCTTAAAATCCACGATAGGCAGGATGGTTCCCAGACCCAAGGTGGCACCAGTGCCAAGTCGGGCTGGTTTGATAGTACCAAGTGGCTCCTGCAATCTGCCATCCAGAAGCGGGGAAGCTGAGTTTTGTTTGCCAGAGAAAAAGGCTGTGGTTTTTGTTTGGGGGCCTGTGGCTGGCAGTGGCCGGCTGGCTCCTGAAAATCCACGATACGCAGCATGGTTCCCAGACCCAAGGTGGCACCAGTACAAAGTGGGGCTCGTTTGACAGTGTCAAGTGCCTCCTGCAATCTCCCATCCAGAAGCGGGGCAGCTGAGTTTTTTTTGCCAGGGAAACGGACCTTTGTTTTTGATTGGGGTCTGTGGCCGAGAGTGGTCGGCTGTCTCCTGACAATCCACAATACGCAGGATGGTTCCCAGACCAAAGGTGGCACCAGTGCCAAGTCGGGCTGGTTTGATAGTACCAAGTGTCTCCTGCAATCTGCCATCCAGAAGCGGGGCAGCTGAGTTTTGTTTGCCAGAGAAAAGGGCCGTGGGTTGTGTTTGGGGGCATATGGCTGGGAGTGGCCACCTGGCTCCTTAAAATGCACGATACGCCGCATGGTAACCAGACGCAAGGTGGCACCAGTGCCAAGTCGGGCTGGTTTTTGTAGTACCCAGTGGCTCCTGCAATTTGCCATCCAGAAGCGGGGCAGCTAAATTTTGTTTGCTAGAGAAAAGGGCTGTGGTTTGTGTTTGGGGGCCTATGGCCGAGAGTGGTAGGCTGGCCCCTGAAAATCAACGATAGGCAGGATGGTTCCCAGATCCAAGGTGGCACCAGTGCCAAGTAAGGCTGGTTGTATGGTTCAAAGTGACTCCTGCAATCTGCCATCCAGAAGCGGGACAGCTGAGTTTTTTTTGCCAGAGAAAAGGTCCGTGGTTTCTTTTTGGGGCATACGGCTGGGAATTGCCGGCTGGCTCCTTAAAATGCTCGATACGCAGGATGGTTCCCAGAGCCAAGGTGGCACCACTGCCAAGTCGGGCTCTTTTTGTAGTACCAAGTGCGTCCTGCAATTTGCCATCCAGAAGAGGGGCAGTTGAGTTTTGTTTGCCAGAGAAAAGGGCCGAGGTTTGTGTTTGGGAGCATATGGCTGGGAATGACCGGCTGGCCCCTGAAAATCCACGATACGCCGGATGGTTCCCAGATCCAAGGTGGTACCATTACCAAGTCGGGCTGGTTTGATAGTCCCAAGTGGCTCCTGCAAACTGCCATCCAGAAGCGGGGCAGCTGAGTTTTGTTTGCCAGGGAAATGGGCCGTTGTTTGTGTTTGGGGGCCTGTGGCTGGGAGTGTTCGGCTGGTTCCTGAATATGTACGATACGCAGGATTGTTCCCAGATCCAAGGTGGCAGCAGTGCCATGTTGTGCTGGTGTGATAGTCCCAAGTGGCTCCTGCAATCTGCCATCCAGAAGTGGGGCAGCTGATTTTTGTTTGCCAGAGAAAAGGTCCGTGGTTTGTGTTTGGGGGCATATGGCTGAGAGTGGCCGGCTGGCCCCTGAAAATCCACGATACACAGGATGGTTCCCAGATCCAAGGTGGCACCTGTGCCAAGTCGGGCTGATTTGATAGTACTAAGTAGCTCCTGCAATCTGCCATCCAGAAGCGGGGCAGCTTACTTTTGTTTGCCAGGGAAACGGGCCGAGGTTTCTGTTTGGGGGCCTATGGCTGGGAGTGACCGGCTGGCTCCTGAAAAGCTACAATAGGCAGCATGGTTCCCAGAGCCAAGGTGGCACCAGTGCCAAGTTGGGCTGGTTTGATAGTACCAAGTGGCTCCTGCAATCTGCCATCCAGAAGCAGGGCAGCTGAGTTTTGTTTGCCAGAGAAAAGGGCTTGGTTTGTGTTTGGGGGCATATGGCTGGGTGTGGCCAGCTGGCTCCTTAAAATGCACGATATGCAACATGGCTCCCAGACCCATAGTGGCACCAGTGCCAAGTCGGGCTGGTTTGATAGTACCAAGTGGCTCCTGCAATCTTCCATGATCACGTGGAGAAATACTTTCTGGTTTCAGCCATATGCTCTTTCTTCTCTCCCTCAACTTCTCTATCACCTCTCATCTGGTTCACATGCGCTGTCTTCAAGGTCCACAGGCTACTTTTCACAGAATCTTCTGGCCTGATGAAGTAAGAATGATGAATAGAACAGAGCTGGGATCTATTTTCCAGTTTGGATAAAATGCATTCTGCACACAAATCCAAGGAGAACGTGCTGCCCCAATGCCCAGAAAATCTTTCACTCCTGCTAGTGTTCTACGTCAACCGCAACTTAGTCTGAAAGAAAAGCTTTTTCTCTGAGAGCATCTGAGAGGTTTGCATGAAGCACTGATATCTGACATATGCAATTTTGAATAGGAGAGGAAAAAGAAAATGGCAAGGAGTTTTTAATTTTAGTGGTTTCAATTTTAATTTCCGTGCACTTTTTCAAAACTTGTCAGCTCAAATGCCCATCAACATCTTTTAGTCATCTGTAAGTCAGTATTCATATAAAATGTGCTTCAAATCCAAAGAATTTCAAATTTGCACTCCAAGCTTCTATGCCTAGATTTATGATTTCCTACACATATTAGATGAAAGGAAGGCCTTTTTTACTGTGGGAGTGCTGGAACACTGGAACAGGTTGCCCAGAGAAGTTGTGGGTGTCCCATCCCTGAAAGTATTCAAGGTCACCTTGGACGGGGCTTGGAGCAGCAACAAAGGAGAAGCTTGATGGTAGAGAAACAAAGTTGGACTATAGAAGAAACTCGGATTGAAGTATAGGATCAAGTTTTCTCTCAGCTCTTGGGGTAAATTCAAAGTTGTACAAAATGACATTTATCTGTGCTATTCACTACTGTAACAGAAAGTTTCATGAAAACTGTACAGAAGATAGTAAATTTTAAAAGAGATAAGAATTACAGCATAAAATCCATGGGATAGGTTACAACATGAGACACTCTCTAAGAGAAAATCTCTGTGTTTCAGCACTTCATCGGGGTAAGATTTCATGAAGTGCCAAAGAAGGCGGCAAAATATCATTCGGGACATTATTTACTGGAATTCAGCCTGGCCATTAGTAGGAACTGCCTTTGAACATATCATGTAGATATACCACACACGCTTTCCCTTCACTGAAAAATTACTGTTTACAACAAATAAGCAATTGACGATCAAAATTGATTGAAAGCATCTTAAACATGTCAAGTATTTCATTGTAGATGATCTGTGATCCAAATGCTTCTTCCACCTTCGAGAGGGACAGAAGAATTCTTCCATATCATGATGGTTTAAAATTGTATCAACCAATGTTTTCTGCTGAAAAGATATCATCTATTTTTTTCTATTTTTGGAAGAAAATATTCCTAGACATACAACAGGTGAGAACTAAGTAATTTTAAAGAAAGAAATGAAATGAAAATATTCTGTAAATAGAATGAAATGAAAAGCTGTGTTTTAAATAGGAGCTAAATATTAAACAGAATTTTTGTACCAGGCATTTGAATTACTGCACCAGCTCTTTTGCCCATCAAGAGAGGCATTTAGCATTTCAGTCTTTTCCAAGGTGTTCATGATCTGCTATGCTGATCTCTGTGTGTGCCTAGGTGTGTGTGGAGGGGGGGGCATATGAAGGGGAGTGTGTATGTTTGCTTTACAATTGTTGTGGCAGATTCATGCCTCAGCTCCACATTTTGTTTTAAAAAGGTCACACCGAGTGGATATGAAGTTTACTATCAACAAGAGATCGATTCCCAAATCATCCATTTGACTCTCCCTTATAAATCATGTGCTTTGTTGCATATTTTATCAAATATACTTTCAAGCCAGATGGAGGAAGGAGGATGTGGGAATCCCTCCACCATCTTGCAACTTTTATGTAAGTAGGTTTTCAAGAAAATCATCATTTCTCTTTTAAATATGTCTGGAACAGGCATGATGGTAGTGTCAACCTGTTGGAGTTTTTGTTGCTGGAAGAAGTTGTACAAAAGGATTGGTTTTTACATTGACCAGTTACTGAATCAAGCGCAGGAATACATTGGAAATTTAGCTGGGGGTTCCTTTTCCCAGCAGACTACTTCTAGAACGAGCTTGTACACTGAAGCTGACTCTTTTGCTCTCTTTTTGTTTCTTTCCTATTTTCTTGGCTTCTTTGCCACTATCTAGACAATTTTGGAACTTTGTTCCCAACTAAAATGGTTTCAATAGTCTGATTGTGATCATACATTTTTACAAGGAATTTTTAAAATCTTTCCTCGAGTCCAGAAAGTCAAGGACTTAGATCTTTTTCTTCCCTTATCAATATTGCCATGAAATTGATAAATAAAGACCAACTCTTTATTTTTGTTTTTAACCCACGTAGATAATTCCCATCCATTAATCCATTTTGTGGACCAATAGCTGCCATTCTGATGGAAGCTGTCACTTCTTAACAATAGGCATTCTGTGACTATGTTGACTGCACTTTGGGTGAAGATCCTAACTGGTCTTAGATATACATAGGGAGAAATTTGCTCAGCCAGTGTCAGTCTTAAGCATGCGTATCAGAAGATCTTTCTAGAGCTGGGAATTTTCCCATGAAAGGGATTCAGTTAGGGAAGAGACACTTGTGCCAGAGTTTTACATTCTTCTTGAACACTGCTTAAGGAACTTAGATGCCATGTCCATTTGGATCTCTGTCTGCACAGAACTTTGTCATGCCAGCGCTTTGAAATGCATCTTGAAGAGAATTCACTAGCACAGAATGAAAGAGAGTGGAAGGGGTTGGTGGGGCTAACCAGGCCCAACCCCCCTGCCTAAACCAGGATACCTAGAGCCTCTTGCCCAGGATTCTATCTGGGTGTACTTTTAATGTCTTCAAAGATCCAGGCTCCACAATCTTTCTGGGCAGTCTGTGCCGTGGTTCAGTCACCCTGACAGTAAAGAAACATTTACTGATGTTCAAAGGCAATCTCCTGTATTTCAGTGTGTGCCCACTGCCTCTTGTCTTTTCCCTCAGCATCACTGAAAAGACACTGATTCCCTCCCCTTTGCACTATTGCTTCCATATGTATGTGTGATGCCATGTAGAGGTATGTCAAAAACCTCCCTGAAGCCCAGGCAGATAATATTCCCTTCATCTACCAGTCAAGTTGATTCATCAGAGGAGTTTAAAGTGATGTTCAGCATGAAATTCCCCTGAAAAATCATGCTAACTACATTATTTGGTCATCTGTCATGTGCCTGGCAAGGATTTCCAGGAAGAGCTGCTTCATCAACTTCCTGGGGATAAAAAAGAGGCTGGCTGGTTTGTACTATGGCGAGTCCTCTTAATTGCCTTTTTTGAAGATGGGTGTCATTTGCTAACATCCACTCTTTAGCCTCTCTTGTCGTCTACATCTTAGCAAAACGCTTTTCCACTATGTCTGGCTAGGAAAAACTGTGCCAGCACAGAAAACATCTCCCATCGTGTTCTAGAAGTTGCACGGATGTCTGCCAAGTGTTTGGCAGGAAGAAAAGAAAAGTTGTCCAAAACAGCTTCCAATCGAATGTTCCTGTGATTGGAAAAGTCAGGAGAGTGCAAAGGTACTGTTTTCTATCAGTTGGCAAGGTGCGCACACAATCCCAGTGTTGTACAGCTTGCTTCTTCACCTTCCCGAAGCTGCCGCTCTCGCCGGCTGCCGGAGCCCAAGAAGCGGCTTCTTCGCGCAAAGACGATTGTGCCGCTCACAGTGCTCTCCTTAGCGCGGCTTCTGCCGAAAGACGCCCGGCAGCGGCTCTTACCTCCGGAGAGCATCCTACCTTCGTCTTTAGCTCCTCTTCTCATCTACACCTCGGCAAAACGCTTTTCCACTATGTCTGGCTAGGAAAAACTGTGCCAGCACAGAAAACATCTCCCATCGTGTTCTAGAAGTTGCACGCATGTCTGCCAAGTGTTTGGCAGGAAGAAAAGAAAAGTTGTCCAAAACAGCTTCCAATCGAATGTTCCTGTGATAGGAAAAGTCAGGAGAGTGCAAAGGTACTGTTTTCTATCAGTTGGCAAGGTGCGCACACAATCCCAGTGTTGTACAGCTTGCTTCTTCACCTTCCCGAAGCTGCCGCTCTCGCCGGCTGCCGGAGCCCAAGAAGCGGCTTCTTCGCGCAAAGACGATTGTGCCGCTCACAGGGCTCTCCTTAGCGCGGCTTCTGCCGAAAGACGCCCGGCAGCGGCTCTTACCTCCGGAGAGCATCCTACCTTCGTCTTTAGCTCCTCTTCTCATCTACACCTCGGCAAAACGCTTTTCCACTATGTCTGGCTAGGAAAAACTGTGCCAGCACAGAAAACATCTCCCATCGTGTTCTAGAAGTTGCACGGATGTCTGCCAAGTGTTTGGCAGGAAGAAAAGAAAAGTTGTCCAAAACAGCTTCCAATCGAATGTTCCTGTGATTGGAAAAGTCAGGAGAGTGCAAAGGTACTGTTTTCTATCAGTTGGCAAGGTGCGCACACAATCCCAGTGTTGTACAGCTTGCTTCTTCACCTTCCCGAAGCTGCCGCTCTCGCCGGCTGCCGGAGCCCAAGAAGCGGCTTCTTCGCGCAAAGACGATTGTGCCGCTCACAGGGCTCTCCTTAGCGCGGCTTCTGCCGAAAGACGCCCGGCAGCGGCTCTTACCTCCGGAGAGCATCCTACCTTCGTCTTTCGCGTCTTATGTAGTCTACATCTTAGCAAAACGCTTTTCCACTATGTCTGGCTAGGAAAAACCGTGCCAGCACAGAAAACATCTCCCATCGTGTTCTAGAAGTTGCACGGATGTCTGCCAAGTGTTTGGCAGGAAGAAAAGAAAAGTTGTCCAAAACAGCTTCCAATCGAATGTTCATGTGATTGGAAAAGTCAGGAGTGCAAAGGTACTGTTTTCTATCAGTTGGCAAGGTGCGCACACAATCCCAGTGTTGTACAGCTTGCTTCTTCACCTTCCCGAAGCTGCCACTCTCAGGAGGTAAGAGCCGCTGCCGGGCGTCTTTCGGCAGAAGCCGCGCTAAGGAGAGCACTGTGAGCGGCACAATCGTCTTTGCGCGAAGAAGCCGCTTCTTGGGCTCCGGCAGCCGGCGAGAGCGGCAGCTTCGGGAAGGTGAAGAAGCAAGCTGTACAACACTGGGATTGTGTGCGCACCTTGCCAACTGATAGAAAACAGTACCTTTGCACTCTCCTGAATTTTCCAATCACAGGAACATTCGATTGGAAGCGTTTTGGACAACTTTTCCTTTCTTCCTGCCAAACACTTGGCAGACATCCGTGCAACTTCTAGAACACGATGGGAGATGTTTTCTGTGCTGGCACAGTTTTTCCTAGCCAGACATAGTGGAAAAGCGTTTTGCTAAGATGTAGACTACAAAAGACGCGAAAGACGAAGGTAGGATGCTCTCCGGAGGTAAGAGCCGCTGCCGGGCGTCTTTCGGCAGAAGCCGCGCTAAGGAGAGCACTGTGAGCGGCACAATCGTCTTTGCGCGAAGAAGCCGCTTCTTCGGTTCCGGGAGCCGGCGAGAGCGGCAGCTTCGGGAAGGTGAAGAAGCAAGCTGTACAACACTGGGATTGTGTGCGCACCTTGCCAACTGATAGAAAACAGTACCTTTGCACTCTCCTGACTTTTCCAATCACAGGAACATTCGATTGGAAGCTGTTTTGGACAACTTTTCTTCCTGCCAAACACTTGGCAGACATCCGTGCAACTTCTAGAACACGATGGGAGATGTTTTCTGTGCTGGCACAGTTTTTCCTAGCCAGACATAGTGGAAAAGCGTTTTGCTAAGATGTAGACTACAAAAGACGCGAAAGACGAAGGTAGGATGCTCTCCGGAGGTAAGAGCCGCTGCCGGGCGTCTTTCGGCAGAAGCCGCGCTAAGGAGAGCCCTGTGAGTGGCACAATCGTCTTTGCGCGAAGAAGCCGCTTCTTGGGCTCCGGCAGCCGGCGAGAGCGGCAGCTTCGGGAAGGTGAAGAAGCAAGCTGTACAACACTGGGATTGTGTGCGCACCTTGCCAACTGATAGAAAACAGTACCTTTGCACTCTCCTGACTTTTCCAATCACAGGAACATTCGATTGGAAGCTGTTTTGGACAACTTTTCTTTTCTTCCTGCCAAACACTTGGCAGACATCCGTGCAACTTCTAGAACACGATGGGAGATGTTTTCTGTGCTGGCACAGTTTTTCCTAGCCAGACATAGTGGAAAAGCGTTTTGCTAAGATGTAGACTACATAAGACGCGAAAGACGAAGGTAGGATGCTCTCCGGAGGTAAGAGCCGCTGCCGGGCGTCTTTCGGCAGAAGCCGCGCTAAGGAGAGCCCTGTGAGTGGCACAATCGTCTTTGCGCGAAGAAGCCGCTTCTTGGGCTCCGGCAGCCGGCGAGAGCGGCAGCTTCGGGAAGGTGAAGAAGCAAGCTGTACAACACTGGGATTGTGTGCGCACCTTGCCAACTGATAGAAAACAGTACCTTTGCACTCTCCTGACTTTTCCAATCACAGGAACATTCGATTGGAAGCTGTTTTGGACAACTTTTCTTTTCTTCCTGCCAAACACTTGGCAGACATCCGTGCAACTTCTAGAACACGATGGGAGATGTTTTCTGTGCTGGCACAGTTTTTCCTAGCCAGACATAGTGGAAAAGCGTTTTGCCGAGGTGTAGATGAGAAGAGGAGCTAAAGACGAAGGTAGGATGCTCTCCGGAGGTAAGAGCCGCTGCCGGGCGTCTTTCGGCAGAAGCCGCGCTAAGGAGAGCCCTGTGAGCGGCACAATCGTCTTTGCGCGAAGAAGCCGCTTCTTGGGCTCCGGCAGCCGGCGAGAGCGGCAGCTTCGGGAAGGTGAAGAAGCAAGCTGTACAACACTGGGATTGTGTGCGCACCTTGCCAACTGATAGAAAACAGTACCTTTGCACTCTCCTGACTTTTCCAATCACAGGAACATTCGATTGGAAGCTGTTTTGGACAACTTTTCTTTTCTTCCTGCCAAACACTTGGCAGACATCCGTGCAACTTCTAGAACACGATGGGAGATGTTTTCTGTGCTGGCACAGTTTTTCCTAGCCAGACATAGTGGAAAAGCGTTTTGCCGAGGTGTAGATGAGAAGAGGAGCTAAAGACGAAGGTAGGATGCTCTCCGGAGGTAAGAGCCGCTGCCGGGCGTCTTTCGGCAGAAGCCGCGCTAAGGAGAGCACTGTGAGCGGCACAATCGTCTTTGCGCGAAGAAGCCGCTTCTTGGGCTCCGGCAGCCGGCGAGAGCGGCAGCTTCGGGAAGGTGAAGAAGCAAGCTGTACAACACTGGGATTGTGTGCGCACCTTGCCAACTGATAGAAAACAGTACCTTTGCACTCTCCTGACTTTTCCAATCACAGGAACATTCGATTGGAAGCTGTTTTGGACAACTTTTCTTTTCTTCCTGCCAAACACTTGGCAGACATCCGTGCAACTTCTAGAACACGATGGGAGATGTTTTCTGTGCTGGCACAGTTTTTCCTAGCCAGACATAGTGGAAAAGCGTTTTGCTAAGATGTAGACGACAAGAGAGGCTAAAGAGTGGATGTTAGCAAATGACACCCATCTTCAAAAAAGGCAATTAAGAGGACTCGCCATAGTACAAACCAGCCAGCCTCTTTTTTATCCCCAGGAAGTTGATGAAGCAGCTCTTCCTGGAAATCCTTGCCAGGCACATGACAGATGACCAAATAATGTAGTTAGCATGATTTTTCAGGGGAATTTCATGCTGAACATCACTTTAAACTCCTCTGATGAATCAACTTGACTGGTAGATGAAGGGAATATTATCTGCCTGGGCTTCAGGGAGGTTTTTGACATACCTCTACATGGCATCACACATACATATGGAAGCAATAGTGCAAAGGGGAGGGAATCAGTGTCTTTTCAGTGATGCTGAGGGAAAAGACAAGAGGCAGTGGGCACACACTGAAATACAGGAGATTGCCTTTGAACATCAGTAAATGTTTCTTTACTGTCAGGGTGACTGAACCACGGCACAGACTGCCCAGAAAGATTGTGGAGCCTGGATCTTTGAAGACATTAAAAGTACACCCAGATAGAATCCTGGGCAAGAGGCTCTAGGTATCCTGGTTTAGGCAGGGGGGTTGGGCCTGGTTAGCCCCACCAACCCCTTCCACTCTCTTTCATTCTGTGCTAGTGAATTCTCTTCAAGATGCATTTCAAAGCACTGGCATGACAAAGTTCTGTGCAGACAGAGATCCAAATGGACATGGCATCTAAGTTCCTTAAGCAGTGTTCAAGAAGAATGTAAAACTCTGGCACAAGTGTCTCTTCCCTAACTGAATCCCTTTCATGGGAAAATTCCCAGCTCTAGAAAGATCTTCTGATACGCATGCTTAAGACTGACACTGGCTGAGCAAATTTCTCCCTATGTATATCTAAGACCAGTTAGGATCTTCACCCAAAGTGCAGTCAACATAGTCACAGAATGCCTATTGTTAAGAAGTGACAGCTTCCATCAGAATGGCAGCTATTGGTCCACAAAATGGATTAATGGATGGGAATTATCTACGTGGGTTAAAAACAAAAATAAAGAGTTGGTCTTTATTTATCAATTTCATGGCAATATTGATAAGGGAAGAAAAAGATCTAAGTCCTTGACTTTCTGGACTCGAGGAAAGATTTTAAAAATTCCTTGTAAAAATGTATGATCACAATCAGACTATTGAAACCATTTTAGTTGGGAACAAAGTTCCAAAATTGTCTAGATAGTGGCAAAGAAGCCAAGAAAATAGGAAAGAAACAAAAAGAGAGCAAAAGAGTCAGCTTCAGTGTACAAGCTCGTTCTAGAAGTAGTCTGCTGGGAAAAGGAACCCCCAGCTAAATTTCCAATGTATTCCTGCGCTTGATTCAGTAACTGGTCAATGTAAAAACCAATCCTTTTGTACAACTTCTTCCAGCAACAAAAACTCCAACAGGTTGACACTACCATCATGCCTGTTCCAGACATATTTAAAAGAGAAATGATGATTTTCTTGAAAACCTACTTACATAAAAGTTGCAAGATGGTGGAGGGATTCCCACATCCTCCTTCCTCCATCTGGCTTGAAAGTATATTTGATAAAATATGCAACAAAGCACATGATTTATAAGGGAGAGTCAAATGGATGATTTGGGAATCGATCTCTTGTTGATAGTAAACTTCATATCCACTCGGTGTGACCTTTTTAAAACAAAATGTGGAGCTGAGGCATGAATCTGCCACAACAATTGTAAAGCAAACATACACACTCCCCTTCATATGCCCCCCCCTCCACACACACCTAGGCACACACAGAGATCAGCATAGCAGATCATGAACACCTTGGAAAAGACTGAAATGCTAAATGCCTCTCTTGATGGGCAAAAGAGCTGGTGCAGTAATTCAAATGCCTGGTACAAAAATTCTGTTTAATATTTAGCTCCTATTTAAAACACAGCTTTTCATTTCATTCTATTTACAGAATATTTTCATTTCATTTGTTTCTTTAAAATTACTTAGTTCTCACCTGTTGTATGTCTAGGAATATTTTCTTCCAAAAATAGAAAAAAATAGATGATATCTTTTCAGCAGAAAACATTGGTTGATACAATTTTAAACCATCATGATATGGAAGAATTCTTCTGTCCCTCTCGAAGGTGGAAGAAGCATTTGGATCACAGATCATCTACAATGAAATACTTGACATGTTTAAGATGCTTTCAATCAATTTTGATCGTCAATTGCTTATTTGTTGTAAACAGTAATTTTTCAGTGAAGGGAAAGCGTGTGTGGTATATCTACATGATATGTTCAAAGGCAGTTCCTACTAATGGCCAGGCTGAATTCCAGTAAATAATGTCCCGAATGATATTTTGCCGCCTTCTTTGGCACTTCATGAAATCTTACCCCGATGAAGTGCTGAAACACAGAGATTTTCTCTTAGAGAGTGTCTCATGTTGTAACCTATCCCATGGATTTTATGCTGTAATTCTTATCTCTTTTAAAATTTACTATCTTCTGTACAGTTTTCATGAAACTTTCTGTTACAGTAGTGAATAGCACAGATAAATGTCATTTTGTACAACTTTGAATTTACCCCAAGAGCTGAGAGAAAACTTGATCCTATACTTCAATCCGAGTTTCTTCTATAGTCCAACTTTGTTTCTCTACCATCAAGCTTCTCCTTTGTTGCTGCTCCAAGCCCCGTCCAAGGTGACCTTGAATACTTTCAGGGATGGGACACCCACAACTTCTCTGGGCAACCTGTTCCAGTGTTCCAGCACTCCCACAGTAAAAAAGGCCTTCCTTTCATCTAATATGTGTAGGAAATCATAAATCTAGGCATAGAAGCTTGGAGTGCAAATTTGAAATTCTTTGGATTTGAAGCACATTTTATATGAATACTGACTTACAGATGACTAAAAGATGTTGATGGGCATTTGAGCTGACAAGTTTTGAAAAAGTGCACGGAAATTAAAATTGAAACCACTAAAATTAAAAACTCCTTGCCATTTTCTTTTTCCTCTCCTATTCAAAATTGCATATGTCAGATATCAGTGCTTCATGCAAACCTCTCAGATGCTCTCAGAGAAAAAGCTTTTCTTTCAGACTAAGTTGCGGTTGACGTAGAACACTAGCAGGAGTGAAAGATTTTCTGGGCATTGGGGCAGCCCGTTCTCCTTGGATTTGTGTGCAGAATGCATTTTATCCAAACTGGAAAATAGATCCCAGCTCTGTTCTATTCATCATTCTTACTTCATCAGGCCAGAAGATTCTGTGAAAAGTAGCCTGTGGACCTTGAAGACAGCGCATGTGAACCAGATGAGAGGTGATAGAGAAGTTGAGGGAGAGAAGAAAGAGCATATGGCTGAAACCAGAAAGTATTTCTCCACGTGATCATGGAAGATTGCAGGAGCCACTTGGTACTATCAAACCAGCCCGACTTGGCACTGGTGCCACTATGGGTCTGGGAGCCATGTTGCATATCGTGCATTTTAAGGAGCCAGCTGGCCACACCCAGCCATATGCCCCCAAACACAAACCAAGCCCTTTTCTCTGGCAAACAAAACTCAGCTGCCCTGCTTCTGGATGGCAGATTGCAGGAGCCACTTGGTACTATCAAACCAGCCCAACTTGGCACTGGTGCCACCTTGGCTCTGGGAACCATCCTGCCTATTGTAGCTTTTCAGGAGCCAGCCGGTCACTCCCAGCCATAGGCCCCCAAACAGAAACCTCGGCCCGTATCCCTGGCAAACAAAAGTAAGCTGCCCCGCTTCTGGATGACAGATTGCAGGAGCTACTTAGTACTATCAAATCAGCCCGACTTGGCACAGATGCCACCTTGGATCTGGGAACCATCCTGTGTATCGTGGATTTTCAGGGGCCAGCCGGCCACTCTCAGCCATATGCCCCCAAACACAAACCACGGAACTTTTCTCTGGCAAACAAAAATCAGCTGCCCCACTTCTGGATGGCAGATTGCAGGAGCCACTTGGGACTATTACAGCAGCACAACATGGCACTGCTGCCACCTTGGATCTGGGAACAATCCTGCGTATCGTACATATTCAGGAACCAGCCGAACACTCCCAGCCACAGGCCCCCAAACACAAACAACGGCCCATTTCCCTGGCAAACAAAACTCAGCTGCCCCGCTTCTGGATGGCAGTTTGCAGGAGCCACTTGGGACTATCAAACCAGCCCGACTTGGTAATGTTACCACCTTGGATCTGGGAACCATCCGGCGTATCGTGGATTTTCAGGGGCCAGCCGGTCATTCCCAGCCATATGCTCCCAAACACAAACCTCGGCCCTTTCCTCTGGCAAACAAAACTCAACTGCCCCTCTTCTGGATGGCAAATTGCAGGACGCACTTGGTACTACAAAAAGAGCCCGACTTGGCAGTGGTGCCACCTTGGCTCTGGGAACCATCCTGCGTATCGAGCATTTTAAGGAGCCAGCCGGCAATTCCCAGCCGTATGCCCCAAAAAGAAACCACGGACCTTTTCTCTGGCAAAAAAAACTCAGCTGTCCCGCTTCTGGATGGCAGATTGCAGGAGTCACTTTGAACCATACAACCAGCCTTACTTGGCACTGGTGCCACCTTGGATCTGGGAACCATCCTGCCTATCGTTGATTTTCAGGGGCCAGCCTACCACTCTCGGCCATAGGCCCCCAAACACAAACCACAGCCCTTTTCTCTAGCAAACAAAATTTAGCTGCCCCGCTTCTGGATGGCAAATTGCAGGAGCCACTGGGTACTACAAAAACAGCCCGACTTGGCACTGGTGCCACCTTGCGTCTGGTTACCATGCGGCGTATCGTGCATTTTAAGGAGCCAGGTGGCCACTCCCAGCCATATGCCCCCAAACACAACCCATGGCCCTTTTCTCTGGCAAACAAAACTCAGCTGCCCCGCTTCTGGATGGCAGATTGCAGGAGGCACTTGGTACTATCAAACCAGCCCGACTTGGCACTGGTGCCACCTTTGGTCTGGGAACCATCCTGCGTATTGTGGATTGTCAGGAGACAGCCGACCACTCTCGGCCACAGACCCCAATCAAAAACAAAGGTCCGTTTCCCTGGCAAAAAAAACTCAGCTGCCCCGCTTCTGGATGGGAGATTGCAGGAGGCACTTGACACTGTCAAACGAGCCCCACTTTGTACTGGTGCTACCTTGGGTCTGGGAACCATGCTGCGTATCGTGGATTTTCAGGAGCCAGCCGGCCACTGCCAGCCACAGGCCCCCAAACAAAAACCACAGCCTTTTTCTCTGGCAAACAAAACTCAGCTGCCCCGCTTCTGGATGGCAGATTGCAGGAGCCACTTGGTACTATCAAACCAGCCCGACTTGGCACTGGTGCCACCTTGGGTCTGGGAACCATCCTGCCTATCGTGGATTTTAAGGAGCCAGCCGGCTACTCCCAGCCACAGGCCCCCAACAAAAACCACGGCCCTTTTTTCTCGCAAACAAAACTTAGCTGCCTCACTTCTGGATGGCAGATTGCAGGAGCCACTTGGTGTAATCAAACCAGCCCGACTTGGCACTGGTGCCACCTTGGGTCTGGGAACCATCCTGCGTATCGTGGATTCTAAGGAGCCAGCCGGCCACTCCCAGCCACAGGCCCCCAAACAAAATCAACGGCGCTGTTCCCTGGAAAACAAAACACGCCTGCCAACTTTTTGATGGAGTTTGCAGGAACCACTTGGTATTATCAAACCAGCCCAACTTGGCACTGGTGCCACCTTGGCTCTGGATACCATGCTGCGTATCGTGGATTCTAAGGAGCCAGCCGGCCACTCCCAGCCACAGGCCCCCAAACACAAACAACGGCGCTTTTCCCTGGAAAACAAAACTCGTCTGCCAACTTTTTCATGGCAGATTGCAGGAGCCACTTGGTACTATCAAACCAGCCCGACTTGGCACTGGTGCCACCATGGGTCTGGTCAACATCCTGCCTATTGTAACTTTTCAGGAGCCAGCCGGTCACTCCCAGCCATAGGCCCTGAGACACAAACCTCGGCCCGTTTCCCTGGCAAACAAAAGTAAGCTGCCCCGCTTCTGGATGGCAGATTGCAGGAGCCACTTGGTACTATCAAACCAGCCCGACTTGGCACTGGTGCCACCTCTGGTCTGGGAACCATCCTGCGTATCGTGGATTCTAAGGAGCCATCCGGCCACTCCCACCCACAGGCCCCCAAACACAAACAACGGCGCTTTTCCCTGGAAAACAAAAGTAAGCTGCCCCGCTTCTGGATGGCAGATTGCAGGAGCCACTTGATACTATCAAACCAGCCCGACTAGGCACTGGTGCCACCTCTGGTCTGGGAACCATCCCGCGTATCGTGGATTCTAAGGAGCCAGTCGGCAACTCCCAGCCACAGGCCCCCAAACACAAACAACGGCCCGTTTCCCTGGCAAACAAAAGTAAGCTGCCCCGCTTCTGGATGGCAGATTGCAGAAGCCACTTGGTACTATCAAACTAGCCCAACTTGGCACTGGTGCCACCTCTGGTCTGGGAACCATCCTGCGTATCATGGGTTCTAAGGAGCCAGTCGGCAACTCCCAGCCACAGGCCCCCAAACACAAACCTCGGCCCGTTTCCCTGGCAAACAAAATTAAGCTGCCCCGCTTCTGGATGGCAGATTGCAGGACGCACTTGGTACTATCAGACCAGCCTGACTTGGCACTGGTGCCACCTCTGGTCTGGGAACCATCCTGCGTATCGTGGATTCTAAGGAGCCAACCGGCCACTCCCAGCCACAGGCCCCCAAACACAAACAACGGCGCTTTTCCCTAAATAACAAACTCGCCTGCCAACTTTTTGATGGCAGATTGCAGGAGCCACTTGGTATTATCAAACCAGCCCAACTTGGCACTGGTGCCACCATGGGTCTGGTCACCATCCTGCCTATCGTAGCTTTTCAGGAGCCAGCCGGTCACTCCCAGCCATAGGCCCCCAGACACAAACCTCGGCCCGTTTCCCTGGCAAACAAAAGTAAGCTGTCCCGCTTCTGGATGGCAGATTGCAGGACGCACTTGGTAGTATCAAACCAGCCCGACTTGGCACTGGTGCCACCTCTGGTCTGGGAACCATCCTGCGTATCGTGGATTCTAATTAGCCAGCCGGCCACTCCCAGCCACAGGCCCCCAAACACAAACAACGGCGCTTTTCCCTGGAAAACAAAACTCGCCTGCCAACATTTTGATGGCAGATTGCAGGAGCCACTTGGTACTATCAAATAAGCCCAACTTGGCACTGGTGCCACCATGGGTCTGGTCACCATCCTGCCTATCGTAGCTTTTCAGAAGCCAGCAGGTCACCCCCAGCCATAGGCCCCGAGAAAAAAACCTCGGCCCGTTTCCCTGGCAAAAAAAAGTAAGCTACCCCGCTTCTGGATGGCAGTTTGCAGGACGCACTTGGTAGTATCAAACCAGCCCAACTTGGCACTGGTGCCACCTTGGGTCTGGGAACCATCCTGCGTATCGTGGATTCTGAGGAGCCCGCCGGCCACTCCCTGCCACAGGCACCCAAACACAAACAACGGCGCTTTTCCCTGGAAAACAAAACTCGCCTGCCAACTTTTTGATGGCAGATTGCAGGAGCCACTTGGTACTATCAAACCAGCCCAACTTGGCACTGGTGCCACCATGGATATGGTAACCATCCTGCCTATCGTAGCTTTTCAGGACCTAGCAGGTCACTCCCAGCCATAGGCACCCAGACAAAAACCTCGGCCCGTTTCCCTGGCAAACAAAAGTAAGCTGCCCCGCTTCTGGATGGCAGATTGCAGGAACCACTTGGTACTATAAAACCAGCCCGACTTGGCACTGGTGCCACGTCAGGTCTGGGAACCATCCTGCGTATCGTGGATTCTAAGGAGCCAGCCGGCCACTCCCACCCACAGGCACCCAAACACAAACAACGGCGCTTTTCCCTGGAAAACAAAACTCGCCTGCCAACTTTTTGAGGGCAGATTGCAGGAGCCACTTGGTACTATCAAACCAGCCCAACTTGGCACTGGTGCCACCATGGGTCTGCTCCCCATCCTGCCTATCGTAGCTTTTCAGGAGCCAGCCGGTCACTCCCAGCCATAGGCCCCCACACACAAACCTCGGCCCGTTTCCCTGGCAAACAAAAGTAAGCTGCCCCGCTTCTGGATGGCAGATTGCAGGACGCACTTGGTACTATCAAACCAGCCCGACTTGTCACTGGTGCCACCTCTGGTCTGGGAACCATGCCGCGTATCGTGGATTCTAAGGAGCCAGCCGGCCACTCCCAGCCACAGGCCCCCAAACACAAACAACGGCGCTTTTCCCTGGAAAACAAAACTCGCCTGCCAACTTTTTGATGGCGGATTGCAGGAGCCACTTGGTACTATCAAAGCAGCCCAACTTGTCACTGGTGCCACAATGGATGTGGTCACCATCCTGCCTATCGTAGCTTTTCAGGACCTCGCCGGTCACTCCCAGCCATAGGCGCCCAGACACAAAGCTCGGCCCGTTTCCCTGGCACACAAAAGTAAGCTGCCCCGCTTCTGGATGGCAGATTGCAGGAACCACTTGGTACTATAAAACCAGCCCGACTTGGCGCTGGTGCCACCTCTGGTCTGGGAACCATCCTGCGTATCGTGGATTCTAAGGAGCCAGCCGGTCACTCCAGCCACAGGCCCCCAGACACAAACAACGGCGCTTTTCCCTGGAAAACAAAACTCGCCTGCCAACTTTTTGATGGCAGATTGCAGGAGCCTCTTGGTACTATCAAACCAGCCCAACTTGGCACTGGTGCCACCATGGGTCTGGTCACCATCCTGCCTATCGTAGCTTTCCAGGAGCCAGCCGGTCACTCCCAGCCATAGGCCCCCAGTCACAAACCTCGGCCCGTTTCCCTGGCAAACAAAAGTAAGCTACCCCGCTTCTGGATGGCAGATTGCAGGAGCCACTTGCTACTATCAAACCAGCCCAACTTGGAACTGGTGCCACCTTGGGTCTGGGAACCATGCTGCGTATCGCAGATTCTAAGGCGCCAGTCGGCCACTCCCAGCCACAAGCCCCCAAACACAAACAACGGCGCTTTTCTCTGGCAAACAAAACTCAACTGCCCCTCTTCTGGATGGCAAATTGCAGGACGCACTTGGTACTATAAAAACAGCCCGACTTGGCACTGGTGCCACCTTGGGTCTGGGAACCATCGTGCGTATCGATCTTTTTAATGAGACAGCCGGCCACTCCCAGCCATATGCCCCCGAACACAACCCACGGCCCTTTCCTCTGGCAAACAAAACTCAGCTGCACCGCTTCTGGATGGCAGATTGCAGGAGCCACTTGGTACTATCAAACCAGCACGACTTGGCACTGGTGCCACCTTGGGTCTGGGAACCATCCTGCGTATTGTGGATTGTCAGGAGCCAGCTGAACACTCTCGGCCACAGACCCCAATCAAAAACAACGGCCCGTTTCACAGGCAAACAAAACTCAGCTGCCCCGCTTCTGGATGGGAGATTGCAGGAGGCACTTGACACTGTGAAACCAGCCCCACTTGGCACTGGTGCCACCTTGGGTCTGGGAACCATGCTGCGTATCATGGATTTTCAGGAGCCAGCCGGCCACTCCCAGCCATAGGCCCCCAAACAAAAACCACAGCCTTTTTCTCTGGCAAACAAAATTCAGCTGCCCCACTTCTGGATGGCAGATTGCAGGAGCCACTTGGGACTATCACACCAGCACAACATGGCACTGGTGCCACCTTGGATCTGGGAACCATCCGGCGTATAGTGGATTTTCAGGGGTCAGCCGGTCACTCTCAGCCATAGGCCCCAAACACAAACCACGGCCCTTTTCTCTGGAAAACAAAACTCAACTGCCCCTCTTCTGGATGGCAGATTGCAGGAGCCACTGGGTACTATGAAACCAGCCCTACTTGGCACTGGTGCCACCTTGGGTCTGGGAACCATGCTGCGTATCATGGATTTTCAGGAGCCAGCCGGCCACTGCCAGCCACAGGCCCCGAAACACAAACAACAGCCTTTTTCTCTGGCAAACAAAATTCAGCTGCCCCGCTTCTGGATGGCAGATTGCAGGAACCACTTGGTACTAACAAACCAGCCCGACTTGGCACTGGTGCCACCTTGGGTCTGGGAACCATCCTGCGTATCGTGGATTCTAAGGAGCCAGCTGGCCACTCCCAGCCACAGGCCCAAAAACACACACAACGGCGCTTTTCCCTGGAAAACAAAACTCGCCTGCCAACTTTTTGATGGCAGATTGCAGGAGCCACTTGGTACTATCAAACCAGCCCAACTTGGCACTGGTGCCACCATGGGTCTGGTCACCATCCTGCCTATCGTAGCTTTTCAGGAGCCAGCCGGTCACTCCCAGCCATAGGCCCCCAGACACAAACCTCGGCCTGTTTCCCTGGCACACAAAAGTAAGCTACCGCACTTCTGGATGGCAGATTGCAGGAGCCACTTTGCACCATCAAACCAGCCCGACTTGGCACTGGTGCCACCTCTGGTCTGGGAACCATGCTGCGTATCGTGTGTTCTAGGCAGCCAGCCGGCCACTCCCAGCCACAGTCCCCCAAACAAAAACAACGGCGCTTTTCCCTGGAAAACAAAACTGGCCTGCCAACTTTTTGATGGCAGATTGCAGGAGCCACTTGGTACTATCAAACCAGCCCAACTTGGCACTGGTGCCACCATGGGTCTGGACACCATCCTGCCTATCGTAGCTTTTCAGGAGCCAGCCGGTCACTCCCAGCCATAGGTCCCCAGACAAATACCTCGGCCCGTTTCCCTGGCAAACAAAAGTAAGCTGCCCCGCTTCTGGATGGCAGATTGCAGGAGCCACTTGGTACTATCAAACCAGCCCAACTTGACACTGGTGCCACCTTGGCGCTGGGAACCATGCTGCGTAACCCGGATTCTAAGACGACAGGCAGCCACTGCCAGCCACCGGCCTCCAAACAAAATCAATGGCGCTTTTCCCTGGAAAACAAAACTCGCCTGACAACTTTTAGATGGCAGATTGCAGGAGCCAGTTGGTACCATCAAACCAGCCCAACTTGGCACTGGTGCCACCTTGGGTCTGGGAACCATCCTGCCTATTGTTGCTTTTCAGGAGCCAGCCGGTCACTCCTAGCCCTAGGCCCCCAGTCATAAACCTCGGCCCGTTTCCCTGGTACACAAATGTAAGCTACCCCGCTCCAGGATGGCAGATTGCAGGAGCCACTTTTCACCATCAAACCAGCCCGACGTGGCACTGGTGCCACCTTGGGTCTGGGAACCATCCTGCGTATCGTGTGTTCTAAGGAGCCAGCCGGCCACTCCCACCCACAGACCCCCAAACACAAACAACGGCGCTTTTCCCTGGAAAACAAAACTCGCCTGCCAACTTTTTGATGGCAGATTGCAGGAGCCACTTGGTACTATCAAACCAGCCCAACTTGGCACTGGTGCCACCATGGGTCTGGTCACCATCCTGCCTATCGTAGCTTTTCAGGAGCCAGGCGGTCACTCCCAGCCATAGGCCCCCAGACACAAACCTCGGCCCGTTTCCCTGGCAAACAAAAGTAAGCTGCCCCGCTTTTGGATGGCTGATTGCAGGATGCACTTGGTACTATCAAACCAGCCCGACTTGGCCCTGGTGCCACCTTGGCTCTGGGAACCATGCTGCGTAACGTAGATTCTACGAGGACAGGCGGCCACTCCCTGCCACAGGCCTCTAAACAAAAGCAACGGCGCTTTTCCCTGGAAAACAAAACTCGCCTGCCAACTTTTTGATGGCAGATTGCAGGAGCCACTTGGTACTATCAAACCAGCCCAACTTGGCACTGGTGCCACCATGGGTCTGGTCACCATCCTGCCTATCGTAGCTTTTCAGGAGCCAGCCGGTCACTCCCAGCCATAGGCCCCCAGACAAATACCTCGGCCCGTTTCCCTGGCAAACAAAAGTAAGCTGCCCCGCTTCTGGATGGCAGATTGCAGGAGCCACATGGTACTATCAAACCAGGCTAACATGGCACTGGTGCCACCTTGGCTCTGGGAACCATCCTGCCTATCTTGGATTTTCAGGGGCCAGCCGGCCACTCTCAGCCATATGCCCCCAAACACATACCACGGCCCTTTTCTCTGGCAAACAAAACTCAACTGCCCCTCTTCTGGATGGCAAATTGCAGGACACACTTGGTACTACGAAAACAGCCCGACTTGGCACTGATGCCACCTTGGGTCAGGGAACAATCCTGCGTATCGATCTTTTTAAGGAGCCAGCCGGCCCCGCCCAGCCATATACCCCCAAAAAACAACCACGGAACTTTTCTCCAGCAGACAAAAATCCGCTGCCCCGCGTCTGAATGGCAGATTTCAGGAGCTATTTAGTATTATAAACCAGCCCGTCTTGGCACTGGTGCTACCATGAGTCTGGTAACCATCCTGCCTATCGTAGCTTTTCAGTAGCCAGCCGGTCACTCCCAGCCATAGGCCCCCAGACAAATACCTCGGCCCGTTTCCCTGGGAAACAAAAGTAAGCTGCCCCGCTTCTGGATGGCAGATTGCAGGAGCCACTTGGTACTATCAAACCAGCCCAATTTTGCACTGGTGCCACCTTGGCTCTGGGAACCATCCTACGTATCCTGGGTTCAAAGGAGGCAGCCGGCCACTCCCAGCCACAGGCCTCTAAACAAAAACAACGGCGCTTTTCCCTGGAAAACAAAACTCGCCTGCCAACATTTTGATGGCAGATTGCAGGAGCCACTTGGTACTATCAAACCAGCCCAACTTGGCACTGGTGCCACCATGGGTCTGGTCACCATCCTGCCTATCGTAGCTTTTCAGGAGCCAGCCGGTCACTCCCAGCCATAGGCCCCCTGACAAATACCTCGGCCCGTTTCCCTGGCAAACAAAAGTAAGCAGCCCCGCTTCTGGATGGCAGATTGCAGGAGCCACATGGTACTATCAAACCAGGCCAACATGGCACTGGTGCCACCTTGGTTCTGGGAACCATCCTGCCTATCGTGGATTTTCAGGCGCCAGCCGGCCACTCTCAACCATATGCCCCCAAACACATACCACGGCCCTTTTCTCTGGCAAACAGAACTCAACCGCCCCTCTTCTGGATGGCAAATTGCAGGACGCACTTGGTACTACGAAAACAGCCCGATTTGGCACTGATGCCACCTTGGGTCAGGGAACAATCCTGCGTATCGAGCTTTTTAAGGAGCCAGCCGGCCACGTCCAGCCATATACCCCCAAAAAAAAACCACGGAACTTTTCTCCAGTAAACAAAAATCCGCTACCCCGCGTCTGGATGGCAGATTGCAGGAGCTATTTAGTATCATCAAACCAGCCCGACTTGGCACTGGTGCCACCATGAGTCTGGTAACCATCCTGCCTATCGTAGCTTTTCAGTAGCCAGCCAGTCACTCCCAGCCATAGGCCCCCAGACAAATACCTCGGCCCGTTTCCCTGGGAAACAAAAGTAAGCTACCCCGCTTCTGGATGGCAGATTGCAGGAGCCACTTTGCACCATCAAACCAGCCCGACTTGGCACTGGTGCCACCTCTGGTCTGGGAACCATCCTGCGTATCGTGGATTCTAAGGAGACAGCCGGCCACTCCCAGCCACAGGCCCCCAAACACAAACAACGGCGCTTTTCCCTGGAAAACAAAACTCGCCTGACAACTTTTTGATGGCAGATTGCAGGAGCCACTTGGTACTATCAAACCAGCCCAACTTGGCACTGGTGCCACCATGGGTCTGGTCACCATCCTGCCTATCGTAGCTTTTCAGGCGCCATCCGGTGCTCCCAGCCATAGGCCCCCAGACAAAAACCTCGGCCCGTTTCCCTGGCAAACAAAAGTAAGTTATCCCGCTTCTGGATGGCAGATTGCAGGAGCCACTTTTCAACATCAAACCAGCCCGACTTGGCACTGGTGCCACCTCTGGTCTGGGAACCATCCTGCGTATCGTGGATTCTAAGGAGCCAGCCGGCCACTCCCAGCCACAGGCCCCCAAACACAAACAACGGCGCTTTTCCCTGGATAACAAACTCCCCTGCCAACTTTTTGATGGCAGATTGCAGGAGCCACTTGGTACTATCAAACCAGCCCAACTTGGCACTGGTGCCACCATGGGTCTGGTCACCATCCTGCCTATCGTAGCTTTTCAGGAGCCAGCCGGTCACTCCCAGCCATAGGCCCTGAGACACAAACCTCGGCCCGTTTCCCTGGCAAACAAAAGTAAGCTGCCCCGCTTCTGGATGGCAGATTGCAGGACGCACTTGGTACTATCAAACCAGCCCAACTTGGCACTGGTGCCACCTCTGGTCTGGGAACCATGCCGCGTATCGTGGATTCTAAGGAGCCAGCCGGCCACTCCCAGCCACAGGCCCCCAAACACAAACAACGGCGCTTTTCCCTGGAAAACAAAACTCGCCTGCCAACTTTTTGATGGCAGATTGCAGGAGCCACTTGGTACTATCAAATCAGCCCAACTTGGCACTGGTGCCACCATGGGTCTGGTCACCATCCTGCCTATCGTAGCTTTTCAGGACCTAGCCGGTCACTCCAAGCCATAGGCGCCCAGACACAAAGCTCGGCCCGTTTCCCTGGCAAACAAAAGTAAGCTACCCCGCTTCTGGATGGCAGATTGCAGGAGCCACTTTGCACCATCAAACTAGCCCGACTTGGCACTGGTGCCACCTCAGGTCTGGGAACCATCCTGCGTATCGTTCATTGTAAGGAGCCAGCCGGCCACTCCAGCCACAGGCCCCCAGACACAATCAACGGCGCTTTTCCCTGGAAAACAAAACTCGCCTGCCAACTTTTTGATGGCAGATTGCAGGAGCCACTTGGTACTATCAAATCAGCCCAACTTGGCACTGGTGCCACCATGGGTCTGGTCACCATCCTGCCTATCGTAGCTTTTCAGGAGCCAGCCGGTCACTCGCAGCCATAGGCCCCCAGACACAATACTCGGCCCGTTTCCCTGGCAAACAAAAGTAAGCTACCGCGCTTCTGGATGGCAGATTGCAGGAACCACTTGGTACTATCAAACCAGCCCAACTTGGCACTGGTGCCACCTTGGGTCTGGGAACCATCCTGCGTATCGTGGATTCTAAGCAGGTAGCCGGCCACTCCCTGCCACAGGCACCCAAACACAAACAACGGCGCTTTTCCCTGGAAAACAAAACTCGCCTTCCCACTTTTTGATGGCGGATTGCAGGAGCCACTTGGTACTATCAAACCAGCCCAACTTGGCACTGGTGCCACCATGGGTCTGGTCACCATCCTGCCTATCGTAGCTTTTCAGGACCTAGCAGGTCACTCCCAGCCATAGGCCCCCAGACACAAAGCTCGGCCCGTTTCCCTGGCAAACAAAAGTAAGCTGTCCCGCTTCTGGATGGCAGATTGCAGGAGCCACTTGGTACTATCAAACCAGCCCGACTTGGCACTGGTGCCACCTCTGGTCTGGGAACCATGCTGCGTATCGTGGATTCTAAGGAGCCAGCCGGCCACTCCCAGCCACAGGCCCCCAAACACAAACAACGGCGCTTTTCCCTGGAAAACAAAACTCGCCTGCCAACATTTTGATGGCAGATTGCAGGAGCCACTTGCTACTATCAAATCAGCCCAACTTGGCACTGGTGCCACCATGGGTCTGGTCACCATCCTGCCTATCGTAGCTGTTCAGGCGCCAGCCGGTCACTCCCAGCCATAGTCCCCCAGAGAAAAACCTCGGCCCGTTTCCCTGGGAAACAAAAGTAAGCTGCCCCGCTTCTGGATGGCAGATTGCAGGAGCCACTTTGCACCATCAAACCAGCCCAACTTGGCACTGGTGCCACCTCTGGTCTGGGAACCATGCCGCGTATCGTGGATTCTAAGGAGCCAGCCGGCCACTCCCAGCCACAGGCCCCCAAACACAAACAACGGCGCTTTTCCCTGGAAAACAAAACTCGCCTGCCAACTTTTTGATGGCAGATTGCAGGAGCCACTTGGTACTATCAAATCAGCCCAACTTGGCACTGGTGCCACCATGGGTCTGGTCACCATCCTGCCTATCGTAGATTTTCAGGACCTAGCCGGTCACTCCAAGCCATAGGCGCCCAGACACAAAGCTCGACCCGTTTCCCTGGCAAACAAAATTAAGCTGCCCCGCTTCTGGATGGCAGATTTCAGGAGCCACTTGGTACTATCAAACCAGCCCAACTTGGCACTGGTGCCACCTTGGGTCTGGGAACCATCCTGCGTATCGTGGATTCTAAGGAGCCAGCCGGTCACTCCCAGCCACAGGCCCCCAAACACAAACAACGGCGCTTTTCCCTGGAATACAAAACCCGCCTGCCAACATTTTGATGGCAGATTGCAGGAGCCACTTGGTACTATCAAATCAGCCCAACTCGGCACTGGTGCCACCATGGGTCTGGTCACCATCCTGCCTATCATAGCTTTTCAGGAGCCAGCCGGTCCCTCTCTGCCATAGGGCCCCAGAGAAATCCTCGGCCAGTTTCCCTGGCAAAAAAAAGTAACCTACCCCGCTTCTGGATGGCAGATTGCAGGAGCCACTTTACACCATCAAACTAGCCCGACTTGGCACTGGTGCCACCTCAGGTCTGGGAACCATCCTGCGTATCGTGGATTCTAAGGAGCCAGCCGGCCACTCCAGCCACAGGCCCCCAGACACAATCAACGGCGCTTTTCCCTGGAAAACAAAACTCGCCTGCCGACTTTTTGATGGCAGATTGCAGGAGCCACTTGGTACTATCAAATCAGCCCAACTTGGCACTGGTGCCACCATGGGTCTGGTCACCATCCTGCCTATCGTAGCTTTTCAGGAGCCAGCCGGTCACTCCCAGCCATAGGCCCCCACACACAAAGCTCGGCCCGTTTCCCTGGCAAACAAAAGCAAGCTGCCCCGCTTCTGGATGGCATATTGCAGGAGCCACTTTGCACAATCAAACTAGCCCGACTCGGCACTGGTGCCACCTCAGGTCTGGGAACCATGCTGCGTATCGTGGATTCTAATTAGCCATCCGGCCACTCCCAGCCACAGGCCCCCAAACAAAAACAACGGCGCTTTTCCCTGGAAAACAAAACTCGCCTGCCAAATTTTGATGGCAGATTGCAGGAGCCACTTGGTACTATCAAACCAGCCCAACTTGACACTCGTGCCACCATGGGTCTGGTCACCATCCTGCCTATCGTAGCATTTCAGGAGCCAGCCGGTCACTCCCAGCCATAGGCCCCCAGACAAAAACCTCGGCCCGTTTCCCTGGCAAACAAAAGTAAGCTGCCCCGCTTCTGGATGGCAGATTGCAGGACGCACTTGGTACTATAAAACCAGCCCAACTTGGCACTGGTGCCACCTCTGGTCTGGGAACCATGCTGCGTATCGTGGATTCTAAGGAGCCAGCCGGCCACTCCCAGCCACAGGCCCCCAAACACAAACAACGGCGCTTTTCCCTGGAAAACAAAACTCGCCTGCCAACATTTTGATGGCAGATTGCAGGAGCCACTTGGTACTATCAAACCAGCCCAACTTGACACTGGTGCCACCATGGGTCTGGTCACCATCCTGCCTATCGTAGCTTTTCAGGAGCCAGCCGGTCACTCCCAGCCATAGGCCCCCAGACACAAAGCTCGGCCCGTTTCCCTGACAAACAAAAGTAAGCTGTCCCGCTTCTGGATGGCAGATTCCAGGAGCCACTTGGTACTATCAAATCAGCCCAATTTGGCACTGGTGCCACCTCTGGTCTGGGAACCATTCTGCATATCGTGGATTCTAATTAGCCATCCGTCCACTCCCAGCCACAGGCCCCCAAACGCAAACAACGGCGCTTTACCCTGGAAAACAAAACTCGTCTGCCAACTTTTTGATGGCAGATTGCCGGAGCCACTTGGTACTATCAAACCAGCCCACCTTGGCACTGTTGCCACCTTGGGTCTGGGAACCATGCTGCGTATAGTGGATTATAAGGAGCCAGCCGGCCACTCCCTGCCACAGGCCCCCAAACAGAAACAGCGGCGCTTTTCCCTGGAAAACATAATTCGCCGGCCAACTATTTGATGGCAGATTGCAGGAGCCACTTGGTACTATCAAATCAGCCCAACTTGGCACTGGTTGCACCTCAGGTCTGGGAACCATCCTGCCTATCGTAGCTTTTCAGGAGCCAGCCGGTCACTCCCAGCCATAGGCGCCCAGACACAATGCTCGGCCCGTTTCCCTGGCAAACCAAAGTAAGCTGCCCCGCTTCTTGATGGCAGATTGCAGGAGCCACTTTTCACCATCAAAGTAGCCCGACTTGGAACTGGTGCCACCTCTGGTCTGGGAACCATGCTGCGTATCGTGGATTCTAAGGAGCCAGCCGGCCACTCCCAGCCACAGGCCCCCAAACACAAACAACGGCGCTTTTCCCTGGAAAACAAAACTCGCCTGCCAACATTTTGATGGCAGATTGCAGGAGCCACTTGCTACTATCAAATCAGCCCAACTTGGCACTGGTGCCACCATGGGTCTGGTCACCATCCTGCCTATCGTAGCTTTTCAGGAGCCAGCCGGTCACTCCCAGCCATAGGCCCCCAGACAAAAACCTCGGCCCGTTTCCCTGGCAAACAAAAGAAAGCTGCCCCGCTTCTGCATGGCAGATTGCAGGAAGCAGTTGGTATTATAAAACCAGCCCGACTTTGCACTGGTGCCACCTCTGGTCTGGGAAGCATGCTGCGTATCTGGGATTCTAAGGAGCCAGCCGGCCACTCCCACCCAAAGGCCCCCAAACACATACCACGGCCCTTTGCTCTGGCAAACAAAACTCAACTGCCCCTCTTCTGGATGGCAAATTGCAGGACGCACTTGGTACTACGAAAACAGCCCGACTTGGCACTGATGCCACCTTGGGTCAGGGAACAATCCTGCGTATCGAGCTTTTTAAGGAGCCAGCCGGCCACGTCCAGCCATATACCCCCAAAAAAAAACCACGGAACTTTTCTCCAGCAAACAAAAATCCGCTGCCCCGCGTCTGGATGGCAGATTGCAGGAGCTATTTAGTATTATCAAACCAGCCCGACTTGGCACTGGTGCCACCATGAGTCTGGTAACCATCCTGCCTATCGTAGCTTTTCAGTAGCCAGCCAGTCACTCCCAGCCATAGGCCCCCAGACAAAAACCTCGGCCCGTTTCCCTGGGAAACAAAAGTAAGCTGTCCCGCTTCTGGATGGCAGATTGCAGGAGCCACTTGGTACTATCAAACCAGCCCAACTTGGCACTGGCGCCACCTTGGCTCTGGGAACCATCCTGCGTATCCTGGGTTCAAAGGAGGCAGCCGGCCACTCCCAGCCACAGGCCTCCAAACACAAACAACGGCGCTTTTCCCTGGAAAACAAAACTGGCCTGCCAACTTTTTGATGGCAGATTGCAGGAGCCACTTGGTACTATCAAACCAGCCCAACTTGGCACTGGTGCCACCATGGGTCTGGTCACCATCCTGCCTATCGTAGCTTTTCAGGCGCCAGCCGGTGCTCCCAGCCATTGGCCCCCAGACAAAAACCTCGGCCCGTTTCCCTGGCAAACAAAAGTAAGCTACCCCGCTTCTGGATGGCAGATTGCAGGAGCCACTTTGCACCATCAAACCAGCCCGACTTGGCACTGGTGCCACCTCTGGTCTGGGAACCATCCTGCGTATCGTGGATTCTAAGGAGCCAGCCGGCCACTCCAAGCCACAGGCCCCCAAACACAAACAACGGCGCTTTTCCCTGGATAACAAACTCGCCTGCCAACTTTTTGATGGCAGATTGCAGGAGCCACTTGGTACTATCAAACCAGCCCAACTTGGCACTGGTGCCACCATGGGTCTGGTCACCATCCTGCCTATCGTAGCTTTTCAGGAGCCAGCCGGTCACTCCCAGCCATAGGCCCCCAGACAAAAACCTCGGCCCGTTTCCCTGGCAAACAAAAGTAAGCTGCCCCGCTTCTGGATGGCAGATTGCAGGACGCACTTGGTACTATCAAACCAGCCCAACTTGGCACTGGTGCCACCTCTGGTCTGGGAACCATGCCGCGTATCGTGGATTCTAAGGAGCCAGCCGGCCACTCCCAGCCACAGGCCCCCAAACACAAACAACGGCGCTTTTCCCTGGAAAACAAAACTCGCCTGCCAACTTTTTGATGGCAGATTGCAGGAGCCACTTGGTACTATCAAATCAGCCCAACTTGGCACTGGTGCCACCATGGGTCTGGTCACCATCCTGCCTATCGTAGCTTTTCAGGACCTAGCCGGTCACCCCAAGCCATAGGCGCCCAGACACAAAGCTCGGCCCGTTTCCCTGGCAAACAAATGTAAGCTGTCCCGCTTCTGGATGGCAGATTGCAGGACCCACTAGGTATTATCAAACCAGCCCGACTTGGCACTGGTGCCACCTCTGGTCTGGGAACCATCCTGCGTATCGTGGATTCTAAGGAGCCAGCCGGCCACTCCCAGCCACAGGCCCCCAAACACAAACAACGGCGCTTTTCCCTGGAAAACAAAACTCGCCTGCCAACATTTTGATGGCAGATTGCAGGAGCCACTTGGTACTATCAAACCAGCCCAACTTGGCACTGGTGCCACCATGGGTCTGGTCACCATCCTGCCTATCGTAGCTTTTCAGGAGCCAGCCGGTCACTCCAAGCCATAGGCCCCCAGACAAAAACCTCGGCACGTTTCCCTGGCAAAGAAAAGTAAGCTGCCCCGCTTCTGGATGGCAGATTGCAGGAGCCACTTTGCACCATCAAACTAGCCAGACTTGGCACTTGTGCCACCTCTGGTCTGGGAACCATGCTGCGTATCGTGGATTCTAAGGAGCCAGCCGGCCACTCCAAGCCACAGGCCCCCAAACACAAACAACGGCGCTTTTCCCTGGAAAACAAAACTCGCCTGCCAAATTTTGATGGCCGATTGCAGGAGCCACTTGGTACTATCAAACCAGCCCAACTTGGCACTGCTGCCACCATGGGTCTGGTCCCCATCCTGCCTATCTTAGCTTTTCAGGTCCTAGCCGGTCACTCCCAGCCATAGGCCCCCAGACACAAAGCTCGGCCCGTTTCCCTGGCAAACAAAATTAAGCTGCCCCGCTTCTGGATGGCAGATTGCAGGAGCCACTTGGTACTATCAAACCAGCCCAACTTGGCACTGGTGCCACCTTGGGTCTGGGAACCATCCTGCGTATCGTGGATTCTAAGGAGCCAGCCGGTCACTCCCAGCCACAGGCCCCCAAACACAAACAACGGCGCTTTTCCCTGGAATACAAAACCCGCCTGCCAACATTTTGATGGCAGATTGCAGGAGCCACTTGGTACTATCAAATCAGCCCAACTCGGCACTGGTGCCACCATGGGTCTGGTCACCATCCTGCCTATCATAGCTTTTCAGGAGCCAGCCGGTCCCTCTCTGCCATAGGGCCCCAGAGAAATCCTCGGCCAGTTTCCCTGGCAAAAAAAAGTAACCTACCCCGCTTCTGGATGGCAGATTGCAGGAGCCACTTTACACCATCAAACTAGCCCGACTTGGCACTGGTGCCACCTCAGGTCTGGGAACCATCCTGCGTATCGTGGATTCTAAGGAGCCAGCCGGCCACTCCAGCCACAGGCCCCCAGACACAATCAACGGCGCTTTTCCCTGGAAAACAAAACTCGCCTGCCGACTTTTTGATGGCAGATTGCAGGAGCCACTTGGTACTATCAAATCAGCCCAATTTGGCACTGGTGCCACAATGGGTCTGGTCACCATCCTGCCTATCGTAGCTTTTCAGGAGCCAGCCGGTCACTCCCAGCCATAGGCCCCCAGACACAAAGTTCGGCCAGTTTCCCTGGCAAACAAAAGCAAGCTGCCCCGCTTCTAGATGGCATATTGCAGGAGCCACTTTGCACCATCAAACTAGCGCGACTCGGCACTGGTGCCACCTCAGGTCTGGGAACCATGCTGCGTATCGTGGATTCTAATTAGCCATCCGGCCACTCCCACCCACAGGCCCCCAAACAAAAACAACGGCGCTTTTCCCTGGAAAACAAAACTCGCCTGCCAAATTTTGATGGCAGATTGCAGGAGCCACTTGGTACTATCAAACCAGCCCAACTTGACACTGGTGCCACCATGGGTCTGGTCACCATCCTGCCTATCGTAGCTTTTCAGGAGCCAGCCGGTCAATCCCAGCCATATGCCCCCAGACACAAACCTCGGCCCGTTTCCCTGGCAAACAAAAGTAAGCTACCCCGCTTCTGGATGGCAGATTGCAGGAAGCACTTGGTACTATCAAACCAGCCCAACTTGGCCCTGGTGCCACCTTGGGTCTGGGAACCATCCTGCGTATCGTGGATTCTAATTAGCCATCCGTCCACTCCCAGCCACAGGCCCCCAAACAGAAACAACGGCGCTTTTCCCTGGAAATCAAAACTCGCCTGCCAACATTTTGATGGCAGATTGCCGGAGCCACTTGGTACTATCAAACCAGCCCAACCTTACACTGGTGCCACCATGGGTCTGGTCACCATCCTGCCTATCGTAGCATTTCAGGAGCCAGCCGGTCACTCCCAGCCATAGGCCCCCAGACAAAAACCTTGGCCCGTTTCCCTGGCAAACAAAAGTAAGTTATCCCGCTACTGGATGGCAGATTGCAGGAGCCACTTTTCACCATCAAACCAGCCCGACTTGGCACTGGTGCCACCTCAGGTCTGGGAACCATGCTGCGTATCGTGGATTCTAAGGAGCCAGCCGGCCACTCCCAGCCACAGGCCCCCAAACACAAACAACGGCGCATTTCCCTGGATAACAAACTCGCCTGCCAACTTTTTGATGGCAGATTGCAGGAGCCACTTGGTACTATCAAACCAGCCCAACTTGGCACTGGTGCCACCATGGGTCTGGTCACCATCCTGCCTATCGTAACTTTTCAGGAGCCAGCCGGTCACTCCCAGCCATAGGCCCCCAGACAAAAACCTCGGCCCGTTTCCCTGGCAAACAAAAGTAAGCTGCCCCGCTTCTGGATGGCAGATTGCCGGAGCCACTTGGTACTATAAAACCAGCCCAACTTGGCACTGGTGCCACCTCTGGTCTGGGAACCATGCCGCGTATCGTGGATTCTAAGGAGCCAGCCGGCCACTCCCAGCCACAGGCCCCCAAACAAAAACAACGGCGCTTTTCCCTGGAAAACAAAACTCGCCTGCCAACTTTTTGATGGCAGATTGCAGGAGCCACTTGGTACTATCAAACCAGCCCAACTTGACACTGGTGCCACCATGGGTCTGGTCACCATCCTGCCTATCGTAGCTTTTCAGGCGCCAGCCGGTCACTCCAAGCCATAGGCGCCCAGACACAAAGCTCGGCCCGTTTCCCTGACAAACAAAAGTAAGCTGTCCCGCTTCTGGATGGCAGATTCCCGGAGCCACTTGGTACTATCAAATCAGCCCAATTTGGCACTGGTGCCACCTCTGGTCTGGGAACCATCCTGCATATCGTGGATTCTAATTAGCCATCCGTCCACTCCCAGCCACAGGCCCCCAAACACAAACAACGGCGCTTTACCCTGGAAAACAAAACTCGTCTGCCAACTTTTTGATGGCAGATTGCCGGAGCCACTTGGTACTATCAAACCAGCCCAACTTGGCACTGTTGCCACCTTGGGTCTGGGAACCATGCTGCGTATCGTGGATTATAAGGAGCCAGCCGGCCACTCCCTGCCACAGGCCCCCAAACAGAAACAACGGCGCTTTTCCCTGGAAAACATAATTCGCCGGCCAACTATTTGATGGCAGATTGCAGGAGCCACTTGGTACTATCAAATCAGCCCAACTTGGCACTGGTTGCACCTCAGGTCTGGGAACCATCCTGCCTATCGTAGCTTTTCAGGACCTCGCCGCTCACTCCCAGCCATAGGCGCCCAGACACAATGCTCGGCCCGTTTCCCTGGCAAACCAAAGTAAGCTGCCCCGCTTCTTGATGGCAGATTGCAGGAACCACTTTTCACCATCAAAGTAGCCCGACTTGGAACTGGTGCCACCTCTGGTCTGGGAACCATGCTGCGTATCGTGGATTCTAAGGAGCCAGCCGGCCACTCCCAGCCACAGGCCCCCAAACACAAACAACGGCGCTTTTCCCTGGAAAACAAAACTCGCCTGCCAACTTTTTGATGGCAGATTGCAGGAGCCACTTGCTACTATCAAATCAGCCCAACTTGGCACTGGTGCCACCATGGGTCTGGGAACCATCCTGCCTATCGTAGCTTTTCAGGAGCCAGCCGGTCACTCCCAGCCATAGGCCCCCAGACAAAAACCTCGGCCCGTTTCCCTGGCAAACAAAAGTAAGCTGCCCCGCTTCTGCATGGCAGATTGCAGGAACCACTTGGTATTATAAAACCAGCCCGACTTGGCACTGGTGCCACCTCTGGTCTGGGAACCATGCTGCGTATCGGGGATTCTAAGGAGCCAGCCGGCCACTCCCACCCTAAGGCCCCCAAACAGAAACAACGGCGCTTTTCCCTGGAAAACAAAACTCGCCTGCCAACTTTTTGATGGCAGATTGCAGGAGCCACTTGGTACTATCAAACCAGCTCAACTTGGCACTGGTGCCACCATGGGTCTGGTCACCATCCTGCCTATCTTAGCTTTTCAGGACCTAGCCGGTCACTCCCAGCCATAGGCCCGCAGACACAAAGCTCGGCCCGTTTCCCTGGCAAACAAAAGTAAGCTGCCCTGCTTCTGGATGGCAGATTGCAGGAACCACTTGGTACTATCAAACCAGCCCAATTTTGCACTGGTGCCACCTTGGCTCTGGGAACCATCCTACGTATCCTGGGTTCAAAGGAGGCAGCCGGCCACTCCCAGCCACAGGCCTCTAAACAAAATCAACGGCGCTTTTCCCTGGAAAACAAAACTCGCCTGACAACTTTTTGATGGCAGATTGCAGGAGCCACTTGGTACCATCAAACCAGCCCAACTTGGCACTGGTGCCACCATGGGTCTGGTCACCATCCTGCCTATCGTAGCTTTTCAGGAGCCAGCCGCTCACTCCCAGCCATAGACCCCCAGACACAAACCTCGGCCCGTTTCCCTGGAAAACAAAAGTAAGCTGCTCCAATTCTGGATGGCAGATTGCAGGAGCCACTTGGTACTATCAAATCAGCCCGACTTGGCACTGGTGCCACCATGGGTCTGGTAAACCTCCTGCCTATCGTAGCTTTTCAGGAGCCAGACGGTCACTCCCTGCCATAGGCCCCCAGACACAAACCTCGGCCCGTTTCCCTGGCAAACAAAAGTAAACTGCCCCGCTTTTGGATGGCAGATTGCAGGATGCATTTGGTACTATCAAACCTGCCCGACTTGGCCCTGGTGCCACCTTGGCTCTGGAAACCATGCTGCGTAACGTAGATTCTACGAGGACAGGCGGCCACTCCCAGCCACAGGCCTCTAAACAACAACAACGGCGCTTTTCCCTGGAAAACAAAACTCGCCTGCCAACTTTTTGATGGCAGATTGCAGGAGCCACTTGGTACTATCAAACCAGCCCAACTTGGTACTGGTTCCACTTTGGGTCTGGTCACCATCCTGCCTATCGTAGCTTTTCAGGAGCCAGCCGGTCACTCCCAGCCATAGGCCCCCAGACAAAAACCTCGGCCCGTTTCCCTGGCAAACAAAAGTAAGCAGCCCCGCTTCTGGATGGCAGATTGCAGGAGCCACATGGTACTATCAAACCAGGCCAACATGGCACTGGTGCCACCTTGGCTCTGGGAACCATCCTGCCTATCGTGGATTTTCAGGGGCCAGCCGGCCACTCTCAGCCATATGCCCCCAAACACATACCACGGCCCTTTGCTCTGGCAAACAAAACTCAACTGCCCCTCTTCTGGATGGCAAATTGCAGGACGCACTTGGTACTACGAAAACAGCCCGACTTGGCACTGATGCCACCTTGGGTCAGGGAACAATCCTGCGTATCGATCTTTTTAAGGAGCCAGCCGGCCACGTCCAGCCATATACCCCCCAAAAAAAACCACGGAACTTTTCTCCAGCAAACAAAAATCCGCTGCCCCGCGTCTGAATGGCAGATTTCAGGAGCTATTTAGTATTATCAAACCAGCCCGACTTGGCACTGGTGCCACCATGAGTCTGGTATCCATCCTGCCTATCGTAGCTTTTCAGTAGCCAGCCGGTCACTCCCAGCCATAGGCCCCCAGACAAATACCTCAGCCCGTTTCCCTGGGAAACAAAAGTAAGCTGTCCCGCTTCTGGATGGCAGATTGCAGGAGCCACTAGGTATTATCAAACCAGCCCAACTTGGCACTGGTGCCACTTTGGCTCTGGGAACCATCCTGCGTATCCTGGGTTCAAAGGAGGCAGCCGGCCACTCCCAGCCACAGGCCTCTAAACAAGAACAACGGCGCTTTTCCCTGGAAAACAAAACTCGCCTGACAACTTTTTGATGGCAGATTGCAGGAGCCACTTGGTACTATCAAACCAGCCCAACTTGGCACTGGTGCCACCATGGGTCTGCTCACCATCCTGCCTATCGTAGCTTTTCAGGAGCCAGCCGCTCACTCCCAGCCATAGGCCCCCAGACAAATATCTCGGCCCGTTTCCCTGGCAAACAAAAGTAAGCAGCCCCGCTTCTGGATGGCAGATTGCAGGAGCCACATGGTACTATCAAACCAGGCCAACATGGCACTGGTGCCACCTTGGTTCTGGGAACCATCCTGCCTATCGTGGATTTTCAGGGGCCAGCCGGCCACTCTCAACCATATGCCCCCAAACATATACCACGGCCCTTTTCTCTGGCAAACAAAACTCAACTGCCCCTCTTCTGGATGGCAAATTGCAGGACGCACTTGGTACTACGAAAACAGCCCGACTTGGCACTGATGCCACCTTGGGTCAGGGAACAATCCTGCGTATCGAGCTTTTTAAGGAGCCAGCCGGCCACGTCCAGCCATATACCCCCAAAAAAAAACCACGGAACTTTTCTCCAGCAACCAAAAATCCGCTGCCCGCGTCTGGATGGCAGATTGCAGGAGCTATTTAGTATTATCAAACCAGCCCGACTTGGCACTGGTGCCACCATGAGTCTGGTAACCATCCTGCCTATCGTAGCTTTTCAGTAGCCAGCCAGTCACTCCCAGCCATAGGCCCCCAGACAAATACCTCGGCCCGTTTCCCTGGGAAACAAAAGTAAGCTGTCCCGCTTCTGGATGGCAGATTGCAGGAGCCACTTGGTACTATCAAACCAGCCCAACTTGGCACTGGCGCCACCTTGGCTCTGGGAACCATCCTGCGTATCCTGGGTTCAAAGGAGGCAGCCGGCCACTCCCAGCCACAGGCCTCCAAACACAAACAACGGCGCTTTTCCCTGGAAAACAAAACTGGCCTGCCAACTTTTTGATGGCAGATTGCAGGAGCCACTTGGTACTATCAAACCAGCCCAACTTGGCACTGGTGCCACCATGGGTCTGGTCACCATCCGGCCTATCGTAGCTTTTCAGGCGCCAGCCGGTGCTCCCAGCCATTGGCCCCCAGTCACAAACCTCGGCCCGTTTCCCTGGCAAACAAAAGTAAGCTACCCCGCTTCTGGATGGCAGATTGCAGGAGCCACTTTGCACCATCAAACCAGCCCGACTTGGCACTGGTGCCACCTCTGGTCTGGGAACCATGCTGCGTATCGTGGATTATAAGGAGCCAGCTGGCCACTCCCAGCCACAGGCCCCCAAACAAAAACAACGGCGCTTTTCCCTGGAAAACAAAACTCACCTGCCAACTTTTTGATGGCAGATTGCAGGAGCCACTTGGTACTATCAAACCACCCCAACTTGGCAACAAGTGGTTCCTGCAATCTGCCATCCAGAAGCGGGGCAGCTTACTTTTCTTTGCCAGGGAAACGGACCGTTGTTTGTGTTTGGAGGCATATGGCTGGGAGTGGCCGACTGGCTCCTTAAAATCCACGATACGCAGGATGGTTCCCAGACCAGAGGTGGCACCAGTGCCTAGTCGGGCTGGTTTGATAGTACCAAGTGGCTCCTGCAATCTGCCATCCAGAAGCGGGGGTGCTTACTTTTGTTTGCCAGGGAAACGGGCCGAGCTTTGTGTCTCGGGGCCTATGGCAGGGAGTGACCGGCTGGCTCCTGAAAAGCTACGATAGGCAGGATGGTGACCAGACCCATGGTGGCACCAGTGCCAAGTTGGGCTGGTTTGATAGTACCAAGTGGCTCCTGCAATCTGCCATCAAAAAGTTGGCAGGCGAGTTTTGTTTTCCAGGGAAAAGCGCCATTGTTTGTGTTTGGGGGCCTGTGGTTGGGAGTGCCCGGCTGGCTCCTTAGAAACCACGATACGCAGCATGGTTACCAGACAAGAGGTGCCACCAGTGCCAAGTTGTGCTGGTTTGATACTACCAAGTGGTTCCTGCAATCTGCCATCCAGAAGCGGGGCAGCTTACTTTTGTTTGCCACGGAAACGGGCCGTTGTTTGTGTTTGGGGGCCTGTGGCTGGGAGTGGCCGACTGGCTCCTTAGAATCCACGATACGCAGGATGGGTCCCAGACCAGAGGTGGCACCAGTGCCAAGTTGGGCTGGTTTGATAGTACCAAGTGGCTCCTGCAATCTGCCATCCAGAAGCGGGGCAGCTTACTTTTGTTTGCCAGGGAAACGGGCCGAGGTTTGTGACTGGGGACCTATGGCTGGGAGTGACCGGCTGGCTCCTGAAAAGCTACGATAGGCAGGATGGTGACCAGACCCAAAGTGGAACCAGTACCAAGTTGGGCTGGTTTGATAGTACCAAGTGGCTCCTGCAATCTGCCATCAAAACGTTGGCAGGCGAGTTTTGTTTTCCAGGGAAAAGCGCCGTTGTTTGTATTTGGGGGCCTGTGGCTGGGAGTGGCCGCCTGTCCTCGTAGAATCTACGTTACGCAGCATGGTTCCCAGAGCCAAGGTGGCACGAGGGCCAAGTCGGGCAGGTTTGATAGTACCAAATGCATCCTGCAATCTGCCATCCAAAAGCGGGGCAGTTTACTTTTGTTTGCGAGGGAAACGGGCCGAGGTTTGTGTCTGGGGGCCTATGGCAGGGAGTGACCGTCTGGCTCCTGAAAAGCTACGATAGGCAGGATGTTTACCAGACCCATGGTGGCACCAGTGCCAAGTTGGGCTGATTTGATAGTACCAAGTGGCTCCTGCAATCTGCCATCCAGAATCGGGGCAGCTTACTTTTGTTTTCCAGGGAAACGGGCCGAGGTTTGTGTCTGGGGGTCTATGGCTGGGAGTGACCGGCTGGCTCCTGAAAAGCTACGATAGGCAGGATGGTGACCAGACCCATGGTGGCACCAGTGCCAAGTTGGGCAGGTTTGATAGTACCAAGTGGCTCCTGCAATCTGCCATCAAAAAGTTGTCAGGCGAGTTTTGTTTTCCAGGGAAAAGCGCCGTTGTTTTGTTTAGAGGCCTGTGGCTGGGAGTGGCCGGCTGCCTCCTTTGAACCAAGGATACGTAGGATGGTTCCCAGAGCCAAGGTGGCACCAGTGCAAAATTGGGCTGGTTTGATAGTACCAAGTGGTTCCTGCAATCTGCCATCCAGAAGCAGGGCAGCTTACTTTTGTTTGCCAGGGAAACGGGCCGAGCTTTGTGTCTGCGGGCCTATGGCTGGGAGTGACCGGCTAGGTCCTGAAAAGCTAAGATAGGCAGGATGGTGACCAGACCCATGGTGGCACCAGTGCCAAGTTGAGCTGGTTTGATAGTACCAAGTGGCTCCTGCAATCTGCCATCAAAAAGTTGGCAGGCGAGTTTTGTTTTCCAGGGAAAAGCGCCGTTGTTTGTGTTTGGGGGCCTTTGGGTGGGAGTGGCCGGCTGGCTCCGTAGAATCCCCGATACGCAACATGGTTCCCAGACCAGAGGTGGCACCAGTGCCAAGTCGGGCTGGTTTTATAATACCAAGTGGTTCCTGCAATCTGCCATGCAGAAGCGGGGCAGCTTACTTTTGTTTGCCAGGGAAACGGGCCGAGGTTTTTGTCTGGGCGCCTATGGCTGGGAGTGACCGGCTAGGTCCTGAAAAGCTACGATAGGCAGGATGGTGACCAGACCCATGGTGGCACCAGTGCCAAGTTGGGCTGATTTGATAGTACCAAGTGGCTCCTGCAATCTGCCATCAAAAAGTTGGCAGGCGAGTTTTGTTTTCCAGGGAAAAGCGCCGTTGTTTGTGTTTGGGGGCCTGTGGCTGGGAGTGGCCGGGTGGCTCCTTAGAATCCACGATACGCAGCATGGTTCCCAGACCAGAGGTGGCACCAGTTCCAAGTCGAGCTACTTTGATGGTGAAAAGTTGTTCCTGCAATCTGCCATCAAGAAGCGGGGCAGCTTACTTTGGTTTGCCAGGGAAACGGGCCGAGCTTTGTGTCTGGGCGCCTATGGCTGGGAGTGAGCGGCTGGCTCCTGAAAAGCTACGATAGGCAGGATGGTTCCCAGACCTGAGGTGGCACCAGTGCCAAGTTGGGCTGATTTGATAGTACCAAGCGGCTCCTGCAATCTGCCATCAAATAGTTGGCCGGCGAATTATGTTTTCCAGGGAAAAGCGCCGTTGTTTCTGTTTGGGGGCCTGTGGCAGGGAGTGGCCGGCTGGCTCCTTATAATCCACGATACGCAGCATGGTTCCCAGACCCAAGGTGGCAACAGTGCCAAGTTGGGCTGGTTTGATAGTACCAAGTGGCTCCGGCAATCTGCCATCAAAATGTTGGCAGACGAGTTTTGTTTTCCAGGGTAAAGCGCCGTTGTTTGCGTTTGGGGGCCTGTGGCTGGGAGTGGACGGATGGCTAATTAGAATCCACGATATGCAGGATGGTTCCCAGACCAGAGGTGGCACCAGTGCCAAGTTGGGCTGATTTGATAGTACCAAGTGGCTCCTGGAATCTGCCATCCAGAAGCGGGACAGCTTACTTTTGTTTGTCAGGGAAACGGGCCGAGCTTTGTGTCTGCGGGCCTATGGCTGGGAGTGACCAGCTGGCTCCTGAAAAGCTACGATAGGCAGGATGGTGACCAGACCCATGGTGGCACCAGTGTCAAGTTGGGCTGGTTTGATAGTACCAGGTGGCTCCTGCAATCTGCCATCAAAAAGTTGGCAGGCGAGTTTTGTTTTCCAGGGAAAAGCGCCGTTGTTTTTGTTTGGGGGCCTGTGGCTGGGAGTGGCCGGCTGGCTCCTTAGAATCCACGATACGCAGCATGGTTCCCAGACCAGAGGTGGCACCAGTGCCAAGTTGGGCTGGTTTGATAGTACCAAGTGCGTCCTGCAATCTGCCATCCAGAAGCAGGGCAGCTTACTTTTGTTTGCCAGGGAAACGGGCCGAGGTTTTTGTCTGGGGGCCTATGGCTGGGAGTGACCGGCTGGCTCCTGAAAAGCTACGATAGGCAGGATGGTGACCAGACCCATGGTGGCACCACTGCCAAGTTGGGCTGGTTTGATAGTACCAAGTGGCTCCTGCAATCTGCCATCAAATATTTGGCAGGCGAGTTTGTTATCCAGGGAAATGCGCCGTTGTTTGTGTTTGGGGGCCTGTGGCTGGGAGTGGCCGGCTGGCTGCTTAGAATCCATGATACGCAGCATGGTTCCCAGACCTGAGGTGGCACCAGTGCCAAGTTGGGCTGGTTTGATGGTGAAAATTGGCTCCTGCAATCTGCCATCCAGTAGCGGGATAACTTACTTTTGTTTGCCAGGGAAACGGGCCAAGGTTTTTGTCTGGGGGCCTATGGCTGGGAGTGACCGGCTGGCTCCTGAAATGCTACGATAGGCAGGATGGTGACCAGACCCATGGTGGCACCAGTGCCAAGTTGGGCTGGTTTGATAGTACCAAGTGGCTCCTGCAATCTGCCATCAAAATGTTGGCAGGCGAGTTTTGTTTTCCAGGGAAAAGCGCCGTTGTTTTTGTTTGGGGGCCTGTGGCTGGGAGTGGACGGATGGCTAATTAGAATCCACGATACGCAGGATGGTTCCCAGACCCAAGGTGGCACCAGTGCCAAGTTGTGCTGGTTTGATAGTACCAAGTGCGTCCTGCAATCTGCCATCCAGAAGCGGGGTAGCTTACTTTTGTTTGCCAGGGAAACGGGCCGAGGTTTGTGTCTGGGGGCCTATGGCTGGGATTGACCGGCTGGCTCCTGAAAAGCTACGATAGGCAGGATGGTGACCAGACCCATGGTGGCACCAGTGTCAAGTTGGGCTGGTTTGATAGTACTAAGTGGCTCCTGCAATCTGCCATCAAAATTTGGCAGGCGAGTTTTGTTTTCCAGGGAAAAGCGCCGTTGTTTTTGTTTGGGGGCCTGTGGGTGGGAGTGGCCGGATGGCTAATTAGAATCCACGATACGCAGCATGGTTCCCAGACCTGAGGTGGCACCAGTGCCGAGTCGGGCTAGTTTGATGGTGCAAAGTGGCTCCTGCAATATGCCATCCAGAAGCGGGGCAGCTTGCTTTTGTTTGCCAGGGAAACGGGCCGAGCTTTGTGTCTGGGGGCCTATGGCTTGGAGTGACCGGCTGGCTCCTGAAAAGCTACGATAGGCAGGATGGTGACCAGACCCATGGTGGCACCAGTGCCAAGTTGGGCTGGTTTGATAGTACCAAGTGGCTCCTGCAATCTGCCATCAAAACGTCGGCAGGCGAGTTTTGTTTTCCAGGGAAAAGCGCCGTTGATTGTGTCTGGGGGCCTGTGGCTGGAGTGGCCGGCTGGCTCCTTAGAATCCACGATACGCAGGATGGTTCCCAGACCTGAGGTGGCACCAGTGCCAAGTCGGGCTAGTTTGATGGTGTAAAGTGGCTCCTGCAATCTGCCATCCAGAAGCGGGGTAGGTTACTTTTTTTTGCCAGGGAAACTGGCCGAGGATTTCTCTGGGGCCCTATGGCAGAGAGGGACCGGCTGGCTCCTGAAAAGCTATGATAGGCAGGATGGTGACCAGACCCATGGTGGCACCAGTGCCGAGTTGGGCTGATTTGATAGTACCAAGTGGCTCCTGCAATCTGCCATCAAAATGTTGGCAGGCGGGTTTTGTATTCCAGGGAAAAGCGCCGTTGTTTTTGTTTGGGGGCCTGTGGCTGGGAGTGACCGGCTGGCCCCTTAGAATCCACGATACGCAGGATGGTTCCCAGACCCAAGGTGGCACCAGTGCCAAGTTGGGCTGGTTTGATAGTACCAAGTGGCTCCTGCAATCTGCCATCCAGAAGCGGGACAGCTTACTTTTGTTTGCCAGGGAAACGGTTCGAGCTTTGTGTCTGGGGGCCTATGGCTGGGAGTGACCGGCTAGGACCTGAAAAGCTAAGATAGGCAGGATGGTGACCAGACCCATGGTGGCAGCAGTGCCAAGTTGGGCTGGTTTGATAGTACCAAGTGGCTCCTGCAATCTGCCATCAAAATTTGGCAGGCGAGTTTTGTTTTCCAGGGAAAAGCGCCGTTGTTTGTGTTTGGGGGCCTGTGGCTTGGAGTGGCCGGCTGGCTCCTTAGAATCCACGATACGCAGCATGGTTCCCAGACCAGAGGTGGCACAAGTGCCAAGTCTGGCTAGTTTGATGGTGCAAAGTGGCTCCTGCAATAATCTGCCATCCAGAAGCGGGGCAGCTTACTTTTCTTTGCCAGGGAAACGTGCCGAGGTTTTTGTCTGGGGGCCTATGGCTTGGAGTGACCGGCTGGCTCCTGAAAAGCTACGATAGGCAGGATGGTGAGCAGACCCATGGTGGCACCAGTGCCAAGTTGGGCTGGTTTGATAGTACCAATTGGCTCCTGCAATCTGCCATCAAAATGTTGGCAGGCGAGTTTTGTTTTCCAGGGAAAAGCGCCGTTGTTTGTGTTTGGGGGCCTGTGGCTGGGAGTGGCCGGCTGGCTGCTTAGAATCCACGATACGCAGGATGGTTCCCAGACCAGAGGTGGCACCAGTGCCAAGTCGGGCTGCTTTGATAATACCTAGTGGATCCTGCAATCTGCCATCCAGAAGCGGGACAGCTTACATTTGTTTGCCAGGGAAACGGGCCGAGCTTTGTGTCTGGGCGCCTATGGCTTGGAGTGACCGGCTAGGTCCTGAAAAGCTACGATAGGCAGGATGGTGACCAGACCCATGGTGGCACCAGTGCCAAGTTGGGCTGATTTGATAGCACCAAGTGGCTCCTGCAATCTGCCATCAAAAAGTTGGCAGGCGAGTTTTGTTTTCCAGGGAAAAGCGCCGTTGTTTGTGTTTGGGGGCCTGTGGCTGGGAGTGGCCGGCTGGCTCCTTAGAATCCACGATACGCGGCATGGTTCCCAGACCAGAGGTGGCACCAGTGCCAAGTTGGGCTGGTTTGATGGTGCAAAGTGGCTCCTGCAATCTGCCATCCAGAAGCGGGGCAGCTTACTTTTGTTTCCCAGGGAAACGGGCCGAGGTTTTTCTCTGGGGGCCTATGGCTGGGAGTGACCGGCTGGCGCCTGAACAGCTACGATAGGCAGGATGGTGACCAGACCCATGATGGCACCAGTGCCAAGTTGGGCTGATTTGATAGTAGCAAGTGGCTCCTGCAATCTCCCATCAAAATGTTGGCAGGCGAGTTTTGTTTTCCAGGGAAAAGCGCCGTTGTTTTTGTTTGGGGGCCTGTGGCTGGGAGTGGCCGGCTGGCTCCTTAGAATCCACGATACGCAGCATGGTTCCCAGACCAGAGGTGGCACCAGTGCCAAGTCGGGCTGGTTTGATAGCACCAAGTGGCTCCGGCAATCTGCCATCCAGAAGCGGGGCAGCTTACTTTTGTTTGCCAGGGAAACGGGCCGAGCTTTGTGTCTGGGCGCCTATTGCTGGGAGTGACCTGCTAGGTCCTGAAAAGCTACGATAGGCAGGATGGTGACCAGACCCATGGTGGCACCAGTGCCATGTTGGCCTGGTTTGATAGTACCAAGTGGCTCCTGCAATCCGCCATCAAAAAGTGGGAGGCGAGTTTTGTTTTCCAGGGAAAAGCGCCGTTGATTGTGTTTGGGTGCCTGTGGCAGGGAGTGGCCGGCTGGCTGCTTAGAATCCACGATACGCAGGATGGTTCCCAGACCCAAGGTGGCACCAGTGCCAAGTTGGGCTGGTTTGATAGTACCAAGTGGTTCCTGCAATCTGCCATCCAGAAGCGGGGCAGCTTACTTTTGTTTGCCAGGGAAACGGGCCGAGTATTGTGTCTGGGGGCCTATGGCTGCGAGTGACCGGCTGGCTCCTGAAAACTACGATAGGCAGAATGGTGACCAGACCCATGGTGGCACCAGTGCCAAGTTGGGCTGATTTGATAGTACCAAGTGGCTCCTGCAATCTGCCATCAAAAAGTTGGCAGGCGAGTTTTGTTTTCCAGGGAAAAGCGCCGTTGTTTGTGTCTGGGGGCCTGTGGCTGGAGTGGCCGGCTGGCTCCTTACAATGAACGATACGCAGGATGGTTCCCAGACCTGAGGTGGCACCAGTGCCAAGTCGGGCTAGTTTGATGGTGCAAAGTGGCTCCTGCAATCTGCCATCCAGAAGCGGGGTAGCTTACTTTTGTTTGCCAGGGAAACGGGCCGAGCTTTGTGTCTGGGCGCCTATGGCTTGGAGTGACCGGCTAGGTCCTGAAAAGCTACGATAGGCAGGATGGTGACCAGACCCATGGTGGCACCAGTGCCAAGTTGGGCTGGTTTGATAGTACCAAGTGGCTCCTGCAATCTGCCATCAAAAAGTTGGCAGGCGAGTTTTGTTTTCCAGGGAAAAGCGCCGTTGTTTGTATTTGGGGGCCTGTGGCTGGGAGTGGCCGGCTGGCTCCTTAGAATCCACGATACGCGGCATGGTTCCCAGACCAGAGGTGGCACCAGTGCCAAGTCGGGCTGGTTTGATGGTGCAAAGTGGCTCCTGCAATCTGCCATCCAGAAGCGGGATAACTTACTTTTGTTTGCCAGGGAAACGGGCCGAGGTTTTTGTCTGGGGGCCTATGGCTGGGAGTGTTTGGCTGGCTCCTGAAAAGCTACGATAGGCAGGATGGTGACCAGACCCATGGTGGCACCAGTGCCAAGTTGGGCTGGTTTGATAGTACCAAGTGGCTCCTGCAATCTGCCATCAAAAAGTTGGCAGGCGAGTTTTGTTTTCCAGGGAAAAACGCTGTTGTTTGTGTTTGGGGGCCTGTGGGTGAGAGTGGCCGGCTGTCTCCTTAGAATCCACGATACGCAGGATGGTTCCCAGACCAGAGGTGGCACCAGTGCCAAGTCGGGCTGGTTTGATGGTGCAAAGTGGCTCCTGCAATCTGCCATCCAGAAGCGGGGTAGCTTACTTTTGTTTCCCAGGGAAACGGGCCGAGGTATTTGTCTGGGGGCCTATGGCTGGGAGTGACTGGCTGGCTACTGAAAAGCTACGATAGGCAGGATGGTTACCAGACTCATGGTGGCACCAGTGCCAAGTCGGGCTGGTTTGATTATACTAAATAGCTCCTGCAATCTGCCATCCAGACGCGGGGCAGCGGATTTTTGTTTGCTGGAGAAAAGTTCCGTGGTTTTTTTTTGGGGGTATATGGCTGGACGTGGCCGGCTGGCTCCTTAAAAAGCTCGATACGCAGGATTGTTCCCTGACCCAAGGTGGCATCAGTGCCAAGTCGGGCTGTTTTCGTAGTACCAAGTGCGTCCTGCAATTTGCCATCCAGAAGAGGGGCAGTTGAGTTCTGTTTGCCAGAGAAAAGGGCCGTGGTATGTGTTTGGGGGCATATGGTTGAGAGTGGCCGGCTGGCCCCTGAAAATCCACGATAGGCAGGATGGTTCCCAGAGCCAAGGTGGCACCAGTGCCATGTTGGCCTGGTTTGATAGTACCATGTGGCTCCTGCAATCTGCCATCCAGAAGCGGGGCTGCTTACTTTTGTTTGCCAGGGAAACGGGCCGAGATATTTGTCTGGGGGCCTATGGCTGGGAGTGACCGGCTGGCTCCTGAAAAGCTACGATAGGCAGGATGGTGACCAGACCCATGGTGGCACCTCTGCCAAGTTGGGCTGGTTTGATAGTACCAAGTGGCTCCTGCAATCTGCCATCAAAAAGTTGGCAGGAGAGTTTTGTTTTCCAGGGAAAAGCGCCGTTGTTTTTGTTTAGAGGCCTGTGGCTGGGAGTGGCCGGCTGCCTCCTTTGAACCCAGGATACGTAGGATGGTTCCCAGAGCCAAGGTGGCACCAGTGCCAAGTTGGGCTGGTTTGATAGTACCAAGTGGCTCCTGCAATCTGCCATCCAGAAGCGGGGCAGCTTACTTTTGTTTCCCAGGGAAACGGGCCGAGGTATTTGTCTGGGGGCCTATGGCTGGGAGTGACCGGCTGGCTACTGAAAAGCTATGATAGGCAGGATGGTTACCAGACTCATGGTAGCACCAGTGCCAAGTCGGGCTGGTTTATAATACTAAATAGCTCCTGAAATCTGCCATTCAGACGCGGGGCAGCGGATTTTTGTTTGCTGGAGAAAAGTTCCGTGGTTGTTTTTTGGGGGTATATGGCTGGGCGGGGCCGGCTGGCTCCTTAAAAAGATCGATACGCAGGATTGTTCCCTGACCCAAGGTGGCATCAGTGCCAAGTCGGGCTGTTTTCGTAGTACCAAGTGGGTCCTGCAATTTGCCATCCAGAAGAGGGGCAGTTGAGTTTTGTTTGCCAGAGCAAAGGGCCGTGGTATGTGTTTGGGGGCATATGGCTGAGAGTGGCCGGCTGGCCCCTGAAAATCCAAGATAGGCAGGATGGTTCCCAGAGCCAAGGTGGCACCAGTGCCATGTTGGCCTGGTTTGATAGTACCATGTGGCTCCTGCAATCTGCCATCCAGAAGCGGGGCAGCTTACTTTTGTTTGCCAGGGAAACTGGCCGAGGTATTTGTCTGGGGGCCTATGGCTGGGAGTGACCGGCTGGTTCCTGAAAAGCTACGATAGGCAGGATGGTGACCAGACCCATGGTGGCACCAGTGCCAAGTTGGGCTGGTTTGATAGTACCAAGTGGCTCCTGCAATCTGCCCTCAAAAAGTTGGCAGGCGAGTTTTGTTTTCCAGGGAAAAGCGCCGTTGCTTTTGTTTAGAGGCCTGTGGCAGGGAGTGGCCGCCTGTCCTCGTAGAATCTACGTTACGCAGCATGGTTCCCAGAGCCAAGGTGGCACCAGGGCCAAGTCGGGCTGGTTTGATAGTACCAAGTGCATCCTGCAATCAGCCATCCAAAAGCGGGGCAGCTTACTTTTGTTTGCCAGGGAAACGGGCCGAGGTTTGTGTCTGGGGGCCTATGGCAGGGAGTGACCGGCTGGCTCCTGAAAAGCTACGATAGGCAGGATGTTTACCAGACCCATGGTGGCACCAGTGCCAAGTTGGGCTGATTTGATAACAGCAAGTGGCTCCTGCAATCTGCCATCCAGAATCGGGGCAGCTTACTTTTGTTTTCCAGGGAAACGGGCCGAGGTTTGTGTCTGGGGGCCTATGGCTGGTAGTGACCGGCTGGCTCCTGAAAAGCTACGATAGGCAGGATGGTGACCAGACCCATGGTGGCACCAGTGCCAAGTTGGGCTGGTTTGATAGTACCAAGTGGCTCCTGCAATCTGCCATCAAAATATTGGCAGGCGAGTTTTGTTTTCCAGGGAAAAGCGCCGTTGTTTGTGTTTGGGGGCCTGTGGCTCAGAGTGGCCGGGTGGCTGCTTAGAATCCACGATACGCAGGATGGTTCCCAGACCCAAGGTGGCACCAGTGCCAAGTCGGGCTGGTTTGACACTACCAAGTGGCTCCTGAACTCTGCCATCCAGAATCGGGGCAGCTTAATTTTGTTTGCCAGGGAAACGGTCCGAGGTTTGTGTCTGGGGGCCTATGGCTGGGAGTGACCGGCTGGCTCCTGAAAAGCTACAATAGGCAGGATGGTTCCCAGATCCAAGATGGCACCAGTGCCAAGTCGGGGTGGTTTGATGGTGCAAAGTGGCTCCTGCAATCTGCCATCCTGACGCGGGGCAGCGGATTTTTGTTTCCAAGAGAAATGGTCCGTGGTTTGTTTTTGGGGCTATATGGCTGGGCGTGGCCTGCTGGCTCCTTAAAAAGCTACGATAGGCAGGATGGTTCCCTGACCCAAGGTGGCACCAGTGCCAAGTCGGGGGGTTTTCGTAGTACAAAGTGCGTCCTAAAATTTGCCATCCAGAAGAGGGTCAGTTGAGTTTTGTTTACCAGAGAAAAGGGCCGTGGTTTGTTTTTGGGGGCATATGGCTGATAGTGGCCGTCTGGCCCCTGAAAATCCACGATAGGCAGGATGGTTCCCAGACCAGAGGTGGCACCAGTGCCAAGTCGGGCTGGTTTGATAGTACTAAATAGCACCTGCAATCTGCCATGCAGAAGCGGGGCAGCTTACTTTTGTTTGCCAGGGAAACGGGCCGAGGTTTCTGTCTGGGGGCCTATGGCTGGGAGTGACCGCCTGGCTCCTGAAAAGCTACGATAGGCAGGATGGTGACCAGACCCATGGTGGCACCAGTGCCAAGTTGGGCTGGTTTGATAGTACCAAGTGGCTCCTGCAATCTGCCATCAAAATGTTGGCAGGAGAGTTTTGTTTTCCAGGGAAAAGCGCCGTTGTTTGTGTTTGGGGGTCTGTGGGTGGGAGTGGCCGGCTGGCTCCTTAGAACACACGATACGCAGGATGGTTCCCAGACCCAAGGTGGCACCAGTGCCACGTCGGGCTGGTTTGATGGTGAAAAGTGGCTCCTGCAATCTGCCATCCTGAAGCGGGGTAGCTTACATTTGTGTACCAGGGAAACGGGCCGAGGTTTATGACTGGGGGCCTAGGGCTAGGAGTGACCGGCTGGCTCCTGAAAAGCAACAATAGGCAGGATGGTTCCCAGATCCAAGGTGGCACCAGTGCCAAGTTGGGCTGGTTTGATGGTACCAACTGGCTCCTGCAATCTGCCATCTAAAAGTTGGCAGGCGAGTTTTGTTTTCCAGGGAAAAGCGCCGTTGATTTTGTTTGGAGGGCGGTGGCTGGCAGTGGCTGCCTGTCGTCTTAGAATCCGGGTTACGCAGCATGGTTCCCAGACCCAAGGTGGCACCACTGTCAAGTTGGGCTGGTTTGATAGTACCAAGTGGCTCCTGCAATCTGCCATCCAGAAGCGGGGCAGCTTACTTTTGTTTGCCAGGGAAACGGGCCGAGGTATTTGTCTGGGGACCTATGGCTGGGAGTGACCGGCTGGCTCCTGAAAAGCTACGATAGGCAGGATGGTGACCAGACCCATGGTGGCACCAGTGCCAAGTTGGGCTGGTTTGATAGTACCAAGTGGCTCCTGCAATCTGCCATCAAAAAGTTGGCAGGCCAGTTTTGTTTTCCAGGGAAAAGCGCCGTTGTTTGTGTTTGGGGGACTGTGGCTGGGAGTGGCCGGCTGGCTCCTTAGAACACACGATACGCAGGATGGTTCCCAGACCCAAGGTGGCACAAGTGCCAAGTCGGGCTGGTTTGATAACACCAAGTGGCTCCTGCAATCTGCCATCCAGAAGCAGGGCAGCTTACTTTTGTTTTCCAGGGAAACGGACCGAGGATTTTTTCTGGGGGCCTATGGCTGGGAGTGACCGGCTGGCTCCTGAAAAGCTACGATAGGCAGGATGGTGACCAGACCCATGGTGGCACCAGTGCCAAGTTGGGCTGGTTTGATAGTACCAAGTGGCTCCTGCACTCTGCCATTAAAATGTTGGCAGGCGAGTTTTGTTTTCCAGGGAAAAGCGCCGTTGTTTGTGTTTGGGGGCCTGTGGCTGGGAGTGGCCGGCTGGCTCCTTAGAATCCACGATACGCGGCATGGTTCCCAGACCCAAGGTGGCACCAGTGCCAAGTCGGGCTGGTTTGATGGTGCAAAGTGGCTCCTGCAATCTGCCATCCAGAAGTGCGGTAGCTTACTTTTGTGTGCCAGGGAAACAGGCCGAGGTTTGTGTCTGGCGGCCTATGGCTGGGAGTGACCGGCTGGCTCCTGAAAAGCTACGATAGGCAGGATGGTGACCAGACCCATGGTGGCACCAGTGCCAAGTTGGGCTGGTTTGATAGTACCAAGTGGCTCCTGCAATCTGCCATCAAAAAGTTGGCAGGCGAGTTTTGTTTTCCAGGGAAAAGCGCCGTTGTGTGTGTTTTGGGGCCTGTGGCTGGGAGTGGCCAGCTGGCTCCTTAGAATCCACGATACGCAGGATGGTTCCCAGACCCAAGGTGGCACCAGTGCCAAGTCGGGCTGGTTTGTTAGTACCAAGTGGTTCCTGCAATCTGCCATCCAGAAGCGGGGCAGCTGAATTTTGTTTGCCAGAGAAAAAGGCTGTTGTTTGTGTTTCGGGGCCTGTGGCTGGCAGTGGACGGCTGGCTCCTGAAAATCCATGATACGCAGCATGGTTCCCAGACCCAAGGTGGCACCAGTGCCAAGTAGGGCTGGTTTCATAGTACCCAGTGGCTCCTGCAATCTGCCATCCAGAAGAGGGGCAGTTGAGTTTTGTTTTCCAGAGAAAAGGGCCGTGGTTTGTGTTTGGGGCCTATGGCTGAGAGTGACCGGCTGACCCCTGAAAATCTACTATACGCCGGATGGTTCCCAGATCCAAGGTGGCAGCAGTGCCATGTTGTGCTGGTGTGATAGTCCCAAGTGGCACCTGCAATCTGCCATCCAGAAGTGGGGCAGCTGAATTTTGTTTGCCAGAGAAAAAGGCTGTGGTTTTTGTTTGGGGGCCTATGGCTGGGAGTGCCCGGCTGGCTCCTGAAAATCCATGATACGCAGCATGGTTCCCAGACCCAAGGTGGCACCAGTGCCAAGTGGGGCTGGTTTCACAGTGTCAAGTGCCTCCTGCAATCTCCCATCCAGAAGCGGGGCAGCTGAGTTTTGTTTGCCTGTGAAACGGGCCGTTGTTTTTGATTGGGGTCTGTGGCCGAGAGTGTTCAGCTGGCTCCTGACAATCCACAATACGCAGGATGGTTCCCAGACCCAAGGTGGCACCAGTGCCAAGTCGTGCTGGTTTGATAGTACCAAGTGGCTCCTGCAATCTGCCATCCAGAAGCGGTGCAGCTGAGTTTTGTTTGCCAGAGGAAAGGGCCGTGGGTTGTGTTCGGGGGCATATGGCTGGGAGTGGCCGGCTGCCTCATTAAAAAGATCGATACGCACGATGGTTCCCAGACCCAAGGTGGCACCAGTGCCAAGTCGGGCTGTTTTTATAGTACCAAGTGCGTCCTGCAATTTGCCATCCAGAAGAGGGGCAGTTGAGTTTTGTTTGCCAGAGAAAAGCGCCGTTGTTTGTGTTTGGGGGCTTGTGGCTGGGAGTGGCCGACTGGCGCCTTAGAATCTGCGATACGCAGCATGGTTCCCAGACCCAAGGTGGCACCAGTTCCAAGTTGGGCTGGTTTGATAGTACCAAGTGGCTCCTGCAATCTGCCATCCAGAAGCGGGGCAGCTTACTTTTGTTTGCCAGGGAAACGGGCCGAGGTTTGTGACTGGGGGCCTATGGCTGGGAGTGACCGGCTGGCTCCTGGAAAGCTACGATAGGCAGGATGGTGACCAGACCCATGGTGGCACCAGTGTCAAGTTGGGCTGGTTTGATAGTACCAAGTGGCTCCTGCAATCTGCCATCAAAAAGTTGGCAGGCGAGTTTTGTTTTCCAGGGAAAAGCGCCGTTGTTTGTGTCTGGGGGCCTGTGGCTGGAGTGACCGGCTGGCTCCTTAGAATCTACGATACGCAGGATGGTTCCCAGACCAGAGGTGGCACCAGCGCCAAGTCGGGCTGGTTTTATAGTACCAAGTGGTTCCTGCAATCTGCCATCCAGAAGCGGGGCAGCTTACTTTTGTGTGCCAGGGAAACTTGCCGAGCTTTGTGTCTGTGGGCCTATGGCTGGGAGTGACCGGCGAGGTCCTGAAAAGCTACGATAGGCAGGATGGTGACCACATCCATTGTGGCACCAGTGACAAGTTGGGCTGCTTTGATAGTACCAAGTGGCTCCTGCAATCCGCCATCAAAGAGTTGGCAGGCGAGTTTTGTTTTCCAGGGAAAAGTGCCGTTGTTTGTGTTTGGGGGCCTGTGGCTGGGAGTGGCCGGCTGGCTCCTTAGAATCCACGATACGCGGCATGGTTCCCAGACCAGAGGTGGCACCAGTGACAAGTCGGGCTGGTTTGATAGTACCAAGTGCGTCCTGCAATCTGCCATCCAGAAGCGGGGCAGCTTACTTTTGTTTGCCAGGGAAACGGGCCGAGGTTTTTGTCTGGGGGCCTATGGCTGGGAGTGACCGGCTGGCTCCTGAAAAGCTACGATAGGCAGGATGGGGAGCAGACCCATGGTGGCACCAGTGCCAAGTTGGGCTGGTTTGATAGTACCAAGTGGCTCCTGCAATCTGCCCTCAAAAAGTTGGCAGGCGAGTTTTGTTTTCCAGGGAAAAGCGCCGTTGTTTGTGTTTGGGGGCCTGTGGGTGGGAGTGGCCGGCTGGCTCCTTAGAATCCACGATACGCAGGATTGTTCCCAGACCTGACGTGGCACCAGTGCCAAGTCGGGCTGGTTTTATAGTACCAAGTGGTTCCTGCAATCTGCCATCCAGAAGCGGGGCAGCTTACTTTTGTTTGCCAGGGAAACGGGCCGAGGTTTTTGTCTGGGCGCCTATGGCTGGGAGTGACCTGCTAGGTCCTGAAAAGCTACGATAGGCAGGATGGTGACCATATCCATGGTGGCACCAGTGCCAAGTTGGGCTGGTTTGATAGTACCAAGTGGCTCCTGCAATCCGCCATCAAAAAGTTGGCAGGCGAGTTTTGTTTTCCAGGGAAAAGCGCCGTTGTTTGTGTTTGGGTGCCTGTGGCAGGGAGTGGCCGGCAGGCTCCTCAGAATCCACGATACGCAGGATGGTTCCCAGACCCAAGGTGGCACCAGTGCCAAGTTGGGCTGGTTTGATACTACCAAGTGCGTCCTGCAAACTGCCATCCAGAAGCGGGGTAGCTTACTTTTTTTTGCCAGGGAAACGGGCCGAGGTTTTTTTCTCGGGGCCTATGGCTGGGGGTGACCTGCTGGCTCCTGAAAAGCTACGATAGGCAGGATGGTGACCAGACCCATGGTGGCACCAGTGCCAAGTTGGTCTGATTTGATAAAACCAAGTGGCTCCTGCAATCTGCCATCTAAAAGTTGTCAGGCGAGTTTTGTTTTCCAGGGAAAAGCGCCGTTGATTTTGTTTGGAGGGCGGTGGCTGGCAGTGGCTGCCTGTCGTCTTAGAATCCGGGTTACGCAGCATGGTTCCCAGAGCCAAGGTGGCACCAGTGTAAGTTGGGCTGGTTTGATAGTACCAAGTGGCTCCTGCAATCTGCCATCCAGAAGCGGGGCAGCTGACTTTTGTTTGCCAGGGAAACGGGCCGAGGTATTTGTCTGGGGACCTATGGCTGGGAGTGACCGGCTGGCTCCTGAAAAGCTACGATAGGCAGGATGGTGACCAGACCCATGGTGGCACCAGTGCCAAGTTGGGCTGGTTTGATAGTACCAAGTGGCTCCTGCAATCTGCCATCAAAAAGTTGGCAGGCCAGTTTTGTTTTCCAGGGAAAAGCGCCGTTGTTTGTGTTTGGGGGACTGTGGCTGGGAGTGGCCGGCTGGCTCCTTAGAACACACGATACGCAGGATGGTTCCCAGACCCAAGGTGGCACCAGTGCCAAGTCGGGCTGTTTTGATAACACCAAGTGGCTCCTGCAATCTGCCATCCAGAAGCAGGGCAGCTTACTTTTGTTTTCCAGGGAAACGGACCGAGGTTTTTTTCTGGGGGCCTATGGCTGGGAGTGACCGGCTGGCTCCTGAAAAGCTACGATAGGCAGGATGGTGACCAGACCCATGGTGGCACCAGTGCATAGTTGGGCTGGTTTGATAGTACCAAGTGGCTCCTGCACTCTGCCATCAAAAAGTTGGCAGGCGAGTTTTGTTTTCCAGGGAAAAGCGCCGTTGTTTGTGTTTGGGGGCCTGTGGCTGGGAGTGGCCGGCTGGCTCCTTAGAATCCACGATACGCAGCATGGTTCCCAGACCAGAGGTGGCACCAGTGCCAAGTCGGGCTGGTTTGATGGTGCAAAGTGGCTCCTGCAATCTGCCATCCAGAAGTGCGGTAGCTTACTTTTGTGTGCCAGGGAAACAGGCCGAGGTTTGTGTCTGGCGGCCTATGGCTGGGAGTGACCGGCTGGCTCCTGAAAAGCTACGATAGGCAGGATGGTGACCAGACCCATGGTGGCACCAGTGCCAAGTTGGGCTGGTTTGATAGTACCAAGTGGCTCCTGCAATCTGCCATCAAAAAGTTGGCAGGCGAGTTTTGTTTTCCAGGGAAAAGCGCCGTTGTGTGTGTTTTGGGGCCTGTGGCTGGGAGTGGCCAGCTGGCTCCTTAGAATCCACGATACGCAGGATGGTTCCCAGACCCAAGGTGGCACCAGTGCCAAGTCGGGCTGGTTTGTTAGTACCAAGTGGTTCCTGCAATCTGCCATCCAGAAGCGGGGCAGCTGAATTTTGTTTGCCAGAGAAAAAGGCTGTTGTTTGTGTTTCGGGGCCTGTGGCTGGCAGTGGACGGCTGGCTCCTGAAAATCCATGATACGCAGCATGGTTCCCAGACCCAAGGTGGCACCAGTGCCAAGTAGGGCTGGTTTCATAGTACCCAGTGTCTCCTGCAATCTGCCATCCAGAAGAGGGGCAGTTGAGTTTTGTTTTCCAGAGAAAAGGGCCGTGGTTTGTGTTTGGGGCCTATGGCTGAGAGTGACCGGCTGACCCCTGAAAATCCACTATACGCCGGATGGTTCCCAGATCCAAGGTGGCACCAGTGCCATGTTGTGCTGGTGTGATAGTCCCAAGTGGCTCCTGCAATCTGCCATCCAGAAGTGGGGCAGCTGAATTTTGTTTGCCAGAGAAAAAGGCTGTGGTTTTTGTTTGGGGGCCTATGGCTGGGAGTGGCCGGCTGGCTCCTGAAAATCCATGATACGCAGCATGGTTCCCAGACCCAAGGTGGCACCAGTGCCAAGTGGGGCTGGTTTCACAGTGTCAAGTGCCTCCTGCAATCTCCCATCCAGAAGCGGGGCAGCTGAGTTTTGTTTGCCTGTGAAACGGGCCGTTGTTTTTGATTGGGGTCTGTGGCCGAGAGTGTTCAGCTGGCTCCTGACAATCCACAATACGCAGGATGGTTCCCAGACCCAAGGTGGCACCAGTGCCAAGTCGTGCTGGTTTGATAGTACCAAGTGGCTCCTGCAATCTGCCATCCAGAAGCGGTGCAGCTGAGTTTTGTTTGCCAGAGGAAAGGGCCGTGGGTTGTGTTCGGGGGCATATGGCTGGGAGTGGCCGGCTGTCTCATTAAAAAGATCGATACGCACGATGGTTCCCAGACCCAAGGTGGCACCAGTGCCAAGTCGGGCTGTTTTTATAGTACCAAGTGCGTCCTGCAATTTGCCATCCAGAAGAGGGGCAGTTGAGTTTTGTTTGCCAGAGAAAAGCGCCGTTGTTTGTGTTTGGGGGCTTGTGGCTGGGAGTGGCCGACTGGCGCCTTAGAATCTGCGATACGCAGCATGGTTCCCAGACCCAAGGTGGCACCAGTTCCAAGTTGGGCTGGTTTGATAGTACCAAGTGGCTCCTGCAATCTGCCATCCAGAAGCGGGGTAGCTTACTTTTGTTTGCCAGGGAAACGGGCCGAGGTTTGTGACTGGGGGCCTATGGCTGGGAGTGACCGGCTGGCTCCTGGAAAGCTACGATAGGCAGGATGGTGACCAGACCCATGGTGGCACCAGTGTCAAGTTGGGCTGGTTTGATAGTACCAAGTGGCTCCTGCAATCTGCCATCAAAAAGTTGGCAGGCGAGTTTTGTTTTCCAGGGAAAAGCGCCGTTGTTTGTGTCTGGGGGCCTGTGGCTGGAGTGACCGGCTGGCTCCTTAGAATCCACGATACGCAGGATGGTTCCCAGACCAGAGGTGGCACCAGCGCCAAGTCGGGCTGGTTTTATAGTACCAAGTGGTTCCTGCAATCTGCCATCCAGAAGCGGGGCAGCTTACTTTTGTGTGCCAGGGAAACGGGCCGAGCTTTGTGTCTGGGCGCCTATGGCTGGGAGTGACCGGCGAGGTCCTGAAAAGCTACGATAGGCAGGATGGTGACCACATCCATTATGGCACCAGTGACAAGTTGGGCTGCTTTGATAGTACCAAGTGGCTCCTGCAATCCGCCATCAAAATGTTGGCAGGCGAGTTTTGTTTTCCAGGGAAAAGCGCCGTTGTTTGTGTTTGGGGGCCTGTGGCTGGGAGTGGCCGGCTGGCTCCTTAGAATCCACGATACGCGGCATGGTTCCCAGACCAGAGGTGGCACCAGTGACAAGTCGGGCTGGTTTGATAGTACCAAGTGCGTCCTGCAATCTGCCATCCAGAAGCGGGGCAGCTTACTTTTGTTTGCCAGGGAAACGGGCCGAGGTTTGTGTCTGGGGGCCTATGGCTGGGAGTGACCGGCTGGCTCCTGAAAAGCTACGATAGGCAGGATGGGGAGCAGACCCATGGTGGCACCAGTGCCAAGTTGGGCTGGTTTGATAGTACAAAGTGGCTCCTGCAATCTGCCCTCAAAAAGTTGGCAGGCGAGTTTTGTTTTCCAGGGAAAAGCGCCGTTGTTTGTGTTTGGGGGCCTGTGGGTGGGAGTGGCCGGCTGGCTCCTTAGAATCCACGATACGCAGGATGGTTCCCAGACCTGACGTGGCACCAGTGCCAAGTCGGGCTGGTTTTATAGTACCAAGTGGTTCCTGCAATCTGCCATCCAGAAGCGGGGCAGCTTAATTTGTTTGCCAGGGAAACGGGCCGAGGTTTTTGTCTGGGCGCCTATGGCTGGGAGTGACCTGCTAGGTCCTGAAAAGCTACGATAGGCAGGATGGTGACCATATCCATGGTGGCACCAGTGCCAAGTTGGGCTGGTTTGATAGTACCAAGTGGCTCCTGCAATCCGCCATCAAAAAGTTGGCAGGCGAGTTTTGTTTTCCAGGGAAAAGCGCCGTTGTTTGTGTTTGGGTGCCTGTGGCAGGGAGTGGCCGGCGGGCTCCTCAGAATCCACGATACGCAGGATGGTTCCCAGACCCAAGGTGGCACCAGTGCCAAGTTGGGCTGGTTTGATACTACCAAGTGCGTCCTGCAAACTGCCATCCAGAAGCGGGGTAGCTTACTTTTTTTTGCCAGGGAAACGGGCCGAGGTTTTTTTCTCGGGGCCTATGGCTGGGGGTGACCTGCTGGCTCCTGAAAAGCTACGATAGGCAGGATGGTGACCAGACCCATGGTGGCAGCAGTGCCAAGTTGGGCTGATTTGATAGTACCAAGTGGCTCCTGCAATCTGCCATCAAAATGTTGGCAGGCCAGTTTTGTTTTCCAGGGAAAAGCGCCGTTGTTTGTGTTTGGGGGCCTGTGGCTGGGAGTGGCCGGCTGGCTAATTAGAATCCACGATACGCAGGATGGTTCCCAGACCAGAGGTGGCACCAGTGCCAAGTCGGGCTGGTTTGATAGTACCAAGTGCGTCCTGCAATCTGCCATCCAGAAGCAGGGTAGCTTACTTTTGTTTGCCAGGGAAACGGGCCGAGCTTTTTGTCTGGGGGCCTATGGCTGAGAGTGACCGGCTGGCTCCTGAAAAGCTACGATAGGCAGGATGGTGACCAGACCCATGGTGGCACCAGTGCCAAGTTGGGCTGGTTTGATAGTACCAAGTGGCTCCTGCAATCTGCCATCAGAAATTTGGCAGGCGAGTTTGTTATCTAGGGAAAAGCGCCGTTGTTTGTGTTTGGGGGCCTGTGGCTGGGAGTGGCCGGTTGGCTCCTTAGAATCCACGATACGCAGGATGGTTCCCAGACCAGAGGTGGCACCAGTGCCAAGTCGGGCTGGTCTGATAGTACCAAGTGCGTCCTGCAATCTGCCATCCAGAAGCGGGGCAGCTTAATTTTGTTTGCCAGGGAAACGGGCCGAGGTTTGTGTTTGGGGGCCTGTGGCTGGGAGTTGCCGACTGGCTCCTTAGAACCCATGATACGCAGGATGGTTCCCAGACCAGAGGTGGCACCAGTGCCAAGTTGGGCTAGTTTGATAGTACCAAGTGGCTTCTGCAATCTGCCATCCAGAAGCGGGGCAGCTTACTTTTGTTTGCCAGGGAAACGGGCCGTTGTTTGTGTTTGGGGGCCTGTGGCTGGGAGTTGCCGACTGGCTCCTTAGAATCCACGATACGCGGGATGGTTCCCAGACCCAAGGTGGCACCAGTGCCAAGTTGGGCTGGTTTGATAGTACCAAGTGGCTCCTGCAATCTGCCATCCAGAAGCGGGGCAGCTTACTTTTTTTCCCAGGGAAAAGCGCCGTTGTTTGTGTTTGGGGGCCTGTGGGTGGGAGTGGCCGGATGGCTCCTTAGAATCCACGATACGCAGGATGGTTCCCAGACCAGAGGTGGCACCAGTGCCAAGTTGGGCTGGTTTGATAGTAACAAGTGGCTCCTGCAATCTGCCATCCAGAAGCGGGGCAGCTTACTTTTGTTTGCCAGGGAAACGGGCCGAGGTTTGTGTCTCAGGGCCTATGGCTGGGAGTGACCTGCTGGCTCCTGAAAAGTTACGATAGGCAGGATGTTGACCAGACCCATGGTGGCACCAGTGCCAAGTCGGGCTGGTTTGATAGTACCAAGTGGCTCCTGCAATGTGCCATGAAAAAGTTGGCAGGCGAGTTTTGTTTTCCAGGGAAAAGCGCCGTTGTTTGTGTTTGGGGGCCTGTGGCTGGGAGTGGCCGGCTGGCTCCTTAGAATCCACGATACGCAGCATGGTATCCAGACCCAAGGTGGCACCAGTGCCAAGTTGGGCTAGTTTGATAATACCTAGTGGTTCCTGCAAACTCCATCAAAAAGTTGGCAGGCGTGTTTTGTTTTCCAGGGAACAGCGCCGTTGATTTTGTTTGGGGGCCTGTGGCTGTGAGTGGCCGGCTGGCTCCTTAGAATCCACGATACGCAGGATGGTTCCCAGACCCAAGGTGGCACCAGTGCCAAGTCGGGCTGGTTTGATTACACCAAGTGGCTCCTGCAATCTGCCATCCAGAAGTGAGGCAGCTAAGTTTTGTTTGCAAGAAAAAAGGGCCGTGGTTTTTGTTGGGGGCCTGTGGCTGGGAGTAGCCGGCTGGCTCCTTAGAATCCACGATACGCAGGATGGTTCCCAGACCCAAGGTGGCACCAGTGCCAAGTCGGGCTGGTTTGATTACACCAAGTGGCTCCTGCAATCTGCCATCCAGAAGTGAGGCAGCTAAGTTTTGTTTGCGAGAAAAAAGGGCCGTGGTTTTTGTTGGGGGCCTGTGGCTGGGAGTAGCCGGCTGGCTCCTTAAAATCCACGATAGGCAGGATGGGTCCCAGACCCAAGGTGGCACCAGTGCCAAGTCGGGCTGGTTTGATAGTACCAAGTGGCTCCTGCAATCTGCCATCCAGAAGCGGGGCAGCTGAGTTTTGTTTGCCAGGGAAATGGGCCGTTGTTTTTGTTTGGGGGCCTGTGGCTGGGAGTGTTCGGCTGGTTCCTGAATATGTACGATACGCAGGATTGTTCCCAGATCCAAGGTGGCAGCAGTGCCATGTTGTGCTGGTGTGATAGTCCCAAGTGGCTCCTGCAATCTGCCATCCAGAAGTGGGGCAGCTGATTTTTGTTTGCCAGAGAAAAGGTCCGTGGTTTGTGTTTGGGGGCATATGGCTGAGATTGGCCGGCTGGACCCTGAAAATCCACGATACACAGGATGGTTCCCAGATCCAAGGTGGCACCTGTGCCAAGTCGGGCTGATTTGATAGTACTAAGTAGCTCCTGCAATCTGCCATCCAGAAGCGGGGCAGCTTACTTTTGTTTGCCAGGGAAACGGGCCGAGGTTTCTGTTTGGGGGCCTATGGCAGGGAGTGACCGGCTGGCTCCTGAAAAGCTACAATAGGCAGGATGGTTCCCAGAGCCAAGGTGGCACCAGTGCCAAGTTGGGCTGGTTTGATAGTACCAAGTGGCTCCTGCAATCTGCCATCCAGAAGCAGGGCAGCTGAGTTTTGTTTGCCAGAGAAAAGGGCTTGGTTTGTGTTTGGGGGCATATGGCTGGGTGTGGCCAGCTGGCTCCTTAAAATGCACGATATGCAACATGGCTCCCAGACCCATAGTGGCACCAGTGCCAAGTCGGGCTGGTTTGATAGTACCAAGTGGCTCCTGCAATCTTCCATGATCACGTGGAGAAATACTTTCTGGTTTCAGCCTCATGCTCTTTCTTCTCTCCCTCAACTTCTCTATCACCTCTCATCTGGTTCACATGCGCTGTCTTCAAGGTCCACAGGCTACTTTTCACAGAATCTTCTGGCCTGATGAAGTAAGAATGATGAATAGAACAGAGCTGGGATCTATTTTCCAGTTTGGATAAAATGCATTCTGCACACAAATCCAAGGAGAACGGGCTGCCCCAATGCCCAGAAAATCTTTCACTCCTGCTAGTGTTCTACGTCAACCACAACTTAGTCTGAAAGAAAAGCTTTTTCTCTGAGAGCATCTGAGAGGTTTGCATGAAGCACTGATATCTGACATATGCAATTTTGAATAGGAGAGGAAAAAGAAAATGGCAAGGAGTTTTTAATTTTAGTGGTTTCAATTTTAATTTCCGTGCACTTTTTCAAAACTTGTCAGCTCAAATGCCCATCAACATCTTTTAGTCATCTGTAAGTCAGTATTCATATAAAATGTGCTTCAAATCCAAAGAATTTCAAATTTGCACTCCAAGCTTCTATGCCTAGATTTATGATTTCCTACACATATTAGATGAAAGGAAGGCCTTTTTTACTGTGGGAGTGCTGGAACACTGGAACAGGTTGCCCAGAGAAGTTGTGGGTGTCCCATCCCTGAAAGTATTCAAGGTCACCTTGGACGGGGCTTGGAGCAGCAACAAAGGAGAAGCTTGATGGTAGAGAAACAAAGTTGGACTATAGAAGAAACTCGGATTGAAGTATAGGATCAAGTTTTCTCTCAGCTCTTGGGGTAAATTCAAAGTTGTACAAAATGACATTTATCTGTGCTATTCACTACTGTAACAGAAAGTTTCATGAAAACTGTACAGAAGATAGTAAATTTTAAAAGAGATAAGAATTACAGCATAAAATCCATGGGATAGGTTACAACATGAGACACTCTCTAAGAGAAAATCTCTGTGTTTCAGCACTTCATCGGGGTAAGATTTCATGAAGTGCCAAAGAAGGCGGCAAAATATCATTCGGGACATTATTTACTGGAATTCAGCCTGGCCATTAGTAGGAACTGCCTTTGAACATATCATGTAGATATACCACACACGCTTTCCCTTCACTGAAAAATTACTGTTTACAACAAATAAGCAATTGACGATCAAAATTGATTGAAAGCATCTTAAACATGTCAAGTATTTCATTGTAGATGATCTGTGATCCAAATGCTTCTTCCACCTTCGAGAGGGACAGAAGAATTCTTCCATATCATGATGGTTTAAAATTGTATCAACCAATGTTTTCTGCTGAAAAGATATCATCTATTTTTTTCTATTTTTGGAAGAAAATATTCCTAGACATACAACAGGTGAGAACTAAGTAATTTTAAAGAAACAAATGAAATGAAAATATTCTGTAAATAGAATGAAATGAAAAGCTGTGTTTTAAATAGGAGCTAAATATTAAACAGAATTTTTGTACCAGGCATTTGAATTACTGCACCAGCTCTTTTGCCCATCAAGAGAGGCATTTAGCATTTCAGTCTTTTCCAAGGTGTTCATGATCTGCTATGCTGATCTCTGTGTGTGCCTAGGTGTGTGTGGAGGGGGGGGCATATGAAGGGGAGTGTGTATGTTTGCTTTACAATTGTTGTGGCAGATTCATGCCTCAGCTCCACATTTTGTTTTAAAAAGGTCACACCGAGTGGATATGAAGTTTACTATCAACAAGAGATCGATTCCCAAATCATCCATTTGACTCTCCCTTATAAATCATGTGCTTTGTTGCATATTTTATCAAATATACTTTCAAGCCAGATGGAGGAAGGAGGATGTGGGAATCCCTCCACCATCTTGCAACTTTTATGTAAGTAGGTTTTCAAGAAAATCATCATTTCTCTTTTAAATATGTCTGGAACAGGCATGATGGTAGTGTCAACCTGTTGGAGTTTTTGTTGCTGGAAGAAGTTGTACAAAAGGATTGGTTTTTACATTGACCAGTTACTGAATCAAGCGCAGGAATACATTGGAAATTTAGCTGGGGGTTCCTTTTCCCAGCAGACTACTTCTAGAACGAGCTTGTACACTGAAGCTGACTCTTTTGCTCTCTTTTTGTTTCTTTCCTATTTTCTTGGCTTCTTTGCCACTATCTAGACAATTTTGGAACTTTGTTCCCAACTAAAATGGTTTCAATAGTCTGATTGTGATCATACATTTTTACAAGGAATTTTTAAAATCTTTCCTCGAGTCCAGAAAGTCAAGGACTTAGATCTTTTTCTTCCCTTATCAATATTGCCATGAAATTGATAAATAAAGACCAACTCTTTATTTTTGTTTTTAACCCACGTAGATAATTCCCATCCATTAATCCATTTTGTGGACCAATAGCTGCCATTCTGATGGAAGCTGTCACTTCTTAACAATAGGCATTCTGTGACTATGTTGACTGCACTTTGGGTGAAGATCCTAACTGGTCTTAGATATACATAGGGAGAAATTTGCTCAGCCAGTGTCAGTCTTAAGCATGCGTATCAGAAGATCTTTCTAGAGCTGGGAATTTTCCCATGAAAGGGATTCAGTTAGGGAAGAGACACTTGTGCCAGAGTTTTACATTCTTCTTGAACACTGCTTAAGGAACTTAGATGCCATGTCCATTTGGATCTCTGTCTGCACAGAACTTTGTCATGCCAGCGCTTTGAAATGCATCTTGAAGAGAATTCACTAGCACAGAATGAAAGAGAGTGGAAGGGGTTGGTGGGGCTAACCAGGCCCAACCCCCCTGCCTAAACCAGGATACCTAGAGCCTCTTGCCCAGGATTCTATCTGGGTGTACTTTTAATGTCTTCAAAGATCCAGGCTCCACAATCTTTCTGGGCAGTCTGTGCCGTGGTTCAGTCACCCTGACAGTAAAGAAACATTTACTGATGTTCAAAGGCAATCTCCTGTATTTCAGTGTGTGCCCACTGCCTCTTGTCTTTTCCCTCAGCATCACTGAAAAGACACTGATTCCCTCCCCTTTGCACTATTGCTTCCATATGTATGTGTGATGCCATGTAGAGGTATGTCAAAAACCTCCCTGAAGCCCAGGCAGATAATATTCCCTTCATCTACCAGTCAAGTTGATTCATCAGAGGAGTTTAAAGTGATGTTCAGCATGAAATTCCCCTGAAAAATCATGCTAACTACATTATTTGGTCATCTGTCATGTGCCTGGCAAGGATTTCCAGGAAGAGCTGCTTCATCAACTTCCTGGGGATAAAAAAGAGGCTGGCTGGTTTGTACTATGGCGAGTCCTCTTAATTGCCTTTTTTGAAGATGGGTGTCATTTGCTAACATCCACTCTTTAGCCTCTCTTGTCGTCTACATCTTAGCAAAACGCTTTTCCACTATGTCTGGCTAGGAAAAACTGTGCCAGCACAGAAAACATCTCCCATCGTGTTCTAGAAGTTGCACGGATGTCTGCCAAGTGTTTGGCAGGAAGAAAAGAAAAGTTGTCCAAAACAGCTTCCAATCGAATGTTCATGTGATTGGAAAAGTCAGGAGAGTGCAAAGGTACTGTTTTCTATCAGTTGGCAAGGTGCGCACACAATCCCAGTGTTGTACAGCTTGCTTCTTCACCTTCCCGAAGCTGCCGCTCTCGCCGGCTGCCGGAGCCCAAGAAGCGGCTTCTTCGCGCAAAGACGATTGTGCCGCTCACAGGGCTCTCCTTAGCGCGGCTTCTGCCGAAAGACGCCCGGCAGCGGCTCTTACCTCCGGAGAGCATCCTACCTTCGTCTTTAGCTCCTCTTCTCATCTACACCTCGGCAAAAAGCTTTTCCACTATGTCTGGCTAGGAAAAACTGTGCCAGCACAGAAAACATCTCCCATCGTGTTCTAGAAGTTGCACGGATGTCTGCCAAGTGTTTGGCAGGAAGAAAAGAAAAGTTGTCCAAAACAGCTTCCAATCGAATGTTCCTGTGATTGGAAAAGTCAGGAGAGTGCAAAGGTACTGTTTTCTATCAGTTGGCAAGGTGCGCACACAATCCCAGTGTTGTACAGCTTGCTTCTTCACCTTCCCAAAGCTGCCGCTCTCGCCGGCTGCCGGAGCCCAAGAAGCGGCTTCTTCGCGCAAAGACGATTGTGCCGCTCACAGGGCTCTCCTTAGCGCGGCTTCTGCCGAAAGACGCCCGGCAGCGGCTCTTACCTCCGGAGAGCATCCTACCTTCGTCTTTAGCTCCTCTTCTCATCTACACCTCGACAAAAAGCTTTTCCACTATGTCTGGCTAGGAAAAACTGTGCCAGCACAGAAAACATCTCCCATCGTGTTCTAGAAGTTGCACGGATGTCTGCCAAGTGTTTGGCAGGAAGAAAAGAAAAGTTGTCCAAAACAGCTTCCAATCGAATGTTCCTGTGATTGGAAAAGTCAGGAGAGTGCAAAGGTACTGTTTTCTATCAGTTGGCAAGGTGCGCACACAATCCCAGTGTTGTACAGCTTGCTTCTTCACCTTCCCGAAGCTGCCGCTCTCGCCGGCTGCCGGAGCCCAAGAAGCGGCTTCTTCGCGCAAAGACGATTGTGCCGCTCACAGTGCTCTCCTTAGCGCGGCTTCTGCCGAAAGACGCCCGGCAGCGGCTCTTACCTCCGGAGAGCATCCTACCTTCGTCTTTCGCGTCTTTTGTAGTCTACATCTTAGCAAAACGCTTTTCCACTATGTCTGGCTAGGAAAAACTGTGCCAGCACAGAAAACATCTCCCATCGTGTTCTAGAAGTTGCACGGATGTCTGCCAAGTGTTTGGCAGGAAGAAAAGAAAAGTTGTCCAAAACAGCTTCCAATCGAATGTTCCTGTGATTGGAAAAGTCAGGAGAGTGCAAAGGTACTGTTTTCTATCAGTTGGCAAGGTGCGCACACAATCCCAGTGTTGTACAGCTTGCTTCTTCACCTTCCCGAAGCTGCCGCTCTCGCCGGCTGCCGGAGCCCAAGAAGCGGCTTCTTCGCGCAAAGACGATTGTGCCGCTCACAGGGCTCTCCTTAGCGCGGCTTCTGCCGAAAGACGCCCGGCAGCGGCTCTTACCTCCGGAGAGCATCCTACCTTCGTCTTTAGCTCCTCTTCTCATCTACACCTCGGCAAAAAGCTTTTCCACTATGTCTGGCTAGGAAAAACTGTGCCAGCACAGAAAACATCTCCCATCGTGTTCTAGAAGTTGCACGGATGTCTGCCAAGTGTTTGGCAGGAAGAAAAGAAAAGTTGTCCAAAACAGCTTCCAATCGAATGTTCCTGTGATTGGAAAAGTCAGGAGAGTGCAAAGGTACTGTTTTCTATCAGTTGGCAAGGTGCGCACACAATCCCAGTGTTGTACAGCTTGCTTCTTCACCTTCCCGAAGCTGCCGCTCTCGCCGGCTGCCGGAGCCCAAGAAGCGGCTTCTTCGCGCAAAGACGATTGTGCCGCTCACAGGGCTCTCCTTAGCGCGGCTTCTGCGGAAAGACGCCCGGCAGCGGCTCTTACCTCCGGAGAGCATCCTACCTTCGTCTTTCGCGTCTTTTGTAGTCTACATCTTAGCAAAACGCTTTTCCACTATGTCTGGCTAGGAAAAACTGTGCCAGCACAGAAAACATCTCCCATCGTGTTCTAGAAGTTGCACGGATGTCTGCCAAGTGTTTGGCAGGAAGAAAAGAAAAGTTGTCCAAAACAGCTTCCAATCGAATGTTCCTGTGATTGGAAAAGTCAGGAGAGTGCAAAGGTACTGTTTTCTATCAGTTGGCAAGGTGCGCACACAATCCCAGTGTTGTACAGCTTGCTTCTTCACCTTCCCGAAGCTGCCGCTCTCGCCGGCTGCCGGAGCCCAAGAAGCGGCTTCTTCGCGCAAAGACGATTGTGCCGCTCACAGGGCTCTCCTTAGCGCGGCTTCTGCCGAAAGACGCCCGGCAGCGGCTCTTACCTCCGGAGAGCATCCTACCTTCGTCTTTCGCGTCTTTTGTAGTCTACATCTTAGCAAAACGCTTTTCCACTATGTCTGGCTAGGAAAAACTGTGCCAGCACAGAAAACATCTCCCATCGTGTTCTAGAAGTTGCACGGATGTCTGCCAAGTGTTTGGCAGGAAGAAAAGTTGTCCAAAACAGCTTCCAATCGAATGTTCCTGTGATTGGAAAAGTCAGGAGAGTGCAAAGGTACTGTTTTCTATCAGTTGGCAAGGTGCGCACACAATCCCAATGTTGTACAGCTTGCTTCTTCACCTTCCCGAAGCTGCCGCTCTCGCCGGCTGCCGGAGCCCAAGAAGCGGCTTCTTCGCGCAAAGACGATTGTGCCGCTCACAGGGCTCTCCTTAGCGCGGCTTCTGCCGAAAGACGCCCGGCAGCGGCTCTTACCTCCGGAGAGCATCCTACCTTCGTCTTTAGCTCCTCTTCTCATCTACACCTCGGCAAAAAGCTTTTCCACTATGTCTGGCTAGGAAAAACTGTGCCAGCACAGAAAACATCTCCCATCGTGTTCTAGAAGTTGCACGGATGTCTGCCAAGTGTTTGGCAGGAAGAAAAGAAAAGTTGTCCAAAACAGCTTCCAATCGAATGTTCCTGTGATTGGAAAAGTCAGGAGAGTGCAAAGGTACTGTTTTCTATCAGTTGGCAAGGTGCGCACACAATCCCAGTGTTGTACAGCTTGCTTCTTCACCTTCCCGAAGCTGCCGCTCTCGCCGGCTGCCGGAGCCCAAGAAGCGGCTTCTTCGCGCAAAGACGATTGTGCCACTCACAGGGCTCTCCTTAGCGCGGCTTCTGCCGAAAGACGCCCGGCAGCGGCTCTTACCTCCGGAGAGCATCCTACCTTCGTCTTTCGCGTCTTTTGTAGTCTACATCTTAGCAAAACGCTTTTCCACTATGTCTGGCTAGGAAAAACTGTGCCAGCACAGAAAACATCTCCCATCGTGTTCTAGAAGTTGCACGGATGTCTGCCAAGTGTTTGGCAGGAAGAAAAGAAAAGTTGTCCAAAACAGCTTCCAATCGAATGTTCCTGTGATTGGAAAAGTCAGGAGAGTGCAAAGGTACTGTTTTCTATCAGTTGGCAAGGTGCGCACACAATCCCAGTGTTGTACAGCTTGCTTCTTCACCTTCCCGAAGCTGCCGCTCTCGCCGGCTGCCGGAGCCCAAGAAGCGGCTTCTTCGCGCAAAGACGATTGTGCCGCTCACAGGGCTCTCCTTAGCGCGGCTTCTGCCGAAAGACGCCCGGCAGCGGCTCTTACCTCCGGAGAGCATCCTACCTTCGTCTTTCGCGTCTTTTGTAGTCTACATCTTAGCAAAACGCTTTTCCACTATGTCTGGCTAGGAAAAACTGTGCCAGCACAGAAAACATCTCCCATCGTGTTCTAGAAGTTGCACGGATGTCTGCCAAGTGTTTGGCAGGAAGAAAAGTTGTCCAAAACAGCTTCCAATCGAATGTTCCTGTGATTGGAAAAGTCAGGAGAGTGCAAAGGTACTGTTTTCTATCAGTTGGCAAGGTGCGCACACAATCCCAGTGTTGTACAGCTTGCTTCTTCACCTTCCCGAAGCTGCCGCTCTCGCCGGCTGCCGGAGCCCAAGAAGCGGCTTCTTCGCGCAAAGACGATTGTGCCGCTCACAGGGCTCTCCTTAGCGCGGCTTCTGCCGAAAGACGCCCGGCAGCGGCTCTTACCTCCGGAGAGCATCCTACCTTCGTCTTTAGCTCCTCTTCTCATCTACACCTCGGCAAAAAGCTTTTCCACTATGTCTGGCTAGGAAAAACTGTGCCAGCACAGAAAACATCTCCCATCGTGTTCTAGAAGTTGCACGGATGTCTGCCAAGTGTTTGGCAGGAAGAAAAGAAAAGTTGTCCAAAACAGCTTCCAATCGAATGTTCCTGTGATTGGAAAAGTCAGGAGAGTGCAAAGGTACTGTTTTCTATCAGTTGGCAAGGTGCGCACACAATCCCAGTGTTGTACAGCTTGCTTCTTCACCTTCCCGAAGCTGCCGCTCTCGCCGGCTGCCGGAGCCCAAGAAGCGGCTTCTTCGCGCAAAGACGATTGTGCCACTCACAGGGCTCTCCTTAGCGCGGCTTCTGCCGAAAGACGCCCGGCAGCGGCTCTTACCTCCGGAGAGCATCCTACCTTCGTCTTTCGCGTCTTTTGTAGTCTACATCTTAGCAAAACGCTTTTCCACTATGTCTGGCTAGGAAAAACTGTGCCAGCACAGAAAACATCTCCCATCGTGTTCTAGAAGTTGCACGGATGTCTGCCAAGTGTTTGGCAGGAAGAAAAGAAAAGTTGTCCAAAACAGCTTCCAATCGAATGTTCCTGTGATTGGAAAAGTCAGGAGAGTGCAAAGGTACTGTTTTCTATCAGTTGGCAAGGTGCGCACACAATCCCAGTGTTGTACAGCTTGCTTCTTCACCTTCCCGAAGCTGCCGCTCTCGCCGGCTGCCGGAGCCCAAGAAGCGGCTTCTTCGCGCAAAGACGATTGTGCCGCTCACAGTGCTCTCCTTAGCGCGGCTTCTGCCGAAAGACGCCCGGCAGCGGCTCTTACCTCCTGAGAGTGGCAGCTTCGGGAAGGTGAAGAAGCAAGCTGTACAACACTGGGATTGTGTGCGCACCTTGCCAACTGATAGAAAACAGTACCTTTGCACTCTCCTGACTTTTCCAATCACAGGAACATTCGATTGGAAGCTGTTTTGGACAACTTTTCTTTTCTTCCTGCCAAACACTTGGCAGACATCCGTGCAACTTCTAGAACACGATGGGAGATGTTTTCTGTGCTGGCACAGTTTTTCCTAGCCAGACATAGTGGAAAAGCTTTTTGCCGAGGTGTAGATGAGAAGAGGAGCTAAAGACGAAGGTAGGATGCTCTCCGGAGGTAAGAGCCGCTGCCGGGCGTCTTTCGGCAGAAGCCGCGCTAAGGAGAGCCCTGTGAGCGGCACAATCGTCTTTGCGCGAAGAAGCCGCTTCTTGGGCTCCGGCAGCCGGCGAGAGCGGCAGCTTCGGGAAGGTGAAGAAGCAAGCTGTACAACACTGGGATTGTGTGCGCACCTTGCCAACTGATAGAAAACAGTACCTTTGCACTCTCCTGACTTTTCCAATCACAGGAACATTCGATTGGAAGCTGTTTTGGACAACTTTTCTTTTCTTCCTGCCAAACACTTGGCAGACATCCGTGCAACTTCTAGAACACGATGGGAGATGTTTTCTGTGCTGGCACAGTTTTTCCTAGCCAGACATAGTGGAAAAGCGTTTTGCTAAGATGTAGACGACAAGAGAGGCTAAAGAGTGGATGTTAGCAAATGACACCCATCTTCAAAAAAGGCAATTAAGAGGACTCGCCATAGTACAAACCAGCCAGCCTCTTTTTTATCCCCAGGAAGTTGATGAAGCAGCTCTTCCTGGAAATCCTTGCCAGGCACATGACAGATGACCAAATAATGTAGTTAGCAATATTTTTCAGGGGAATTTCATGCTGAACATCACTTTAAACTCCTCTGATGAATCAACTTGACTGGTAGATGAAGGGAATATTATCTGCCTGGGCTTCAGGGAGGTTTTTGACATACCTCTACATGGCATCACACATACATATGGAAGCAATAGTGCAAAGGGGAGGGAATCAGTGTCTTTTCAGTGATGCTGAGGGAAAAGACAAGAGGCAGTGGGCACACACTGAAATACAGGAGATTGCCTTTGAACATCAGTAAATGTTTCTTTACTGTCAGGGTGACTGAACCACGGCACAGACTGCCCAGAAAGATTGTGGAGCCTGGATCTTTGAAGACATTAAAAGTACACCCAGATAGAATCCTGGGCAAGAGGCTCTAGGTATCCTGGTTTAGGCAGGGGGGTTGGGCCTGGTTAGCCCCACCAACCCCTTCCACTCTCTTTCATTCTGTGCTAGTGAATTCTCTTCAAGATGCATTTCAAAGCACTGGCATGACAAAGTTCTGTGCAGACAGAGATCCAAATGGACATGGCATCTAAGTTCCTTAAGCAGTGTTCAAGAAGAATGTAAAACTCTGGCACAAGTGTCTCTTCCCTAACTGAATCCCTTTCATGGGAAAATTCCCAGCTCTAGAAAGATCTTCTGATACGCATGCTTAAGACTGACACTGGCTGAGCAAATTTCTCCCTATGTATATCTAAGACCAGTTAGGATCTTCACCCAAAGTGCAGTCAACATAGTCACAGAATGCCTATTGTTAAGAAGTGACAGCTTCCATCAGAATGGCAGCTATTGGTCCACAAAATGGATTAATGGATGGGAATTATCTACGTGGGTTAAAAACAAAAATAAAGAGTTGGTCTTTATTTATCAATTTCATGGCAATATTGATAAGGGAAGAAAAAGATCTAAGTCCTTGACTTTCTGGACTCGAGGAAAGATTTTAAAAATTCCTTGTAAAAATGTATGATCACAATCAGACTATTGAAACCATTTTAGTTGGGAACAAAGTTCCAAAATTGTCTAGATAGTGGCAAAGAAGCCAAGAAAATAGGAAAGAAACAAAAAGAGAGCAAAAGAGTCAGCTTCAGTGTACAAGCTCGTTCTAGAAGTAGTCTGCTGGGAAAAGGAACCCCCAGCTAAATTTCCAATGTATTCCTGCGCTTGATTCAGTAACTGGTCAATGTAAAAACCAATCCTTTTGTACAACTTCTTCCAGCAACAAAAACTCCAACAGGTTGACACTACCATCATGCCTGTTCCAGACATATTTAAAAGAGAAATGATGATTTTCTTGAAAACCTACTTACATAAAAGTTGCAAGATGGTGGAGGGATTCCCACATCCTCCTTCCTCCATCTGGCTTGAAAGTATATTTGATAAAATATGCAACAAAGCACATGATTTATAAGGGAGAGTCAAATGGATGATTTGGGAATCGATCTCTTGTTGATAGTAAACTTCATATCCACTCGGTGTGACCTTTTTAAAACAAAATGTGGAGCTGAGGCATGAATCTGCCACAACAATTGTAAAGCAAACATACACACTCCCCTTCATATGCCCCCCCCTCCACACACACCTAGGCACACACAGAGATCAGCATAGCAGATCATGAACACCTTGGAAAAGACTGAAATGCTAAATGCCTCTCTTGATGGGCAAAAGAGCTGGTGCAGTAATTCAAATGCCTGGTACAAAAATTCTGTTTAATATTTAGCTCCTATTTAAAACACAGCTTTTCATTTCATTCTATTTACAGAATATTTTCATTTCATTTGTTTCTTTAAAATTACTTAGTTCTCACCTGTTGTATGTCTAGGAATATTTTCTTCCAAAAATAGAAAAAAATAGATGATATCTTTTCAGCAGAAAACATTGGTTGATACAATTTTAAACCATCATGATATGGAAGAATTCTTCTGTCCCTCTCGAAGGTGGAAGAAGCATTTGGATCACAGATCATCTACAATGAAATACTTGACATGTTTAAGATGCTTTCAATCAATTTTGATCGTCAATTGCTTATTTGTTGTAAACAGTAATTTTTCAGTGAAGGGAAAGCGTGTGTGGTATATCTACATGATATGTTCAAAGGCAGTTCCTACTAATGGCCAGGCTGAATTCCAGTAAATAATGTCCCGAATGATATTTTGCCGCCTTCTTTGGCACTTCATGAAATCTTACCCCGATGAAGTGCTGAAACACAGAGATTTTCTCTTAGAGAGTGTCTCATGTTGTAACCTATCCCATGGATTTTATGCTGTAATTCTTATCTCTTTTAAAATTTACTATCTTCTGTACAGTTTTCATGAAACTTTCTGTTACAGTAGTGAATAGCACAGATAAATGTCATTTTGTACAACTTTGAATTTACCCCAAGAGCTGAGAGAAAACTTGATCCTATACTTCAATCCGAGTTTCTTCTATAGTCCAACTTTGTTTCTCTACCATCAAGCTTCTCCTTTGTTGCTGCTCCAAGCCCCGTCCAAGGTGACCTTGAATACTTTCAGGGATGGGACACCCACAACTTCTCTGGGCAACCTGTTCCAGTGTTCCAGCACTCCCACAGTAAAAAAGGCCTTCCTTTCATCTAATATGTGTAGGAAATCATAAATCTAGGCATAGAAGCTTGGAGTGCAAATTTGAAATTCTTTGGATTTGAAGCACATTTTATATGAATACTGACTTACAGATGACTAAAAGATGTTGATGGGCATTTGAGCTGACAAGTTTTGAAAAAGTGCACGGAAATTAAAATTGAAACCACTAAAATTAAAAACTCCTTGCCATTTTCTTTTTCCTCTCCTATTCAAAATTGCATATGTCAGATATCAGGGCTTCATGCAAACCTCTCAGATGCTCTCAGAGAAAAAGCTTTTCTTTCAGACTAAGTTGCGGTTGACGTAGAACACTAGCAGGAGTGAAAGATTTTCTGGGCATTGGGGCAGCACGTTCTCCTTGGATTTGTGTGCAGAATGCATTTTATCCAAACTGGAAAATAGATCCCAGCTCTGTTCTATTCATCATTCTTACTTCATCAGGCCAGAAGATTCTGTGAAAAGTAGCCTGCGGACCTTGAAGACAGCGCATGTGAACCAGATGAGAGGTGATAGAGAAGTTGAGGGAGAGAAGAAAGAGCATATGGCTGAAACCAGAAAGTATTTCTCCACGTGATCATGGAAGATTGCAGGAGCCACTTGGTACTATCAAACCAGCCCGACTTGGCACTGGTGCCACTATGGGTCTGGGAGCCATGTTGCATATCGTGCATTTTAAGGAGCCAGCTGGCCACACCCAGCCATATGCCCCCAAACACAAACCAAGCCCTTTTCTCTGGCAAACAAAACTCAGCTGCCCTGCTTCTGGATGGCAGATTGCAGGAGCCACTTGGTACTATCAAACCAGCCCAACTTGGCACTGGTGCCACCTTGGCTCTGGGAACCATCCTGCCTATTGTAGCTTTTCAGGAGCCAGCCGGTCACTCCCAGCCATAGGCCCCCAAACAGAAACCTCGGCCCGTTTCCCTGGCAAACAAAAGTAAGCTGCCCCGCTTCTGGATGGCAGATTGCAGGAGCTACTTAGTACTATCAAATCAGCCCGACTTGGCACAGGTGCCACCTTGGATCTGGGAACCATCCTGTGTATCGTGGATTTTCAGGGGCCAGCCGGCCACTCTCAGCCATATGCCCCCAAACACAAACCATGGACCTTTTCTCTGGCAAACAAAACTCAGCTGCCCCACTTCTGGATGGCAGATTGCAGGAGCCACTTGGGACTATCACACCAGCACAACATGGCACTGCTGCCACCTTGGATCTGGGAACAATCCTGCGTATCGTACATATTCAGGAACCAGCCGAACACTCCCAGCCACAGGCCCCCAAACACAAACAACGGCCCATTTCCCTGGCAAACAAAACTCAGCTGCCCCGCTTCTGGATGGCAGATTGCAGGAGCCACTTGGGACTATCAAACCAGCCCGACTTGGTAATGGTACCACCTTGGATCTGGGAACCATCCGGCGTATCGTGGATTTTCAGGGGCCAGCCGGTCATTCCCAGCCATATGCTCCCAAACACAAACCTCGGCCCTTTTCTCTGGCAAACAAAACTCAACTGCCCCTCTTCTGGATGGCAAATTGCAGGACGCACTTGGTACTACAAAAAGAGCCCGACTTGGCAGTGGTGCCACCTTGGCTCTGGGAACCATCCTGCGTATCGAGCATTTTAAGGAGCCAGCCGGCAATTCCCAGCCGTATGCCCCAAAAAGAAACCACGGACCTTTTCTCTGGCAAAAAAAACTCAGCTGTCCCGCTTCTGGATGGCAGATTGCAGGAGTCACTTTGAACCATACAACCAGCCTTACTTGGCACTGGTGCCACCTTGGATCTGGGAACCATCCTGCCTATCGTTGATTTTCAGGGGCCAGCCTACCACTCTCGGCCATAGGCCCCCAAACACAAACCACAGCCCTTTTCTCTAGCAAACAAAATTTAGCTGCCCCGCTTCTGGATGGCAAATTGCAGGAGCCACTGGGTACTACAAAAACAGCCCGACTGGGCACTGGTGCCACCTTGCGTCTGGTTACCATGCGGCGTATCGTGCATTTTAAGGAGCCAGGTGGCCACTCCCAGCCATATGCCCCCAAACACAACCCACGGCCCTTTTCTCTGGCAAACAAAACTCAGCTGCCCCGCTTCTGGATGGCAGATTGCAGGAGGCACTTGGTACTATCAAACCAGCCCGACTTGGCACTGGTGCCACCTTTGGTCTGGGAACCATCCTGCGTATTGTGGATTGTCAGGAGACAGCCGACCACTCTCGGCCACAGACCCCAATCAAAAACAAAGGTCCGTTTCCCTGGCAAAAAAAACTCAGCTGCCCCGCTTCTGGATGGGAGATTGCAGGAGGCACTTGACACTGTCAAACGAGCCCCACTTTGTACTGGTGCCACCTTGGGTCTGGGAACCATGCTGCGTATCGTGGATTTTCAGGAGCCAGCCGGCCACTGCCAGCCACAGGCCCCCAAACAAAAACCACAGCCTTTTTCTCTGGCAAACAAAACTCAGCTTCCCCGCTTCTGGATGGCAGCTTGCAGGAGCCACTTGGTACTATCAAACCAGCCCGACTTGGCACTGGTGCCACCTTGGGTCTGGGAACCATCCTGCCTATCGTGGATTTTAAGGAGCCAGCCGGCTACTCCCAGCCACAGGCCCCCAACAAAAACCACGGCCCTTTTTTCTCGCAAACAAAACTTAGCTGCCTCACTTCTGGATGGCAGATTGCAGGAGCCACTTGGTGTAATCAAACCAGCCCGACTTGGCACTGGTGCCACCTTGGGTCTGGGAACCATCCTGCGTATCGTGGATTCTAAGGAGCCAGCCGGCCACTCCCAGCCACAGGCCCCCAAACAAAATCAACGGCGCTGTTCCCTGGAAAACAAAACACGCCTGCCAAATTTTGATGGAGTTTGCAGGAACCACTTGGTATTATCAAACCAGCCCAACTTGGCACTGGTGCCACCTTGGGTCTGGATACCATGCTGCGTATCGTGGATTCTAAGGAGCCAGCCGGCCACTCCCAGCCACAGGCCCCCAAACACAAACAACGGCGCTATTCCCTGGAAAACAAAACTCGCCTGCCAACTTTTTGATGGCAGATTGCAGGAGCCACTTGGTACTATCAAACCAGCCCGACTTGGCACTGGTGCCACCATGGGTCTGGTCACCATCCTGCCTATCGTAACTTTTCAGGAGCCAGCCGGCCACTCCCACCCACAGGCCCCCAAACACAAACAACGGCGCTTTTCCCTGGCAAACAAAAGTAAGCTGCCCCGCTTCTGGATGGCAGATTGCAGGAGCCACTTGGTACTATCAAACCAGCCCGACTAGGCACTGGTGCCACCTCTGGTCTGGGAACCATCCCGCGTATCGTGGATTCTAAGGAGCCAGTCGGCAACTCCCAGCCACAGGCCCCCCAACACAAACAACGGCCCGTTTCCCTGGCAAACATAAGTAAGCTGCCCCGCTTCTGGATGGCAGATTGCAGGACGCACTTGGTACTATCAAACCAGCCCGACATGGCACTGGTGCCACCTCTGGTCTGGGAACCATCCTGCGTATCGTGGATTCTAAGGAGCCAGCCGGCCACTCCCACCCACAGGCCCCCAAACACAAACAACGGCGCTTTTCCCTGGAAAACGAAACTCGCCTGCCAACTTTTTGATGGCAGATTGCAGGAGCCACTTGGTACTATCAAACCAGCCCAACTTGGCACTGGTGCCACCTTGGGTCTGGGAACCATCCGGCGTATCGTGGATTCTAAGGAGCCAGCCGGTCACTCCCAGCCACAGGCCCCCAAACAAAATCAACGGCGCTTTTCCCTGGAAAACAATACTCGCCTGCCAACATTTTGATGGCAGATTGCAGGAGCCACTTGGTACTATCAAATCAGCCCAACTTGGCAGTGGTGCCACCATGGGTCTGGTCACCATCCTGCCTATCGTAGCTTTTCAGGAGCCAGCCGGTCACTCCCAGCTATAGGCCCCCAGACAAAAACCTCGGCCCCTTTCCCTGGCATACAAAAGTAAGCTACACCGCTTCTGGATTGCAGATTGCAGGAGCCACTTGGTACTATCAAACCAGCCCGACTTGGCACTGGTGCCACGTCAGGTCTGGGAACCATCCTGCGTATCGTGGATTCTAAGGAACCAGCCGGTCACTCCCAGCTACAGGCCCCCAAACACAAACAACGGCGCTTTTCCCTGGAAAACAAAACTCGCCTGCCAACTTTTTGATGGCAGATTGCAGGAGCCACTTGCTACTATCAAATCAGCCCAACTTGGCACTGGTGCCACCATGGGTCTGGTCACCATCCTGCCTATCGTAGCTTTTCAGGAGCCAGCCGGTCACTCCCAGCCATAGGCCCCAGACAAAAACCTCGGCCATTTTCCCTGGCAAACAAAAGTAAGCTACCCCGCTTCTGCATGGCAGATTGCAGGAGCCACTTTGCAGCATCAAACTAGCCCGACTTGGCACTGGTGCCACGTCAGGTCTGGGAACCATCCTGCGTATCGTGGATTCCAATTAGCAAGCCGGCCACTCCCAGCCACAGGCCCCCAAACACAAACAACGGCGCTTTTCCCTGGAAATCAAAACTCGCCTGCCAAATTTTTGATGGCAGATTGCAGGAGCCACTTGGTACTATCAATCCAGCCCAACTTGGCACTGGTGCCACCATGGGTCTGGTCACCATCCTGCCTATCGTAGTTTTTCAGGAGCCAGCCGGTCACTCGCAGCCATAGGCCCCCAGACACAAAGCTCGGCCCGTTTCCCTGGCAAACAAAAGTAAGCTGCCCCGCTTCTGGATGGCAGATTGCAGGAACGACTTGGTACTATCAAACCAGACAACTTGGCACTGGTGCCACCTTGGGTCTGGGAACCATCCTGCGTATCGTGGATTCTAAGGAGCCAGCCGGCCACTCCCAGCCACAGGCCCCCAAACAAAAACAACGGCGCTTTTCCCTGGAAAACAAAAATCTCCTGCCAACTTTTTGATGGCAGATTGCAGGAGCCACTTGGTTTTATCAAATCAGCCCAACTTGGCACTGGTGCCACCATGGGTCTGGTCACCATCCTGCCTATCGTAGCTTTTCAGGAGCCAGCCGGTCACTCCCAGCCATACGCCCCCAGACAAAAAGCTCGGCCCGTTTCCCTGGCAAACAAAAGTAAGCTACCCCGCTTCTGGATGGCAGATTGCAGGAGCCACTTTGCACCATCAAACTAGCCCGTCTTGGCACTGGTCCCACCTCTGGTCTGGGAACCATCCTGCGTATCATGGATTCTAATTAGCCAGCCGGCCACTCCCTACCACAGGCCCCTTAACACAAACAACCGCGCTTTTCCCTGGAAAACAAAACTCGCCTACCAACTATTTGATGGCAGATTACAGGAGCCACTTGGTACTATCAAACCAGCCCAACTTGGCACTGGTGCCACCATGGGTCTGGTCACCATCCTGCCTATCGTAACTTTTCAGGAGCCAGCCGGTCACTCCCAGCCATAGGTCCCCAGTCACAAACCTCGGCCCGTTTCCCTGGCAAACAAAAGTAAGCTGCCCCGCTTCTGGATGGCAGATTGCAGGAGCCACTTGGTACTATCAAACCAGCCCGACTTGGCACTGGTGCCACCTCTGGTCTGGGAACCATGCTGCGTATCGTGGATTTTAAGGAGCCAGTCGGCCACTCCCAGCCATACGCCTCCAAACACAAACAACGGTCCGTTTCCCTGGCAAACAAAAGTAAGCTGCCCCGCTTCTGGATGTCAGATTGCAGGAACCACTTGTTGCCAGGTTGGGGTGGTTTGATAGTACCAAGTGGCTCCTGCAATCTGCCATCAAAAAGTTTGCAAGCGAGTTTTGTTTTCCAGGGAAAAGCGCCGTTGTTTTTGTTTGGGGGCCTGTGGCTGGGAGTGGCCAGCTGTCTCCTTAGAATCCACGATACGCAGGATGGGTCCCAGACCAGAGGTGGCACCAGTGCCAAGTCGGGCTGGTTTGATGGTGCAAAGTGACTCCTGCAATCTGCCATCCAGAAGCGGGGCAGCTTACTTTTGTTTGCCAGGGAAACGGGCAGAGCTTTGTGTCTGGGGGCCTATGGCTGGGAGTGACCGGCTGGCTCCTGAAAAGCTACGATAGGCAGGATGGTGACCAGACCCATGGTGGCACCAGTGCCAAGTTGGGCTGGTTTGATAGTACCAAGTGGCTCCTGCAATCTGCCATCAAAAAGTTGGCAGGTGAGTTTTGTTTTCCAGGGAAAAGCGCCGTTGTTTGTGTTTGGGGGCCTGTGGCTGGGAGTGGCCAGCTGGCTCCTTAGAATCCACGATACGCAGGATGGTTCCCAGACCAGAGGTGGCACCAGTGCCAAGTTGGGCTGGTTTGATAGTACCAAGTGTCTCCTGCAATCTGCCATCAAAAAGTTGGCAGGCCAGTTTTGTTTTCCAGGGAAAAGCGCCGTTGTTTGTGTTTGGAGGCCTGTGGCTGGGAGTGGCCGGCTGCCTCCTTTGAACCCAGGATACGCAGGATGGTTCCCAGAGCCAAGGTGGCGTCAGTGCCAAGTTGGGCTGGTTTGATAGTACCAAGTGGCTCCTGCAATCTGCCATCCAGAAGCGGGACAGCTTACTTTTGTTTCCCAGGGAAACGGGCCGAGGTATTTGTCTGGGGGCCTATGGCTGGGAGTGACTGGCTGGCTACTGAAAAGCTACGATAGGCAGGATGGTTACCAGACTCATGGTGGCACCAGTGCCAAGTCGGGCTGGTTTGATAATACTAAATAGCTCCTGCAATCTGCCATCCAGACGGGGGGCAGCGGATTTTTGTTTGCTGGAGAAAAGTTCCGTGGTTTTTTTTTGGGGGTATATGGCTGGACGTGGCCGGCTGGCTCCTTAAAAAGCTCGATACGCAGGATTGTTCCCTGACCCAAGGTGGCATCAGTGCCAAGTCGGGCTGTTTTCGTAGTACCAAGTGCGTCCTGCAATTTGCCATCCAGAAGAGGGGCAGTTGAGTTTTGTTTGCCAGAGAAAAGGGCCGTGGTATATGTTTGGGGGCATATGGTTGAGAGTGGCCGGCTGGCCCCTGAAAATCCACGATAGGCAGGATGGTTCCCAGAACCAAGGTGGCACCAGTGCCATGTTGGCCTGGTTTGATAGTACCATGTGGCTCCTGCAATCTGCCATCCAGAAGCGGGGCTGCTTACTTTTGTTTGCCAGGGAAACGGGATGAGATATTTGTCTGGGGGCCTATGGCTGGGAGTGAGCGGCTGGCTCCTGAAAAGCTACGATAGGCAGGATGGTGACCAGACCCATGGTGGCACCAGTGCCAAGTTGGGCTGGTTTGATAGTACCAAGTGGCTTCTGCAATCTGCCATCAAAAAGTTGTCAGGCGAGTTTTGTTTTCCAGGGAAAAGCGCCGTTGTTCTTGTTTAGAGGCCTGTGGCTGGGAGTGGCCGGCTGCCTACTTTGAACCCAGGATACGCAGGATGGTTCCCAGAGCCAAGGTGCACCAGTGCCAAGTTTTGCTGGTTTGATAGTACCAAGTGGCTCCTGCAATCTGCCATCCAGAAGCGGGACAGCTTACTTTTGTTTCCCAGGGAAACGGGCCGAGGTATTTTTCTGGGGGCCTATGGCTGGGAGTGACCGGCTGGCTACTGAAAAGCTACGATAGGCAGGATGGTTACCAGACTCATGGTGGCACCAGTGCCAAGTCGGGCTGGTTTGATAATACTAAATAGCTCCTGAAATCTGCCATTCAGACGCGGGGCAGCGGATTTTTGTTTGCTGGAGAAAAGTTCCGTGGTTTTTTTTTGGGGTTATATGGCTGGACGTGGCCGGCTGGCTCCTTAAAAAGATCGATACGCAGGATTGTTCCCTGACCCAAGGTGGCATCAGTGCCAAGTCGGGCTGTTTTCGTAGTACCAAGTGCGTCCTGCAATTTGCCATCCAGAATAGGGGCAGTTGAGTTTTGTTTGCCAGAGCAAAGGGCCGTGGTATGTGTTTGGGGGCATATGGCTGAGAGTGGCCGGCTGGCCCCTGAAAATCCACAATAGGCAGGATGGTTCCCAGAGCCAAGGTGGCACCAGTGCCATGTTGGCCTGGTTTGATAGTACCATGTGGCTCCTGCAATCTGCCATCCAGAAGCGGGGCAGCTTACTTTTGTTTGCCAGGGAAACGGGCCGAGATATTTGTCTGGGGGCCTATGGCTGGGAGTGAGCGGCTGGCTCCTGAAAAGCTACGATAGGCAGGATGGTGACCAGACCCAAAGTGGAACCAGTACCAAGTTGGGCTGGTTTGATAGTACCAAGTGGCTCCTGCAATCTGCCATCAAAAATTTGGCAGGCGAGTTTTGTTTTCCAGGGAAAAGCGCCGTTGTTTTTGTTTAGAGGCCTGTGGCTGGGAGTGGCCGCCTGTCCTCGTAGAATCTACGTTACGCAGCATGGTTCCCAGAGCCAAGGTGGCACCAGGGCCAAGTCGGGCAGGTTTGATAGTACCAAATGCATCCTGCAATCTGCCATCCAAAAGCGGGGCAATTTACTTTTGTTTGCCAGGGAAACGGGCCGAGGTTTGTGGCTGGGGGCCTATGGCAGGGAGGGACCGGCTGGCTCCTGAAATGCTACGATAGGCAGGATGTTTACCAGACCCATGGTGGCACCAGTGCCAAGTTGGGCTGATTTGATAGTACCAAGTGGCTCCTGCAATCTGCCATCCAGAATCGGGGCAGCTTACTTTTGTTTTCCAGGGAAACGGGCCGAGGTTTGTGTCTGGGGGTCTATGGCTGGGAGTGACCGGCTGGCGCCTGAAAAGCTACGATAGGCAGGATGGTGACCAGACCCATGGTGGCACCAGTGCCAAGTTGGGCTGGTTTGATAGCACCAAGTGGCTCCTGCAATCTGCCATCAAAATGTTGGCAGGCGATTTTTGTTTTCCAGGGAAAAGCGCCATTGTTTGTGTTTGGGCGCCTGTGGCTCAGAGTGGCCGGGTGGCTGCTTAGAATCCACGATACGCCGGATGGTTCCCAGACCCAAGGTGGCACCAGTGCCAAGTCGGGCTGGTTTGACACTACCAAGTGGCTCCTGCAATCTGCCATCCAGAAGCGGGGCAGCTTAATTTTGTTTGCCAGGGAAACGGTCCGAGGTTTGTGTCTGGGGGCCTATGGCTGGGAGTGACCGGCTGGCTCCTGAAATGCTACAATAGGCAGGATGGTTCCCAGACCCATAGTGGCACCAGTGCCAAGTTGGGATGATTTGATAGTACCAAGTGGCTCCTGCAATCTGCCATCAAAAAGCTGGCAGGCGAGTTTTGTTTTCCAGGGTAAAGCGCCGTTGTTTGTGTTTGGGGGCCTGTGGCTGGGAGTGGCCGGCTGGCTCCTTAGAATCCACGATATGCAGGATTGTTCCCAGACCCAAGGTGGCACCAGTGCCAAGTCAGGCTGGTTTGATGGTGCAAAGTGGCTCCTGCAATCTGCCATCCAGACGCGGGGCAGCGGATTTTTGTTTCCATGAGAAATGGTCCGTGGTTTGTTTTTGGTGGTATATGGCTGGGCGTGGCCGGCTGGCTCCTTAAAAAGCTCGATATACAGGATGGTTCCCTGACACAAGGTGGCACCAGTGCCAAGTCGGGCGGTTTTCGTAGTACAAAGTGCGTCCTAAAATTTGCCATGCAGAAGAGGGGCAGTTGAGTTTTGTTTGCCAGAGAAAAGGTCCGTGGTTTGTTTTTGGGGGCATATGGCTGATAGTGGCCGGCTGGCCCCTAAAAATCCACGATAGGCAGGATGGTTCCCAGACCAGAGGTGGGACCAGTGCCAAGTCGGGCTGGTTTGATAGTACTAAATAGCTCCTGCAATCTGCCATGCAGAAGCGGGGCAGCTTACTTTTGTTTGCCAGGGAAACGGGCCGAGGTTTGTGTCTGGGGGCCTATGGCTGGGAGTGACCGGCTGGCTCCTGAAAAGCTACGATAGGCAGGATGGTGACCAGACCCATGGTGGCACCAGTGCCAAGTTGGGCTGGTTTGATAGTACCAAGTGGCTCCGGCAATCTGCCATCAAAAAGTTGGCAGGCGAGTTTTGTTTTCCAGGGAAAAGCGCCGTTGTTTTTGTTTGGGGGCCTGTGGCTGGGAGTGGCCAGCTGGCTCCTTAGAACCCACGATACGCAGGATGGTTCCCAGACCAGAGGTGGCACCAGTGCCAAGTCGGGCTGGTTTGATGGTGCAAAGTGGCTCCTGCAATCTGCCATCCAGAAGCGGGGTAGCTTACTTTTGTTTGCCAGGGAAACGGGCCGAAATATTTGTCTAGGGGCCTCTGGCTGGCGGTGGCTGGCTGGCACCTGAAAAGCTACGATAGGCAGGATGGTGACCAGACCCATGGTGGCACCAGTGCCAAGTTGGGCTGATTTGATAAAACCAAGTGGCTCCTGCAATCTGCCATCAAATGTTTGGAAGGCGAGTTTTGTTTTCCAGGGAAAAGCACCGTTGTGTGTGTTTTGGGGCCTGTGGCTGGGAGTGGCCAGCTGGCTCCTTAGAATCCACGATACGCAGGATGGTTCCCAGACCCAAGGTGGCACCAGTGCCAAGTCAGGCTGGTTTGTTAGTACCAAGTGGTTCCTGCAATCTGCCATCCAGAAGCGGGGCAGCTGAATTTTGTTTGCCCGAGAAAAAGGCTGTTGTTTGTGTTTCGGGGCCTGTGGCTGGCAGTGGCCGGCTGGCTCCTGAAAATCCATGATACGCAGCATGGTTCCCAGACCCAAGGTGGCACCAGTGCCAAGTAGGGCTGGTTTCATAGTACCCAGTGGCTCCTGCAATCTCCCATCAGGAAGAGGGGCAGTTGAGTTTTGTTTTCCAGAGAAAAGGGCCGTGGTTTGTGTTTGGGGCCTACGGCTGAGAGTGACCGGCTGGCCCCTGAAAATCCAAGATAGGAAGGATGGTTCCCAGATCCAAGGTGGCAACAGTGCCATGTTGTGCTGGTGTGATAGTCCCAAGTGGCTCCTGCAATCTGCCATCCAGAAGCGGGGCAGCTGAATTTTGTTTGCCAGAGAAAAAGGCTGTGGTTTGTGTTTGGGGGCCTGTGGCTGGGAGTGGCCGGCTGGCTCCTTTGAACCCACGATACGCAGGATGGTTCCCAGACCCAAGGTGGCACCAGTGCCAAGTTGGGCTGGTTTGATACTACCAAGTGCGTCCTGCAATCTGCCATCCAGAAGCGGGGCAGCTTAATTTTGTTTGCCAGGGAAACGGGCCGTGGGTTTTGTATGGGGGCCTATAGCTGAGAGTGGCCGGCTGGCTCCTGAAAATCCACGCTAGGCAGCATGGTTCCCAGATGCAAGGTGGCACCAGTGCCAAGTCGGGCTGGTTTGATGGTGCAAAGTGGCTCCTGCAATCTGCCATCCAGAAGCGGGGCAGCTGATTTTTGTTTGCCAGAGAAAAATTCCGTGGATTGTTTTTGGGGGCATATTGCTGGGAGTGGCCGGCTGGCTCCTTAAAATGCTCGATACGCATGATGGTTCCCAGGTCCAAGGTGTCACCACTACCAAGTCGGCCTGCGGTTTTAGTATCAAGTTCATCCTGCAATTTGCCATCCAGAAGAGGGGCAGTTGAGTTTTGTTTGCCAGAGAAACGGGCCGAGGTTTCTGTTTGGGGACATATGGCTGAGAGTGGCCGGGTGGCCCCTGAATATCCACGATACACAGCATGGTTCCCAGATCCAAGGTGGCACCAGTGCCAAGTTGGGCTGGTTTGATAGTACCAAGTGTCTCCTGCAATCTGCCATCCAGAAGCGGGGCAGCTTACTTTTGTTTGCCAGAGAAATAGGCCTAGGTTTTTGTCTGGGGGCCTGTGGCTAGGAGTGGCCGGCTGGCTCCTAAGAATCCACGATACGCAGGATGTTTCCCAGACCCAAGGTGGCACCAGTGCCAAGTCGGGCTGGTTTGATAGTACCAAGTGGCTCCTGCAAACTCCATCAAAATGTTGGCAGACGTGTTTTGTTTTCCAGGGAACAGCGCCGTTGATTTTGTTTGGGGACCTGTGGCTGGGAGTGGCCGGCTGGCTCCTTAGAATCCACGATACGCAGGATGGTTCCCAGACCCAAGGTGGCACCAGTGCCAAGTCGGGCTGGTTTGATTACACCAAGTGGCTCCTGCAATCTGCCATCCAGAAGTGAGGCAGCTAAGTTTTGTTTGCCAGAAAAAAGGGCCGTGGTTTTTGTTGGGGGCCTGTGGCTGGGAGTAGCCGGCTGGCTCCTTAAAATCCACGATAGGCTGGATGGTTCCCAGACCCAAGGTGGCACCAGTGCCAAGTCGGGCTGGTTTGATAGTACCAAGTGGCTCCTGCAATCTGCCATCCAGAAGCGGTGCAGTTGAGTTTTGTTTGCCAGAGAAAAGGGCCGTGGGTTGTGTTTGGGGGCATATGGCTGGGAGTGGCCGGCTGTCTCATTAAAAAGATCGATACGCACGATGGTTCCCAGACCCAAGGTGGCACCAGTGCCAAGTCGGGCTGTTTTTATAGTACCAAGTGCGTCCTGCAATTTGCCATCCAGAAGAGGGGCAGTGGAGCTTTGTTTGCCAGAGAATAGCGCCGTTGTTTGTGTTTGGGGGCTTGTGGCTGGGAGTGGCCGACTGGCGCCTTAGAATCTGTGTTACGCAGCATGGTTCCCAGACCAGAGGTGGCACCAGTGCCAAGTTGGGCTGGTTTGATAGTACCAAGTGGCTCCTGCAATCTGCCATCCAGAAGCGGGGCAGCTTACTTTTGTTTGCCAGGTAAACGGGCCGAGGTTTGTGACTGGGGACCTATGGCTGGGAGTGACCGGCTGGCTCCTGGAAAGCTACAATAGGCAGGATGGTGACCAGACCCATGGTGGCACCAGTGCCAAGTTGGGCTGGTTTGATAGTACCAAGTGGCTCCTGCAATCTGCCATCAAAAATTTGGCAGGCGAGTTTTGTTTTCCAGGGAAAAGCGCCGTTGTTTGTATTTGGGGGCCTGTGGCTGGGAGTGGCCAGCTGGCTCCTTTGAACCCACGATACGCAGGATGGTTCCCAGACCCAAGGTGGCACCAGTGCCAAGTCGGGCTGGTTTGATACTACCAAGTGCGTCCTGCAATCTGCCATCCAGAAGCGGGGCAGCTTAATTTTGTTTGCCAGGGAAACGGGCCGTGGGTTTTGTTTGGGGGCCTATGGCTGAGAGTGGCCGGCTGGCTCCTGAAAATCCACGCTAGGCAGCATGGTTCCCAGATGCAAGGTGGCACCAGTGCCAAGTCGGGCTGGTTTGATGGTGCAAAGTGGCTCCTGCAATCTGCCATCCAGAAGCGGGACAGCTGATTTTTGTTTGCCAGAGAAAAATTCCGTGGATTGTTTTTGGGGGCATATTGCTGGGAGTGGCCGGCTGGCTCCTTAAAATGCTCGATACGCATGATGGTTCCCAGGTCCAAGGTGTCACCACTACCAAGTCGGCCTGCGGTTTTAGTATCAAGTTCATCCTGCAATTTGCCATCCAGAAGAGGGGCAGTTGAGTTTTGTTTGCCAGAGAAACGGGCCGAGGTTTCTGTTTGGGGACATATGGCTGAGAGTGGCCGGCTGGCCCCTGAATATCCACGATACACAGCATGGTTCCCAGATCCAAGGTGGCACCAGTGCCAAGTTGGGCTGGTTTGATAGTACCAAGTGTCTCCTGCAATCTGCCATCCAGAAGCGGGGCAGCTTACTTTTGTTTGCCAGAGAAATAGGCCTAGGTTTTTGTTTGGGGGCCTGTGGCTAGGAGTGGCCGGCTGGCTCCTAAGAATCCACGATACGCAGGATGTTTCCCAGACCCAAGGTGGCACCAGTGCCAAGTCGGGCTGGTTTGATAGTACCAAGTGGCTCCTGCAAACTCCATCAAAAAGTTGGCAGGCGTGTTTTGTTTTCCAGGGAACAGCGCCGTTGATTTTGTTTGGGGGCCTGTGGCTGGGAGTGGCCGGCTGGCTCCTTAGAATCCACGATACGCAGGATGGTTCCCAGACCCAAGGTGGCACCAGTGCCAAGTCGGGCTGGTTTGATTACACCAAGTGGCTCCTGCAATCTGCCATCCAGAAGCGGGGCAGCTGACTTTTGTTTGCCAGGGAAATGGGCCGTTGTTTGTGTTTGGGGGCCTGTGGCTGGGAGTGTTCGGCTGGTTCCTGAATATGTACGATACGCAGGATTGTTCCCAGACCCAAGGTGGCACCAGTGCCAAGTCGGGCTGGTTTGATGGTGCAAAGTGGCTCCTGCAATCTGCCATCCAGACGCGGGGCAGCGGATTTTTGTTTCCATGAGAAATGGTCCGTGGTTTGTTTTTGGGGGTATACGGCTGGGCCTGGCCGGCTGGCTCCTTAAAAAGCTCGATATGCAGGATGGTTCCCTGACACAAGGTGGCACCAGTGCCACGTCGGGCGGTTTTCGTAGTACAAAGTGCGTCCTAAAATTTGCCATCCAGAAGAGGGGCAGTTGAGTTTTGTTTGCCAGAGAAAAGGTCCGTGGTTTGTTTTTGGGGGCATATGGCTGAGAGTGGCTGGCTGGCCCCTGAAAATCCACGATACACAGGATGGTTCCCAGATCCAAGGTGGCACCTGTGCCAAGTCGGGCTGATTTGATAGTACTAAGTAGCTCCTGCAATCTGCCATCCAGAAGCGGGGCAGCTTACTTTTGTTTGCCAGGGAAACGGGCCGAGGTTTGTGTTTGGGGGCCTATGGCTGAGAGTGACCGGCTGGCTCCTGAAAAGCTACGATAGGCAGGATGGTGACCAGACCCATGGTGGCACCAGTGCCAAGTTGGGCTGGTTTGATAGTACCAAGTGGTTCCTGCAATCTGCCATCCAGAAGCAGGGCAGCTGAGTTTTTTTTGCCAGAGAAAAGGGCCTTGGTTTGTGTTTGGGGGCATATGGCTGGGTGTGGCCAGCTGGCTCCTTAAAATGCACGATATGCAACATGGCTCCCAGACCCAAGGTGGCACCAGTTGGCTGGTTTGATAGTACCAAGTGGCTCCTGCAATCTTCCATGATCACGTGGAGAAATACTTTCTGGTTTCAGCCTCATGCTCTTTCTTCTCTCCCTCAACTTCTCTATCACCTCTCATCTGGTTCACATGCGCTGTCTTCAAGGTCCACAGGCTACTTTTCACAGAATCTTCTGGCCTGATGAAGTAAGAATGATGAATAGAACAGAGCTGGGATCTATTTTCCAGTTTGGATAAAATGCATTCTGCACACAAATCCAAGGAGAACGGGCTGCCCCGATGCCCAGAAAATCTTTCACTCCTGCTAGTGTTCTACGTCAACCGCAACTTAGTCTGAAAGAAAAGCTTTTTCTCTGAGAGCATCTGAGAGGTTTGCATGAAGCACTGATATCTGACATATGCAATTTTGAATAGGAGAGGAAAAAGAAAATGGCAAGGAGTTTTTAATTTTAGTGGTTTCAATTTTAATTTCCGTGCACTTTTTCAAAACTTGTCAGCTCAAATGCCCATCAACATCTTTTAGTCATCTGTAAGTCAGTATTCATATAAAATGTGCTTCAAATCCAAAGAATTTCAAATTTGCACTCCAAGCTTCTATGCCTAGATTTATGATTTCCTACACATATTAGATGAAAGGAAGGCCTTTTTTACTGTGGGAGTGCTGGAACACTGGAACAGGTTGCCCAGAGAAGTTGTGGGTGTCCCATCCCTGAAAGTATTCAAGGTCACCTTGGACGGGGCTTGGAGCAGCAACAAAGGAGAAGCTTGATGGTAGAGAAACAAAGTTGGACTATAGAAGAAACTCGGATTGAAGTATAGGATCAAGTTTTCTCTCAGCTCTTGGGGTAAATTCAAAGTTGTACAAAATGACATTTATCTGTGCTATTCACTACTGTAACAGAAAGTTTCATGAAAACTGTACAGAAGATAGTAAATTTTAAAAGAGATAAGAATTACAGCATAAAATCCATGGGATAGGTTACAACATGAGACACTCTCTAAGAGAAAATCTCTTTGTTTCAGCACTTCATCGGGGTAAGATTTCATGAAGTGCCAAAGAAGGCGGCAAAATATCATTCGGGACATTATTTACTGGAATTCAGCCTGGCCATTAGTAGGAACTGCCTTTGAACATATCATGTAGATATACCACACACACTTTCCCTTCACTGAAAAATTACTGTTTACAACAAATAAGCAATTGACGATCAAAATTGATTGAAAGCATCTTAAACATGTCAAGTATTTCATTGTAGATGATCTGTGATCCAAATGCTTCTTCCACCTTCGAGAGGGACAGAAGAATTCTTCCATATCATGATGGTTTAAAATTGTATCAACCAATGTTTTCTGCTGAAAAGATATCATCTATTTTTTTCTATTTTTGGAAGAAAATATTCCTAGACATACAACAGGTGAGAACTAAGTAATTTTAAAGAAACAAATGAAATGAAAATATTCTGTAAATAGAATGAAATGAAAAGCTGTGTTTTAAATAGGAGCTAAATATTAAACAGAATTTTTGTACCAGGCATTTGAATTACTGCACCAGCTCTTTTGCCCATCAAGAGAGGCATTTAGCATTTCAGTCTTTTCCAAGGTGTTCATGATCTGCTATGCTGATCTCTGTGTGTGCCTAGGTGTGTGTGGAGGGGGGGGCATATGAAGGGGAGTGTGTATGTTTGCTTTACAATTGTTGTGGCAGATTCATGCCTCAGCTCCACATTTTGTTTTAAAAAGGTCACACCGAGTGGATATGAAGTTTACTATCAACAAGAGATCGATTCCCAAATCATCCATTTGACTCTCCCTTATAAATCATGTGCTTTGTTGCATATTTTATCAAATATACTTTCAAGCCAGATGGAGGAAGGAGGATGTGGGAATCCCTCCACCATCTTGCAACTTTTATGTAAGTAGGTTTTCAAGAAAATCATCATTTCTCTTTTAAATATGTCTGGAACAGGCATGATGGTAGTGTCAACCTGTTGGAGTTTTTGTTGCTGGAAGAAGTTGTACAAAAGGATTGGTTTTTACATTGACCAGTTACTGAATCAAGCGCAGGAATACATTGGAAATTTAGCTGGGGGTTCCTTTTCCCAGCAGACTACTTCTAGAACGAGCTTGTACACTGAAGCTGACTCTTTTGCTCTCTTTTTGTTTCTTTCCTATTTTCTTGGCTTCTTTGCCACTATCTAGACAATTTTGGAACTTTGTTCCCAACTAAAATGGTTTCAATAGTCTGATTGTGATCATACATTTTTACAAGGAATTTTTAAAATCTTTCCTCGAGTCCAGAAAGTCAAGGACTTAGATCTTTTTCTTCCCTTATCAATATTGCCATGAAATTGATAAATAAAGACCAACTCTTTATTTTTGTTTTTAACCCACGTAGATAATTCCCATCCATTAATCCATTTTGTGGACCAATAGCTGCCATTCTGATGGAAGCTGTCACTTCTTAACAATAGGCATTCTGTGACTATGTTGACTGCACTTTGGGTGAAGATCCTAACTGGTCTTAGATATACATAGGGAGAAATTTGCTCAGCCAGTGTCAGTCTTAAGCATGCGTATCAGAAGATCTTTCTAGAGCTGGGAATTTTCCCATGAAAGGGATTCAGTTAGGGAAGAGACACTTGTGCCAGAGTTTTACATTCTTCTTGAACACTGCTTAAGGAACTTAGATGCCATGTCCATTTGGATCTCTGTCTGCACAGAACTTTGTCATGCCAGCGCTTTGAAATGCATCTTGAAGAGAATTCACTAGCACAGAATGAAAGAGAGTGGAAGGGGTTGGTGGGGCTAACCAGGCCCAACCCCCCTGCCTAAACCAGGATACCTAGAGCCTCTTGCCCAGGATTCTATCTGGGTGTACTTTTAATGTCTTCAAAGATCCAGGCTCCACAATCTTTCTGGGCAGTCTGTGCCGTGGTTCAGTCACCCTGACAGTAAAGAAACATTTACTGATGTTCAAAGGCAATCTCCTGTATTTCAGTGTGTGCCCACTGCCTCTTGTCTTTTCCCTCAGCATCACTGAAAAGACACTGATTCCCTCCCCTTTGCACTATTGCTTCCATATGTATGTGTGATGCCATGTAGAGGTATGTCAAAAACCTCCCTGAAGCCCAGGCAGATAATATTCCCTTCATCTACCAGTCAAGTTGATTCATCAGAGGAGTTTAAAGTGATGTTCAGCATGAAATTCCCCTGAAAAATCATGCTAACTACATTATTTGGTCATCTGTCATGTGCCTGGCAAGGATTTCCAGGAAGAGCTGCTTCATCAACTTCCTGGGGATAAAAAAGAGGCTGGCTGGTTTGTACTATGGCGAGTCCTCTTAATTGCCTTTTTTGAAGATGGGAGTCATTTGCTAACATCCACTCTTTAGCTCCTCTTCTCATCTACACCTCGGCAAAAAGCTTTTCCACTATGTCTGGCTAGGAAAAACTGTGCCAGCACAGAAAACATCTCCCATCGTGTTCTAGAAGTTGCACGGATGTCTGCCAAGTGTTTGGCAGGAAGAAAAGAAAAGTTGTCCAAAACAGCTTCCAATCGAATGTTCCTGTGATTGGAAAAGTCAGGAGAGTGCAAAGGTACTGTTTTCTATCAGTTGGCAAGGTGCGCACACAATCCCAGTGTTGTACAGCTTGCTTCTTCACCTTCCCGAAGCTGCCGCTCTCGCCGGCTGCCGGAGCCCAAGAAGCGGCTTCTTCGCGCAAAGACGATTGTGCCGCTCACAGTGCTCTCCTTAGCGCGGCTTCTGCCGAAAGACGCCCGGCAGCGGCTCTTACCTCCGGAGAGCATCCTACCTTCGTCTTTAGCTCCTCTTCTCATCTACACCTCGGCAAAACGCTTTTCCACTATGTCTGGCTAGGAAAAACTGTGCCAGCACAGAAAACATCTCCCATCGTGTTCTAGAAGTTGCACGGATGTCTGCCAAGTGTTTGGCAGGAAGAAAAGAAAAGTTGTCCAAAACAGCTTCCAATCCAATGTTCATGTGATTGGAAAAGTCAGGAGAGTGCAAAGGTACTGTTTTCTATCAGTTGGCAAGGTGCGCACACAATCCCAGTGTTGTACAGCTTGCTTCTTCACCTTCCCGAAGCTGCCGCTCTCGCCGGCTGCCGGAGCCCAAGAAGCGGCTTCTTCGCGCAAAGACGATTGTGCCGCTCACAGGGCTCTCCTTAGCGCGGCTTCTGCCGAAAGACGCCCGGCAGCGGCTCTTACCTCCGGAGAGCATCCTACCTTCGTCTTTAGCTCCTCTTCTCATCTACACCTCGGCAAAACGCTTTTCCACTATGTCTGGCTAGGAAAAACTGTGCCAGCACAGAAAACATCTCCCATCGTGTTCTAGAAGTTGCACGGATGTCTGCCAAGTGTTTGGCAGGAAGAAAAGAAAAGTTGTCCAAAACAGCTTCCAATCGAATGTTCATGTGATTGGAAAAGTCAGGAGAGTGCAAAGGTACTGTTTTCTATCAGTTGGCAAGGTGCGCACACAATCCCAGTGTTGTACAGCTTGCTTCTTCACCTTCCCGAAGCTGCCGCTCTCGCCGGCTGCCGGAGCCCAAGAAGCGGCTTCTTCGCGCAAAGACGATTGTGCCGCTCACAGGGCTCTCCTTAGCGCGGCTTCTGCCGAAAGACGCCCGGCAGCGGCTCTTACCTCCGGAGAGCATCCTACCTTCGTCTTTAGCTCCTCTTCTCATCTACACCTCGGCAAAACGCTTTTCCACTATGTCTGGCTAGGAAAAACTGTGCCAGCACAGAAAACATCTCCCATCGTGTTCTAGAAGTTGCACGGATGTCTGCCAAGTGTTTGGCAGGAAGAAAAGAAAAGTTGTCCAAAACAGCTTCCAATCCAATGTTCATGTGATTGGAAAAGTCAGGAGAGTGCAAAGGTACTGTTTTCTATCAGTTGGCAAGGTGCGCACACAATCCCAGTGTTGTACAGCTTGCTTCTTCACCTTCCCGAAGCTGCCGCTCTCGCCGGCTGCCGGAGCCCAAGAAGCGGCTTCTTCGCGCAAAGACGATTGTGCCGCTCACAGGGCTCTCCTTAGCGCGGCTTCTGCCGAAAGACGCCCGGCAGCGGCTCTTACCTCCGGAGAGCATCCTACCTTCGTCTTTAGCTCCTCTTCTCATCTACACCTCGGCAAAACGCTTTTCCACTATGTCTGGCTAGGAAAAACTGTGCCAGCACAGAAAACATCTCCCATCGTGTTCTAGAAGTTGCACGGATGTCTGCCAAGTGTTTGGCAGGAAGAAAAGAAAAGTTGTCCAAAACAGCTTCCAATCGAATGTTCATGTGATTGGAAAAGTCAGGAGAGTGCAAAGGTACTGTTTTCTATCAGTTGGCAAGGTGCGCACACAATCCCAGTGTTGTACAGCTTGCTTCTTCACCTTCCCGAAGCTGCCGCTCTCGCCGGCTGCCGGAGCCCAAGAAGCGGCTTCTTCGCGCAAAGACGATTGTGCCGCTCACAGGGCTCTCCTTAGCGCGGCTTCTGCCGAAAGACGCCCGGCAGCGGCTCTTACCTCCGGAGAGCATCCTACCTTCGTCTTTAGCTCCTCTTCTCATCTACACCTCGGCAAAACGCTTTTCCACTATGTCTGGCTAGGAAAAACTGTGCCAGCACAGAAAACATCTCCCATCGTGTTCTAGAAGTTGCACGGATGTCTGCCAAGTGTTTGGCAGGAAGAAAAGAAAAGTTGTCCAAAACAGCTTCCAATCGAATGTTCCTGTGATTGGAAAAGTCAGGAGAGTGCAAAGGTACTGTTTTCTATCAGTTGGCAAGATGCGCACACAATCCCAGTGTTGTACAGCTTGCTTCTTCACCTTCCCGAAGCTGCCGCTCTCGCCGGCTGCCGGAACCGAAGAAGCGGCTTCTTCGCGCAAAGACGATTGTGCCGCTCACAGGGCTCTCCTTAGCGCGGCTTCTGCCGAAAGACGCCCGGCAGCGGCTCTTACCTCCGGAGAGCATCCTACCTTCGTCTTTCGCGTCTTTTGTAGTCTACATCTTAGCAAAACGCTTTTCCACTATGTCTGGCTAGGAAAAACTGTGCCAGCACAGAAAACATCTCCCATCGTGTTCTAGAAGTTGCACGGATGTCTGCCAAGTGTTTGGCAGGAAGAAAAGAAAAGTTGTCCAAAACAGCTTCCAATCGAATGTTCCTGTGATTGGAAAAGTCAGGAGAGTGCAAAGGTACTGTTTTCTATCAGTTGGCAAGGTGCGCACACAATCCCAGTGTTGTACAGCTTGCTTCTTCACCTTCCCGAAGCTGCCGCTCTCGCCGGCTCCCGGAACCGAAGAAGCGGCTTCTTCGCGCAAAGACGATTGTGCCGCTCACAGGGCTCTCCTTAGCGCGGCTTCTGCCGAAAGACGCCCGGCAGCGGCTCTTACCTCCGGAGAGCATCCTACCTTCGTCTTTCGCGTCTTTTGTAGTCTACATCTTAGCAAAACGCTTTTCCACTATGTCTGGCTAGGAAAAACTGTGCCAGCACAGAAAACATCTCCCATCGTGTTCTAGAAGTTGCACGGATGTCTGCCAAGTGTTTGGCAGGAAGAAAAGAAAAGTTGTCCAAAACAGCTTCCAATCGAATGTTCCTGTGATTGGAAAAGTCAGGAGAGTGCAAAGGTACTGTTTTCTATCAGTTGGCAAGGTGCGCACACAATCCCAGTGTTGTACAGCTTGCTTCTTCACCTTCCCGAAGCTGCCGCTCTCGCCGGCTGCCGGAGCCCAAGAAGCGGCTTCTTCGCGCAAAGACGATTGTGCCGCTCACAGTGCTCTCCTTAGCGCGGCTTCTGCCGAAAGACGCCCGGCAGCGGCTCTTACCTCCGGAGAGCATCCTACCTTCGTCTTTCGCGTCTTTTGTAGTCTACATCTTAGCAAAACGCTTTTCCACTATGTCTGGCTAGGAAAAACTGTGCCAGCACAGAAAACATCTCCCATCGTGTTCTAGAAGTTGCACGGATGTCTGCCAAGTGTTTGGCAGGAAGAAAAGAAAAGTTGTCCAAAACAGCTTCCAATCGAATGTTCCTGTGATTGGAAAAGTCAGGAGAGTGCAAAGGTACTGTTTTCTATCAGTTGGCAAGGTGCGCACACAATCCCAGTGTTGTACAGCTTGCTTCTTCACCTTCCCGAAGCTGCCGCTCTCGCCGGCTGCCGGAGCCCAAGAAGCGGCTTCTTCGCGCAAAGACGATTGTGCCGCTCACAGGGCTCTCCTTAGCGCGGCTTCTGCCGAAAGACGCCCGGCAGCGGCTCTTACCTCCGGAGAGCATCCTACCTTCGTCTTTCGCGTCTTTTGTAGTCTACATCTTAGCAAAACGCTTTTCCACTATGTCTGGCTAGGAAAAACTGTGCCAGCACAGAAAACATCTCCCATCGTGTTCTAGAAGTTGCACGGATGTCTGCCAAGTGTTTGGCAGGAAGAAAAGAAAAGTTGTCCAAAACAGCTTCCAATCGAATGTTCCTGTGATTGGAAAAGTCAGGAGAGTGCAAAGGTACTGTTTTCTATCAGTTGGCAAGGTGCGCACACAATCCCAGTGTTGTACAGCTTGCTTCTTCACCTTCCCGAAGCTGCCGCTCTCGCCGGCTGCCGGAGCCCAAGAAGCGGCTTCTTCGCGCAAAGACGATTGTGCCGCTCACAGTGCTCTCCTTAGCGCGGCTTCTGCCGAAAGACGCCCGGCAGCGGCTCTTACCTCCGGAGAGCATCCTACCTTCGTCTTTCGCGTCTTTTGTAGTCTACATCTTAGCAAAACGCTTTTCCACTATGTCTGGCTAGGAAAAACTGTGCCAGCACAGAAAACATCTCCCATCGTGTTCTAGAAGTTGCACGGATGTCTGCCAAGTGTTTGGCAGGAAGAAAAGAAAAGTTGTCCAAAACAGCTTCCAATCCAATGTTCCTGTGATTGGAAAAGTCAGGAGAGTGCAAAGGTACTGTTTTCTATCAGTTGGCAAGGTGCGCACACAATCCCAGTGTTGTACAGCTTGCTTCTTCACCTTCCCGAAGCTGCCGCTCTCGCCGGCTGCCGGAGCCCAAGAAGCGGCTTCTTCGCGCAAAGACGATTGTGCCGCTCACAGGGCTCTCCTTAGCGCGGCTTCTGCCGAAAGACGCCCGGCAGCGGCTCTTACCTCCGGAGAGCATCCTACCTTCGTCTTTAGCTCCTCTTCTCATCTACACCTCGGCAAAACGCTTTTCCACTATGTCTGGCTAGGAAAAACTGTGCCAGCACAGAAAACATCTCCCATCGTGTTCTAGAAGTTGCACGGATGTCTGCCAAGTGTTTGGCAGGAAGAAAAGAAAAGTTGTCCAAAACAGCTTCCAATCGAATGTTCCTGTGATTGGAAAAGTCAGGAGAGTGCAAAGGTACTGTTTTCTATCAGTTGGCAAGGTGCGCACACAATCCCAGTGTTGTACAGCTTGCTTCTTCACCTTCCCGAAGCTGCCGCTCTCGCCGGCTGCCGGAGCCCAAGAAGCGGCTTCTTCGCGCAAAGACGATTGTGCCGCTCACAGGGCTCTCCTTAGCGCGGCTTCTGCCGAAAGACGCCCGGCAGCGGCTCTTACCTCCGGAGAGCATCCTACCTTCGTCTTTCGCGTCTTTTGTAGTCTACATCTTAGCAAAACGCTTTTCCACTATGTCTGGCTAGGAAAAACTGTGCCAGCACAGAAAACATCTCCCATCGTGTTCTAGAAGTTGCACGGATGTCTGCCAAGTGTTTGGCAGGAAGAAAAGAAAAGTTGTCCAAAACAGCTTCCAATCCAATGTTCCTGTGATTGGAAAAGTCAGGAGAGTGCAAAGGTACTGTTTTCTATCAGTTGGCAAGGTGCGCACACAATCCCAGTGTTGTACAGCTTGCTTCTTCACCTTCCCGAAGCTGCCGCTCTCGCCGGCTGCCGGAGCCCAAGAAGCGGCTTCTTCGCGCAAAGACGATTGTGCCGCTCACAGTGCTCTCCTTAGCGCGGCTTCTGCCGAAAGACGTCCGGCAGCGGCTCTTACCTCCGGAGAGCATCCTACCTTCGTCTTTCGCGTCTTTTGTAGTCTACATCTTAGCAAAACGCTTTTCCACTATGTCTGGCTAGGAAAAACTGTGCCAGCACAGAAAACATCTCCCATCGTGTTCTAGAAGTTGCACGGATGTCTGCCAAGTGTTTGGCAGGAAGAAAAGAAAAGTTGTCCAAAACAGCTTCCAATCGAATGTTCCTGTGATTGGAAAAGTCAGGAGAGTGCAAAGGTACTGTTTTCTATCAGTTGGCAAGGTGCGCACACAATCCCAGTGTTGTACAGCTTGCTTCTTCACCTTCCCGAAGCTGCCGCTCTCGCCGGCTGCCGGAGCCCAAGAAGCGGCTTCTTCGCGCAAAGACGATTGTGCCGCTCACAGGGCTCTCCTTAGCGCGGCTTCTGCCGAAAGACGCCCGGCAGCGGCTCTTACCTCCGGAGAGCATCCTACCTTCGTCTTTCGCGTCTTTTGTAGTCTACATCTTAGCAAAACGCTTTTCCACTATGTCTGGCTAGGAAAAACTGTGCCAGCACAGAAAACATCTCCCATCGTGTTCTAGAAGTTGCACGGATGTCTGCCAAGTGTTTGGCAGGAAGAAAAGAAAAGTTGTCCAAAACAGCTTCCAATCGAATGTTCCTGTGATTGGAAAAGTCAGGAGAGTGCAAAGGTACTGTTTTCTATCAGTTGGCAAGGTGCGCACACAATCCCAGTGTTGTACAGCTTGCTTCTTCACCTTCCCGAAGCTGCCGCTCTCGCCGGCTGCCGGAGCCCAAGAAGCGGCTTCTTCGCGCAAAGACGATTGTGCCGCTCACAGTGCTCTCCTTAGCGCGGCTTCTGCCGAAAGACGCCCGGCAGCGGCTCTTACCTCCGGAGAGCATCCTACCTTCGTCTTTCGCGTCTTTTGTAGTCTACATCTTAGCAAAACGCTTTTCCACTATGTCTGGCTAGGAAAAACTGTGCCAGCACAGAAAACATCTCCCATCGTGTTCTAGAAGTTGCACGGATGTCTGCCAAGTGTTTGGCAGGAAGAAAAGAAAAGTTGTCCAAAACAGCTTCCAATCCAATGTTCCTGTGATTGGAAAAGTCAGGAGAGTGCAAAGGTACTGTTTTCTATCAGTTGGCAAGGTGCGCACACAATCCCAGTGTTGTACAGCTTGCTTCTTCACCTTCCCGAAGCTGCCGCTCTCGCCGGCTGCCGGAGCCCAAGAAGCGGCTTCTTCGCGCAAAGACGATTGTGCCGCTCACAGGGCTCTCCTTAGCGCGGCTTCTGCCGAAAGACGCCCGGCAGCGGCTCTTACCTCCGGAGAGCATCCTACCTTCGTCTTTCGCGTCTTTTGTAGTCTACATCTTAGCAAAACGCTTTTCCACTATGTCTGGCTAGGAAAAACTGTGCCAGCACAGAAAACATCTCCCATCGTGTTCTAGAAGTTGCACGGATGTCTGCCAAGTGTTTGGCAGGAAGAAAAGAAAAGTTGTCCAAAACAGCTTCCAATCGAATGTTCCTGTGATTGGAAAAGTCAGGAGAGTGCAAAGGTACTGTTTTCTATCAGTTGGCAAGGTGCGCACACAATCCCAGTGTTGTACAGCTTGCTTCTTCACCTTCCCGAAGCTGCCGCTCTCGCCGGCTGCCGGAGCCCAAGAAGCGGCTTCTTCGCGCAAAGACGATTGTGCCGCTCACAGTGCTCTCCTTAGCGCGGCTTCTGCCGAAAGACGCCCGGCAGCGGCTCTTACCTCCGGAGAGCATCCTACCTTCGTCTTTCGCGTCTTTTGTAGTCTACATCTTAGCAAAACGCTTTTCCACTATGTCTGGCTAGGAAAAACTGTGCCAGCACAGAAAACATCTCCCATCGTGTTCTAGAAGTTGCACGGATGTCTGCCAAGTGTTTGGCAGGAAGAAAAGAAAAGTTGTCCAAAACAGCTTCCAATCGAATGTTCCTGTGATTGGAAAAGTCAGGAGAGTGCAAAGGTACTGTTCTCTATCAGTTGGCAAGGTGCGCACACAATCCCAGTGTTGTACAGCTTGCTTCTTCACCTTCCCGAAGCTGCCGCTCTCGCCGGCTGCCGGAGCCCAAGAAGCGGCTTCTTCGCGCAAAGACGATTGTGCCGTTCACAGTGCTCTCCTTAGCGCGGCTTCTGCCGAAAGACGCCCGGCAGCGGCTCTTACCTCCTGAGAGTGGCAGCTTCGGGAAGGTGAAGAAGCAAGCTGTACAACACTGGGATTGTGTGCGCACCTTGCCAACTGATAGAGAACAGTACCTTTGCACTCTCCTGACTTTTCCAATCACAGGAACATTCGATTGGAAGCTGTTTTGGACAACTTTTCTTTTCTTCCTGCCAAACACTTGGCAGACATCCGTGCAACTTCTAGAACACGATGGGAGATGTTTTCTGTGCTGGCACAGTTTTTCCTAGCCAGACATAGTGGAAAAGCGTTTTGCTAAGATGTAGACTACAAAAGACGCGAAAGACGAAGGTAGGATGCTCTCCGGAGGTAAGAGCCGCTGCCGGGCGTCTTTCGGCAGAAGCCGCGCTAAGGAGAGCCCTGTGAGCGGCACAATCGTCTTTGCGCGAAGAAGCCGCTTCTTGGGCTCCGGCAGCCGGCGAGAGCGGCAGCTTCGGGAAGGTGAAGAAGCAAGCTGTACAACACTGGGATTGTGTGCGCACCTTGCCAACTGATAGAAAACAGTACCTTTGCACTCTCCTGACTTTTCCAATCACAGGAACATTCGATTGGAAGCTGTTTTGGACAACTTTTCTTTTCTTCCTGCCAAACACTTGGCAGACATCCGTGCAACTTCTAGAACACGATGGGAGATGTTTTCTGTGCTGGCACAGTTTTTCCTAGCCAGACATAGTGGAAAAGCGTTTTGCTAAGATGTAGACTACAAAAGACGCGAAAGACGAAGGTAGGATGCTCTCCGGAGGTAAGAGCCGCTGCCGGGCGTCTTTCGGCAGAAGCCGCGCTAAGGAGAGCACTGTGAACGGCACAATCGTCTTTGCGCGAAGAAGCCGCTTCTTGGGCTCCGGCAGCCGGCGAGAGCGGCAGCTTCGGGAAGGTGAAGAAGCAAGCTGTACAACACTGGGATTGTGTGCGCACCTTGCCAACTGATAGAAAACAGTACCTTTGCACTCTCCTGACTTTTCCAATCACAGGAACATTCGATTGGAAGCTGTTTTGGACAACTTTTCTTTTCTTCCTGCCAAACACTTGGCAGAAATCCGTGCAACTTCTAGAACACGATGGGAGATGTTTTCTGTGCTGGCACAGTTTTTCCTAGCCAGACATAGTGGAAAAGCGTTTTGCTAAGATGTAGACTACAAAAGACGCGAAAGACGAAGGTAGGATGCTCTCCGGAGGTAAGAGCCGCTGCCGGGCGTCTTTCGGCAGAAGCCGCGCTAAGGAGAGCACTGTGAGCGGCACAATCGTCTTTGCACGAAGAAGCCGCTTCTTGGGCTCCGGCAGCCGGCGAGAGCGGCAGCTTCGGGAAGGTGAAGAAGCAAGCTGTGCAACACTGGGATTGTGTGCGCACCTTGCCAACTGATAGAAAACAGTACCTTTGCACTCTCCTGACTTTTCCAATCACAGGAACATTCGATTGGAAGCTGTTTTGGACAACTTTTCTTTTCTTCCTGCCAAACACTTGGCAGACATCCGTGCAACTTCTAGAACACGATGGGAGATGTTTTCTGTGCTGGCACAGTTTTTCCTAGCCAGACATAGTGGAAAAGCTTTTTGCCGAGGTGTAGATGAGAAGAGGAGCTAAAGAGTGGATGTTAGCAAATGACACCCATCTTCAAAAAAGGCAATTAAGAGGACTCGCCATAGTACAAACCAGCCAGCCTCTTTTTTATCCCCAGGAAGTTGATGAAGCAGCTCTTCCTGGAAATCCTTGCCAGGCACATGACAGATGACCAAATAATGTAGTTAGCATGATTTTTCAGGGGAATTTCATGCTGAACATCACTTTAAACTCCTCTGATGAATCAACTTGACTGGTAGATGAAGGGAATATTATCTGCCTGGGCTTCAGGGAGGTTTTTGACATACCTCTACATGGCATCACACATACATATGGAAGCAATAGTGCAAAGGGGAGGGAATCAGTGTCTTTTCAGTGATGCTGAGGGAAAAGACAAGAGGCAGTGGGCACACACTGAAATACAGGAGATTGCCTTTGAACATCAGTAAATGTTTCTTTACTGTCAGGGTGACTGAACCACGGCACAGACTGCCCAGAAAGATTGTGGAGCCTGGATCTTTGAAGACATTAAAAGTACACCCAGATAGAATCCTGGGCAAGAGGCTCTAGGTATCCTGGTTTAGGCAGGGGGGTTGGGCCTGGTTAGCCCCACCAACCCCTTCCACTCTCTTTCATTCTGTGCTAGTGAATTCTCTTCAAGATGCATTTCAAAGCGCTGGCATGACAAAGTTCTGTGCAGACAGAGATCCAAATGGACATGGCATCTAAGTTCCTTAAGCAGTGTTCAAGAAGAATGTAAAACTCTGGCACAAGTGTCTCTTCCCTAACTGAATCCCTTTCATGGGAAAATTCCCAGCTCTAGAAAGATCTTCTGATACGCATGCTTAAGACTGACACTGGCTGAGCAAATTTCTCCCTATGTATATCTAAGACCAGTTAGGATCTTCACCCAAAGTGCAGTCAACATAGTCACAGAATGCCTATTGTTAAGAAGTGACAGCTTCCATCAGAATGGCAGCTATTGGTCCACAAAATGGATTAATGGATGGGAATTATCTACGTGGGTTAAAAACAAAAATAAAGAGTTGGTCTTTATTTATCAATTTCATGGCAATATTGATAAGGGAAGAAAAAGATCTAAGTCCTTGACTTTCTGGACTCGAGGAAAGATTTTAAAAATTCCTTGTAAAAATGTATGATCACAATCAGACTATTGAAACCATTTTAGTTGGGAACAAAGTTCCAAAATTGTCTAGATAGTGGCAAAGAAGCCAAGAAAATAGGAAAGAAACAAAAAGAGAGCAAAAGAGTCAGCTTCAGTGTACAAGCTCGTTCTAGAAGTAGTCTGCTGGGAAAAGGAACCCCCAGCTAAATTTCCAATGTATTCCTGCGCTTGATTCAGTAACTGGTCAATGTAAAAACCAATCCTTTTGTACAACTTCTTCCAGCAACAAAAACTCCAACAGGTTGACACTACCATCATGCCTGTTCCAGACATATTTAAAAGAGAAATGATGATTTTCTTGAAAACCTACTTACATAAAAGTTGCAAGATGGTGGAGGGATTCCCACATCCTCCTTCCTCCATCTGGCTTGAAAGTATATTTGATAAAATATGCAACAAAGCACATGATTTATAAGGGAGAGTCAAATGGATGATTTGGGAATCGATCTCTTGTTGATAGTAAACTTCATATCCACTCGGTGTGACCTTTTTAAAACAAAATGTGGAGCTGAGGCATGAATCTGCCACAACAATTGTAAAGCAAACATACACACTCCCCTTCATATGCCCCCCCCTCCACACACACCTAGGCACACACAGAGATCAGCATAGCAGATCATGAACACCTTGGAAAAGACTGAAATGCTAAATGCCTCTCTTGATGGGCAAAAGAGCTGGTGCAGTAATTCAAATGCCTGGTACAAAAATTCTGTTTAATATTTAGCTCCTATTTAAAACACAGCTTTTCATTTCATTCTATTTACAGAATATTTTCATTTCATTTGTTTCTTTAAAATTACTTAGTTCTCACCTGTTGTATGTCTAGGAATATTTTCTTCCAAAAATAGAAAAAAATAGATGATATCTTTTCAGCAGAAAACATTGGTTGATACAATTTTAAACCATCATGATATGGAAGAATTCTTCTGTCCCTCTCGAAGGTGGAAGAAGCATTTGGATCACAGATCATCTACAATGAAATACTTGACATGTTTAAGATGCTTTCAATCAATTTTGATCGTCAATTGCTTATTTGTTGTAAACAGTAATTTTTCAGTGAAGGGAAAGCGTGTGTGGTATATCTACATGATATGTTCAAAGGCAGTTCCTACTAATGGCCAGGCTGAATTCCAGTAAATAATGTCCCGAATGATATTTTGCCGCCTTCTTTGGCACTTCATGAAATCTTACCCCGATGAAGTGCTGAAACAAAGAGATTTTCTCTTAGAGAGTGTCTCATGTTGTAACCTATCCCATGGATTTTATGCTGTAATTCTTATCTCTTTTAAAATTTACTATCTTCTGTACAGTTTTCATGAAACTTTCTGTTACAGTAGTGAATAGCACAGATAAATGTCATTTTGTACAACTTTGAATTTACCCCAAGAGCTGAGAGAAAACTTGATCCTATACTTCAATCCGAGTTTCTTCTATAGTCCAACTTTGTTTCTCTACCATCAAGCTTCTCCTTTGTTGCTGCTCCAAGCCCCGTCCAAGGTGACCTTGAATACTTTCAGGGATGGGACACCCACAACTTCTCTGGGCAACCTGTTCCAGTGTTCCAGCACTCCCACAGTAAAAAAGGCCTTCCTTTCATCTAATATGTGTAGGAAATCATAAATCTAGGCATAGAAGCTTGGAGTGCAAATTTGAAATTCTTTGGATTTGAAGCACATTTTATATGAATACTGACTTACAGATGACTAAAAGATGTTGATGGGCATTTGAGCTGACAAGTTTTGAAAAAGTGCAGGGAAATTAAAATTGAAACCACTAAAATTAAAAACTCCTTGCCATTTTCTTTTTCCTCTCCTATTCAAAATTGCATATGTCAGATATCAGTGCTTCATGCAATCCTCTCAGATGCTCTCAGAGAAAAAGCTTTTCTTTCAGACTAAGTTGCGGTTGACGTAGAACACTAGCAGTAGTGAAAGATTTTCTGGGCATCGGGGCAGCCCGTTCTCCTTGGATTTGTGTGCAGAATGCATTTTATCCAAACTGGAAAATAGATCCCAGCTCTGTTCTATTCATCATTCTTACTTCATCAGGCCAGAAGATTCTGTGAAAAGTAGCCTGTGGACCTTGAAGACAGCGCATGTGAACCAGATGAGAGGTGATAGAGAAGTTGAGGGAGAGAAGAAAGAGCATGAGGCTGAAACCAGAAAGTATTTCTCCACGTGATCATGGAAGATTGCAGGAGCCACTTGGTACTATCAAACCAGCCCAACTTGGCACTGGTGCCACCTTGGGTCTGGGAGCCATGTTGCATATCGTGCATTTTAAGGAGCCAGCTGGCCACACCCAGCCATATGCCCCCAAACACAAACCAAGGCCCTTTTCTCTGGCAAACAAAACTCAACTGCCCCTCTTCTGGATGGCAAATTTTAGGACGCACTTTGTACTACGAAAACCGCCCGACGTGGCACTGGTGCCACCTTGTGTCAGGGAACCATCCTGCATATCGAGCTTTTTAAGGAGCCAGCCGGCCACGCCCAGCCATATACCCCCAAAAACAAACCACGGACCATTTCTCATGGAAACAAAAATCCGCTGCCCCGCGTCTGGATGGCAGATTGCAGGAGCCACTTTGCACCATCAAACCAGCCCGACTTGGCACTGGTGCCACCTTGGGTCTGGGAACAATCCTGCGTATCGTACATATTCAGGAACCAGCCGAACAGTCCCAGCCACAGGCCCCCAAACACAAACAACGGCCCATTTCCCTGGCAAACAAAAGTCAGCTGCCCCGCTTCTGGATGGCAGATTGCAGGAGCCACTTGGTGTAATCAAACCAGCCCGACTTGGCACTGGTGCCACCTTGGGTCTGGGAACCATCCTGCGTATCGTGGATTCTAAGGAGCCAGCCGGCCACTCCCAGCCACAGGCCCCCAAACAAAATCAACGGCGCTGTTCCCTGGAAAACAAAACACGCCTGCCAACTTTTTGATGGAGTTTGCAGGAGCCACTTGGTACTATCAAACCAGCCCGACTTGGCACTGGTGCCACCTTGGGTCTGGGAAACATCCTGCGTATCGTGGATTCTTAGGAGCCAGCCGGCCACTCCTAGCCACAGGCCCCCAAACAAAAACCTAGGCCTATTTCTCTGGCAAACAAAAGTAAGCTGCCCCGCTTCTGGATGGCAGATTGCAGGAGACACTTGGTACTATCAAACCAGCCCAACTTGGCACTGGTGCCACCTTGGATCTGGGAACCATGCTGTGTATCGTGGATATTCAGGGGCCAGCCGGCCACTCTCAGCCATATGTCCCCAAACAGAAACCTCGGCCCGTTTCTCTGGCAAACAAAACTCAACTGCCCCTCTTCTGGATGGCAAATTGCAGGATGAACTTGATACTAAAACCGCAGGCCGACTTGGTAGTGGTGACACCTTGGACCTGGGAACCATCATGCGTATCGAGCATTTTAAGGAGCCAGCCGGCCACTCCCAGCAATATGCCCCCAAAAACAATCCACGGAATTTTTCTCTGGCAAACAAAAATCAGCTGTCCCGCTTCTGGATGGCAGATTGCAGGAGCCACTTTGCACCATCAAACCAGCCCGACTTGGCACTGGTGCCACCTTGCATCTGGGAACCATGCTGCCTAGCGTGGATTTTCAGGAGCCAGCCGGCCACTCTCAGCCATAGGCCCCCAAACAAAACCCACGGCCCGTTTCCCTGGCAAACAAAATTAAGCTGCCCCGCTTCTGGATGGCAGATTGCAGGACGCACTTGGTAGTATCAAACCAGCCCGACTTGGCACTGGTGCCACCTTGGGTCTGGGAACCATCCTGCGTATCGTGGGTTCAAAGGAGCCAGCTGGCCACTCCCAGCCACAGGCCCCCAAATACAAACAACGGCGCTTTTCCCTGGAAAACAAAACTCGCCTGCCAACTTTTTGATGGCAGATTGCAGGAGCCACTTGGTACTATCAAACCAGCCCAACTTGGCGCTGGTGCCACCATGGGTCTGGTCACCATCCTGCCTATTGTAGCTTTTCAGGAGCCAGCCGGTCACTCCCAGCCATAGGTCCCCAGTCACAAACCTCGGCCCGTTTACCTGGCAAACAAAAGTAAGCTGCCCCGCTTCTGGATGGCAGATTGCAGGAGCCACTTGGTACTATCAAACCAGCCCAACTTGGCACTGGTGCCACCTCTGGTCTGGGAACCATGCTGCGTAACACAGATTCTAAGGCGCCAGTCGGCCACTCCCAGCCACAAGCCCCCAAACACAAACAACGGCGCTATTCTCTGGCAAACAAAACTCCACTGCCCCTCTTCTGGATGGCAAATTGCAGGACGCACTTGGTACTATAAAAACAGCCCGACTTGGCACTGGTGCCACCTTGGTTCTGGGAACCATCCTGCGTATCGATCTTTTTAATGAGACAGCCGGCCACTCCCAGCCATATGCCCCCAAACACAACCCACGGCCCTTTTCTCTGGCAAACAAAACTCAACTGCAACGCTTCTGGATGGCAGATTGCAGGAGCCACTTGGTACTATCAAACCAGTCCGACTTGGCACTGGTGCCACCTTGGGTCTGGGAACCATCCAGCCTATCGTGGATTTTAAGGAGCCAGCCGGCTACTCCCAGCCACAGGCCCCCAACAAAAACCACGGCCCTTTTTTCTGGCAAACAAAACTTAGCTGCCTCACTTCTGGATGGCAGATTGCAGGAGCCACTTGGTGTAATCAAACCAGCCCGACTTGGCACTGGTGCCACCTTGGGTCTGGGAACCATCCTGCGTATCGTGGATTCTAAGGAGCCAGCCGGCCACTCCCAGCCACAGGTCCCCAAACAAAATCAACGGCGCTGTTCCCTGGAAAACAAAACACGTCTGCCAACATTTTGATGGAGTTTGCAGGAGCCACTTGGTACTATCAAACCAGCCCGACTTGGCACTGGTGCCACCTTGGGTCTGGGAAACATCCTGCGTATCGTGGATTCTTAGGAGCCAGCCGGCCACTCCTAGCCACAGGCCCCCAGACAAAAACCTAGGCCTATTTCTCTGGCAAACAAAAGTAAGCTGCCCCGCTTCTGGATGGCAGATTGCAGGAGACACTTGGTACTATCAAACCAGCCCAACTTGGCACTGGTGCCACCTTGGATCTGGGAACCATGCTGTGTATCGTGGATATTCAGGGGCCAGCCGGCCACTCTCAGCCATATGTCCCCAAACAGAAACCTCGGCCCGTTTCTCTGGCAAACAAAACTCAACTGCCCCTCTTCTGGATGGCAAATTGCAGGATGAACTTGATACTAAAACCGCAGGCCGACTTGGTAGTGGTGACACCTTGGACCTGGGAACCATCATGCGTATCGAGCATTTTAAGGAGCCAGCCGGCCACTCCCAGCAATATGCCCCCAAAAACAATCCACGGAATTTTTCTCTGGCAAACAAAAATCAGCTGCCCCGCTTCTGGATGGCAGATTGCAGGAGCCACTTTGCACCATCAAACCAGCCCGACTTGGCACTGGTGCCACCTTGCATCTGGGAACCATGCTGCCTAGCGTGGATTTTCAGGAGCCAGCCGGCCACTCTCAGCTATAGGCCCCCATACAAAACCCACGGCCCGTTTCCCTGGCAAACAAAATTAAGCTGCCCCGCTTCTGGATGGCAGATTGTAGGACGCACTTGGTAGTATCAAACCAGCCCAACTTGGCACTGGTGCCACCTTGGATCTGGGAACCATCCTTCCTATCGTGGATTTTCAGGGGCCAGCCGGTCACTCTCAGCCATAGGCCCCAAACACAAACCACGGCCCTTTTCTCTGGAAAACAAAACTCAACTGCCCCTCTTCCTGATGGGAGATTGCAGGAGCCACTGGGTACTATGAAACCAGCCCTACTTGGCACTGGTGCCACCTTGGGTCTGGGAACCATGCTGCGTATCATGGATTTTCAGGAGCCAGCCGGCCACTGCCAGCCACAGGCCCCGAAACACAAACAACAGCCTTTTTCTCTGGCAAACAAAATTCAGCTGCCCCGCTTCTGGATGGCAGATTGCAGGAACCACTTGGTACTAACAAACCAGCCTGACTTGGCACTGGTGCCACCTTGGGTCTGGGAACCATCCTGCGTATCGTGGATTCTAAGGAGCCAGCTGGCCACTCCCAGCCACAGGCCCCAAAACACACACAACGGTGCTTTTCCCTGGAAAACAAAACTCGCCTTCCAAACATTTGATGGCAGATTGCAGGAGCCACTTGGTTTTATCAAATCAGCCCAACTTGGCACTGGTGCCACCATGGGTCTGGTCACCATCCTGCCTATCGTAGCTTTTCAGGTGCCAGCCAGCCACCCCCAGCCAGAGGCCCCTAGACAAATATTTCGGCCCCTTTCCCTGGCAAACAAAAGTAAGCTACCCCGCTTCTGGATGGCAGATTGCAGGAGCCACTTTGCACCATCAAACCAGCCCAACTTGGCACTGGTGCCACCTCTGGTCTGGGAACCATCCTGCGTATCGTGGGTTCTAAGGAGCCAGCTGGCCACTCCCAGCCACAGGCCCCCAAACACAAACAACGGCGCTTTTCCCTGGAAAACAAAACTCGCCTGCCAACTTTTTGATGGCAGATTGCCGGAGCCACTTGGTACTATCAAACCAGCCCAACTTGGCACTGGTGCCACCATGGGTCTGGTCACCATCCTGCCTATCGTAGCTTTTCAGGAGCCAGCCGGTCACTCCCAGCCATAGGCCCCCAGACACAAACCTCGGCCCGTTTCCCTGGCAAACAAAAGTAAGCTGCCCCGCTTCTGGATGGCAGATTGCAGGAGCTATTTAGTACTATCAAACCAGCCCGACTTGGCACTGGTGACACCTCTGGTCTGGGAACCATCCCGCCTATCGTGGATTTTTAGGGGCCAGCCGGCCACTATCAGCCATATGCCCCCAAAAACAAACCACGGCCCTTTTCTCTGGCAAACAAAACTCAACTGCCCCTCTTCTGGATGGCAAATTTTAGGACGCACTTTGTACTACGAAAACCGCCCGACGTGGCACTGGTGCCACCTTGTGTCAGGGAACCATCCTGTATATCGAGCTTTTTAAGGAGCCAGCCGGCCACGCCCAGCCATATACCACCAAAAACAAACCACGGACCATTTCTCATGGAAACAAAAATTCGCTGCCCCGCGTCTGGATGGCAGATTGCAGGAGCCACTTTGCACCATCAAACCAGCCTGACTTGGCACTGGTGCCACCTTGGGTCTGGGAACAATCCTGCATATCGTGGATTCTAAGGAGCCAGCCGGCCACTCCCAGCCACAGGCCCCCAAACACAAACAACGGCGCTTTACCCTGGAAAACAAAACTCGCCTGCCAGCTTTTTGATGGCAGATTGCAGGAGCCACTTGGTACTATCAAATCATCCCAACTTGGCACTGGTGCCACTATGGGTCTGGGAACCATCCTGCCTATTGTAGCATTTCAGGAGCCAGCCGGTCACTCCCAGCCATAGGCCCCCAGACACAAACCTCGGACCGTTTCCCTGGCAAACAAAATTAAGCTGCCCCGCTTCTGGATGGCAGATTGCAGGAGCCACTTGGTAGTGTCAAACCAGCCCGACTTGGCACTGGTGCCGCCTTGGGTCTGGGAACCATCCGGCGTATCGTGGATTCTAAGCAGCCACCCGGCCACTCTGAGCCACAGGCGCCCAAACACAAACAATGGCGCTTTTCCCTGGAAAACAAAAATCGCCTGCCAACATTTTGATGGCAGATTGCAGGAGCCACTTGGTGCTATCAAACCAGCCCAACTTGGCACTGGTGCCACCATGGGTCTGGTCACCATCCTGCCTATCGTAGCTTTTCAGGCGCCAGCCGGTCACTCCCAGCCATAGACCCCCAGACACAAACCTCGGCCCGTTTCCCTGGAAAACAAAAGTAAGCTGCCCCGATTCTGGATGGCAGATTGCAGGAGCCACTTGGTACTATGAAATCAGCCCAACTTGGCACTGGTGCCACCATGGGTCTGGTAAACATCCTGCCTATCGTAGCATTTCAGGAGCCAGACGGTCACTCCCTGCCATAGGCCCCCAGCCACAAACCTCGGCCCGTTTCCCTGGCAAACAAAAGTAAATTGCCCCGCTTTTGGATGGCAGATTGCAGGATGCATTTGATACTATCAAACCTGCCCGACTTGGCCCTGGTGCCACCTTGGCTCTGGGAACCATGCTGCGTAACGTAGATTCTACGAGGACAGGCGGCCACTCCCAGCCACAGGCCTCTAAACAAAAACAACAGCGCTTTTCCCTGGAAAACAAAACTCGCCTGCCAAATTTTTGATGGCAGATTGCAGGAGCCACTTGGTACTATCAAACCAGCCCAACTTGGTACTGGTTCCACTTTGGGTCTGGTCACCATCCTGCCTATCGTAGCTTTTCAGGAGCCAGCCGCTCACTCCCAGCCATAGGCCCCCAGACAAATATCTCGGCCCGTTTCCCTGGCAAACAAAAGTAAGCTGCCCCGCTTCTGGATGGCAGATTGCAGGAGCCACATGGTACTATCAAACCAGGCCAACATGGCACTGGTGCCACCTTGGCTCTGGGAACCATCCTGCCTATCGTGGATTTTCAGGGGCCAGCCGGCCACTCTCAGCCATATGCCCCCAAACACATACCACGGCCCTTTGCTCTGGCAAACAAAACTCAACTGCCCCTATTCTGGATGGCAAATTGCAGGACGCACTTGGTACTACGAAAACAGCCCGACTTGGAACTGATGCCACCTTGGGTCAGGGAACAATCCTGCGTATCGATCTTTTTAAGGAGCCAGACGGCCACGTCCAGCCATATAACCCCAAAAAAAAACCACGGAACTTTTCTCCAGCAAACAAAAATCCGCTGCCCCGCGTCTGAATGGCAGATTTCAGGAGCTATTTAGTATTATCAAACCAGCCCGACTTGGCACTGGTGCCACCATGAGTCTGGTAACCATCCTGCCTATCGTAGCTTTTCAGTAGCCAGCCGGTCACTCCCAGCCATAGGCCCCCAGAAAAATACCTCGGCCCGTTTCCCTGGGAAACAAAAGTAAGCTGTCCCGCTTCTGGATGGCAGATTGCAGGAGCCACTTGGTACTATAAAACCAGCAAAACTTGGCACTGGTGCCACCTTGGCTCTGGGAACCATCCTGCGTATCCTGGGTTCAAAGGAGGCAGCCGGCCACTCCCAGCCACAGGCCTCTAAACAAGAACAACGGCGCTTTTCCCTGGAAAACAAAACTCGCCTGACAACTTTTTGATGGCAGATTGCAGGAGCCACTTGGTACTATCAAACCAGCCCAACTTGGCACTGGTGCCACCATGGTTCTGGGAACCATCCTGCCTATCGTAGCTTTTCAGGAGCCAGCCGCTCACTCCCAGCCATAGGCCCCCAGACAAATATCTCGGCCCGTTTCCCTGGCAAACAAAAGTAAGCAGCCCCGCTTCTGGATGGGAGATTGCAGGAGCCACATGGTACTATCAAACCAGGCCAACATGGCACTGGTGCCACCTTGGTTCTGGGAACCATCCTGCCTATCGTGGATTTTCAGGGGCCAGCCGGCCACTCTCAACCATATGCCCCCAAACATATACCACGGCCCTTTTCTCTGGCAAACAAAACTCAACTGCCCCTCTTCTGGATGGCAAATTGCAGGACGCACTTGGTACTACGAAAACAGCCCGACTTGGCACTGATGCCACCTTGGGTCAGGGAACAATCCTGCGTATCGAGCTTTTTAAGGAGCCAGCCGGCCACGTCCAGCCATATACCCCCAAAAAAAAACCACGGAACTTTTCTCCAGTAAACAAAAATCCGCTGCCCCCCGTCTGGATGGCAGATTGCAGGAGCTATTTAGTATTATCAAACCAGCCCAACTTGGCACTGGTGCCACCATGAGTCTGGTAACCATCCTGCCTATCGTAGCTTTTCAGTAGCCAGCCAGTCACTCCCAGCCATAGGCCCCCAGACAAATACCTCGGCCCGTTTCCCTGGGAAACAAAAGTAAGCTGTCCCGCTTCTGGATGGCAGATTGCAGGAGCCACTTGGTGCTATCAAACCAGCCCAACTTGGCACTGACGCCACCTTGGCTCTGGGAACCATCCTGCGTATCCTGGGTTCAAAGGAGGCAGCCGGCCACTCCCAGCCACAGGCCTCCAAACACAAACAACGGCGCTTTTCCCTGGAAAACAAAACTGGCCTGCCAACTTTTTGATGGCAGATTGCAGGAGCCACTTGGTACTATCAAACCAGCCCAACTTGGCGCTGGTGCCACCATGGGTCTGGTCACCATCCTGCCTATCGTAGCTTTTCAGGCGCCAGCCGGTCACTCCCAGCCATAGGCCCCCAGTCACAAACCTCGGCCCGTTTCCCTGGCAAACAAAAGTAAGCTACCCCGCTTCTGGATGGCAGATTGCAGGAGCCACTTTGTACCATCAAACCAGCCCGACTTGGCACTGGTGCCACCTCTGGTCTGGGAACCATCCTGCGTATCGTGGATTCTAAGGAGCCAGCTGGCCACTCCCAGCCACAGGCCCCCAAACACAAACAACGGCGCTTTTCCCTGGAAAACAAAACTCACCTGCCAACTTTTTGATGGCAGATTGCAGGAGCCACTTGGTACTATCAAACCAGCCCAACTTGGCACTGGTGCCACCATGGGTCTGGTCACCATCCTGCCTATCGTAGCTTTTCAGGAGCCAGCCGGTCACTCCCAGCCATAGGCCCCCAGACACAAAGCTCTGCCCGTTTCCCTGGCAAACAAAAGTAAGCTGCCCCGCTTCTGGATGGCAGATTGCAGGAGTCACTTTGCACCATCAAACCAGCCCGACTTGGTACTGGTGCCACCTCTGGTCTGGGACCCATCCTGCGTATCGTGGATTCTAAGGAGACAGCTGGCCACTCCCAGCCACAGGCCCCCAAACAAAAACAACGGCGCTTTTCCCTGGAAAACAAAACTCGCTTGCAAACTTTTTGATGGCAGATTGCAGGAGCCACTTGGTACTATCAAACCACCCCAACCTGGCAACAAGTGGTTCCTGCAATCTGACATCCAGAAGCGGGACAGCTTACTTTTGTTTGCCAGAGAAACGGACCGTTGTTTGTGTTTGGAGGCGTATGGCTGGGAGTGGCCGACTGGCTCCTTAAAATCCACGATACGCAGCATGGTTCCCAGACCAGAGGTGGCACCAGTGCCAAGTCGGGCTGGTTTGATAGTACCAAGTGGCTCCTGCAATCTGCCATCCAGAAGCGGGGCAGCTTACTTTTGTTTGCCAGGGAAACGGGCCGAGGTTTGTGACTGGGGACCTATGGCTTGGAGTGACCGGCTGGCTCCTGAAAAGTTACGATAGGCAGGATGGTGACCAGACCCATGGTGTCACCAGTGCCAAGTTGGGCTGGTTTGATAGTACCAAGTGGCTCCTGTAATCTGCCATCAAATAGTGGGTAGGCGAGTTTTGTTTTCCAGGGAAAAGCGCCGTTGTTTGTGTTAAGGGGCCTGTGGTAGGGAGTGGCCGGCTGGCTAATTAGAATCCACGATACGCAGGATGGTTCCCAGACCAGAGGTGGGACCAGTGCCAAGACGGGCTAGTTTGATGGTGCAAAGTGGCTCCTGCAATCTGCCATCCAGAAGCGGGGTAGCTTACTTTTGTTTGCCAGGGAAACGGGCCGAGCTTTTTGTCTGGGGGCGTATGGCTGGGAGTGACCGGCTGGCTCCTGAAAAGCTACGATAGGCAGGATGGTGACCAGACCCATGGTGGCACCAGTGCCAAGTTGGGCTGATTTGATAAAACCAAGTGGCTCCTGCAATCTGCCATCAAAAAGTTGGCAGGAGAGTTTTGTTTTCCAGGGAAAAGCGCCGTTGTTTGTGTTTGGGGGCCTGTGGCTGGGAGTGGCCGGCTGGCTCCTTAGAATCCACGATACGCAGCATGGTTCCCAGACCCAAGGTGGCACCAGTGCCAAGTTGTCTGGTTTGATACTACCAAGTCGTTCCTGCAATCTGCCATCCAGAAGCGGGGCAGCTTACTTTTGTTTGCCAGGGAAACGGGCCGAGCTTTGTGTCTGGGCGCCTATGGCTGGGAGTGACCGGCTGGCTCCTGAAAAACTACGATAGGCAGGATGGTGACCAGACCCATGGTGGCACCAGTGCCAAGTTGGGCTGGTTTGATAGTACCAAGTGGCTCCTGCAATCTGCCATCAAAAATTTGGCAGGCGAGTTTTGATTTCCAGGGAAAAGCGCCGTTGTTTGTGTTTGGGGGCCTGTGGCTGGGAGTGGCCGGCTTGCTAATTGGAATCCACGATACGCAGGATGGTTCCCAGACCTGACGTGGCACCAGTGCCAAGTCGGGCTAGTTTGATGCTGCAAAGTGGCTCCTGCAATCTGCCATGCAGAAGCGGGGTAGCTTACTTTTGTTTGCCAGGGAAAATGGCCGAGGTTTTTGTCTGGGGCCTATGGCTGGGAGTGACCGGCTGGCTCCTGAAAAGCTACGATAGGCAGGATGGTGACCAGACCCATGGTGGCACCAGTGCCAAGTTGGGCTGATTTGATAGTAGCAAGTGGCTCCTGCAATCTGCCATCAAAAAGTTGGCAGGCGAGTTTTGTTTTCCAGGGAAAAGCGCCGTTGTTTGTGTTTGGGGGCCTGTAGCTGGGAGTGACCGGCTGGTTCCTTAGAATCCACGATACGCAGGATGGTTCCCAGACCAGAGGTGGCACCAGTGCCAAGTCGGGCTGGTTTGATAGTACCAAGTGGCTCCTGCAATCTGCCATCCAGAAGCGGGGTAGCTTATTTTGTATGCCAGGGAAAGGGGCCGAGGTTTTTGTCTGGGGGCAAATAGCTGGGAGTGACCGGCTGGCTCCTGAAAAGCTACGATAGGCAGGATGGTGACCAGACCCATGGTGGCACCACTGCCAAGTTGGGCTGATTTGATAGTACCAAGTGGCTCCTGCAATCTGCCATCAAAATGTTGGCAGGCGAGTTTTGTTTTCCAGGGAAAAGCGCCGTTGATTTTGTTTGGGGGCCTGTGGCTGGGAGTGACCGGCTGGCTCCTTAGAATCCACGATACGCAGGATGGTTCCCAGACCCAAGGTGGCACCAGTGCCAAGTTGGGCTGGTTTGATAGTACCAAGTGGCTCCTGCAATCTGCCATCAAAAAGTTGGCAGGCGAGTTTTGTTTTCCAGGGAAAAGCGCCGTTGTTTGTGTTTGGGGGCCTGTGGGTGGGAGTGGCCGGCTGGCTCCTTAGAATCCACGATACGCAGGATGGTTCCCAGACCAGAGGTGGCACCAGTGCCAAGTCGGGCTGGTTTGATAGTACCAAGTGCGTCCTGCAATCTGCCATCCAGAAGCGGGGCAGCTTACTTTTGTTTGCCAGGGAAACGGGCCGTTGTTTGTGTTGGGGGGCCTGTGGCTGGGAGTTGCCGACTGGCTCCTTAGAATCCACGATACGCGGGATGGTTCCCAGACCAGAGGTGGCACCAGTGCCAAGTTGGGCTGGTTTGATAGTACCAAGTGGCTCCTGCAATCTGCCATCCAGAAGCGGGGCAGCTTACTTTTGTTTTCCAGGGAAAAGCGCCGTTGTTTGTGTTTGGGGGCCTGTGGGTGGGAGTGGCCGGCTGGCTCCTGAAAAGTTACGATAGGCAGGATGGTGACCAGACCCATGGTGGCACCAGTGCCAAGTCGGGCTGGTTTGATAGTACCAAGTGGCTCCTGCAATCTGCCATCAAAAAGTTGGCAGGCGAGTTTTGTTTTCCAGGGAAAAGCGCCGTTGTTTGTGTTTGGGGGCCTGTGGCTGGGAGTGGCCGGCTGGCTCCTTAGAATCCACGATACGCAGCATGGTATCCAGACCCAAGGTGGCACCAGTGCCAAGTTGGGCTGGTTTGATAATACCAAGTGGTTCCTGCAAACTCCATCAAAAAGTTGGCAGGCGTGTTTTGTTTTCCAGGGAACAGCGCCGTTGATTTTGTTTGGGGGCCTGTGGCTGGGAGTGGCCGGCTGGCTCCTTAGAATCCACGATACGCAGGATGGTTCCCAGACCCAAGGTGGCACCAGTGCCAAGTCGGGCTGGTTTGATTACACCAAGTGGCTCCTGCAATCTGCCATCCAGAAGTGAGGCAGCTAAGTTTTGTTTGCGAGAAAAAAGGGCCGTGGTTTTTGTTGGGGGCCTGTGGCTGGGAGTAGCCGGCTGGCTCCTTAAAATCCACGATAGGCAGGATGGTTCCCAGACCCAAGGTGGCACCAGTGCCAAGTCGGGCTGGTTTGATAGTACCAAGTGGCTCCTGCAAGCTGCCATCCAGAAGCAGGGAAGCTGAGTTTTGTTTGCCAGAGAAAAAGGCTGTGGTTTTTGTTTGGGGGCCTGTGGCTGGCAGTGGCCGGCTGGCTCCTGAAAATCCACGATACGCAACATGGTTCCCAGACCCAAGGTGGCACCAGTACAAAGTGGGGCTCGTTTGACAGTGTCAAGTGCCTCCTGCAATCTCCCATCCAGAAGCGGGGCAGCTGAGTTTTTTTTGCCAGGGAAACGGACCTTTGTTTTTGATTGGGGTCTGTGGCCGAGAGTGGTCGGCTGTCTCCTGACAATCCACAATACGCAGGATGGTTCCCAGACCAAAGGTGGCACCAGTGCCAAGTCGGGCTGGTTTGATAGTACCAAGTGCCTCCTGCAATCTGCCATCCAGAAGCGGGGCAGCTAAATTTTGTTTGCTAGAGAAAAGGGCTGTGGTTTGTGTTTGGGGGCCTATGGCCGAGAGTGGTAGGCTGGCCCCTGAAAATCAACGATAGGCAGGATGGTTCCCAGATCCAAGGTGGCACCAGTGCCAAGTAAGGCTGGTTGTATGGTTCAAAGTGACTCCTGCAATCTGCCATCCAGAAGCGGGACAGCTGAGTTTTTTTTGCCAGAGAAAAGGTCCGTGGTTTCTTTTTGGGGCATACGGCTGGGAATTGCCGGCTGGCTCCTTAAAATGCTCGATACGCAGGATGGTTCCCAGAGCCAAGGTGGCACCACTGCCAAGTCGGGCTCTTTTTGTAGTACCAAGTGCGTCCTGCAATTTGCCATCCAGAAGAGGGGCAGTTGAGTTTTGTTTGCCAGAGAAAAGGGCCGAGGTTTGTGTTTGGGAGCATATGGCTGGGAATGACCGGCTGGCCCCTGAAAATCCACGATACGCCGGATGGTTCCCAGATCCAAGGTGGTACCATTACCAAGTCGGGCTGGTTTGATAGTCCCAAGTGGCTCCTGCAATCTGCCATCCAGAAGCGGGGCAGCTGAGTTTTGTTTGCCAGGGAAATGGGCCGTTGTTTGTGTTTGGGGGCCTGTGGCTGGGAGTGTTCGGCTGGTTCCTGAATATGTACGATACGCAGGATTGTTCCCAGATCCAAGGTGGCAGCAGTGCCATGTTGTGCTGGTGTGATAGTCCCAAGTGGCTCCTGCAATCTGCCATCCAGAAGTGGGGCAGCTGAGTTTTGTTTGCCAGAGAAAAGGTCCGTGGTTTGTGTTTGGGGGCATATGGCTGAGAGTGGCCGGCTGGCCCCTGAAAATCCACGATACACAGGATGGTTCCCAGATCCAAGGTGGCACCTGTGCCAAGTCGGGCTGATTTGATAGTACTAAGTAGCTCCTGCAATCTGCCATCCAGAAGCGGGGCAGCTTACTTTTGTTTGCCAGGGAAACGGGCCGAGGTTTCTGTTTGGGGGCCTATGGCTGGGAGTGACCGGCTGGCTCCTGAAAAGCTACAATAGGCAGCATGGTTCCCAGAGCCAAGGTGGCACCAGTGCCAAGTTGGGCTGGTTTGATAGTACCAAGTGGCTCCTGCAATCTGCCATCCAGAAGCAGGGCAGCTGAGTTTTGTTTGCCAGAGAAAAGGGCTTGGTTTGTGTTTGGGGGCATATGGCTGGGTGTGGCCAGCTGGCTCCTTAAAATGCACGATATGCAACATGGCTCCCAGACCCATAGTGGCACCAGTGCCAAGTCGGGCTGGTTTGATAGTACCAAGTGGCTTCTGCAATCTTCCATGATCACGTGGAGAAATACTTTCTGGTTTCAGCCATATGCTCTTTCTTCTCTCCCTCAACTTCTCTATCACCTCTCATCTGGTTCACATGCGCTGTCTTCAAGGTCCGCAGGCTACTTTTCACAGAATCTTCTGGCCTGATGAAGTAAGAATGATGAATAGAACAGAGCTGGGATCTATTTTCCAGTTTGGATAAAATGCATTCTGCACACAAATCCAAGGAGAACGTGCTGCCCCAATGCCCAGAAAATCTTTCACTCCTGCTAGTGTTCTACGTCAACCGCAACTTAGTCTGAAAGAAAAGCTTTTTCTCTGAGAGCATCTGAGAGGTTTGCATGAAGCACTGATATCTGACATATGCAATTTTGAATAGGAGAGGAAAAAGAAAATGGCAAGGAGTTTTTAATTTTAGTGGTTTCAATTTTAATTTCCGTGCACTTTTTCAAAACTTGTCAGCTCAAATGCCCATCAACATCTTTTAGTCATCTGTAAGTCAGTATTCATATAAAATGTGCTTCAAATCCAAAGAATTTCAAATTTGCACTCCAAGCTTCTATGCCTAGATTTATGATTTCCTACACATATTAGATGAAAGGAAGGCCTTTTTTACTGTGGGAGTGCTGGAACACTGGAACAGGTTGCCCAGAGAAGTTGTGGGTGTCCCATCCCTGAAAGTATTCAAGGTCACCTTGGACGGGGCTTGGAGCAGCAACAAAGGAGAAGCTTGATGGTAGAGAAACAAAGTTGGACTATAGAAGAAACTCGGATTGAAGTATAGGATCAAGTTTTCTCTCAGCTCTTGGGGTAAATTCAAAGTTGTACAAAATGACATTTATCTGTGCTATTCACTACTGTAACAGAAAGTTTCATGAAAACTGTACAGAAGATAGTAAATTTTAAAAGAGATAAGAATTACAGCATAAAATCCATGGGATAGGTTACAACATGAGACACTCTCTAAGAGAAAATCTCTGTGTTTCAGCACTTCATCGGGGTAAGATTTCATGAAGTGCCAAAGAAGGCGGCAAAATATCATTCGGGACATTATTTACTGGAATTCAGCCTGGCCATTAGTAGGAACTGCCTTTGAACATATCATGTAGATATACCACACACGCTTTCCCTTCACTGAAAAATTACTGTTTACAACAAATAAGCAATTGACGATCAAAATTGATTGAAAGCATCTTAAACATGTCAAGTATTTCATTGTAGATGATCTGTGATCCAAATGCTTCTTCCACCTTCGAGAGGGACAGAAGAATTCTTCCATATCATGATGGTTTAAAATTGTATCAACCAATGTTTTCTGCTGAAAAGATATCATCTATTTTTTTCTATTTTTGGAAGAAAATATTCCTAGACATACAACAGGTGAGAACTAAGTAATTTTAAAGAAACAAATGAAATGAAAATATTCTGTAAATAGAATGAAATGAAAAGCTGTGTTTTAAATAGGAGCTAAATATTAAACAGAATTTTTGTACCAGGCATTTGAATTACTGCACCAGCTCTTTTGCCCATCAAGAGAGGCATTTAGCATTTCAGTCTTTTCCAAGGTGTTCATGATCTGCTATGCTGATCTCTGTGTGTGCCTAGGTGTGTGTGGAGGGGGGGGCATATGAAGGGGAGTGTGTATGTTTGCTTTACAATTGTTGTGGCAGATTCATGCCTCAGCTCCACATTTTGTTTTAAAAAGGTCACACCGAGTGGATATGAAGTTTACTATCAACAAGAGATCAATTCCCAAATCATCCATTTGACTCTCCCTTATAAATCATGTGCTTTGTTGCATATTTTATCAAATATACTTTCAAGCCAGATGGAGGAAGGAGGATGTGGGAATCCCTCCACCATCTTGCAACTTTTATGTAAGTAGGTTTTCAAGAAAATCATCATTTCTCTTTTAAATATGTCTGGAACAGGCATGATGGTAGTGTCAACCTGTTGGAGTTTTTGTTGCTGGAAGAAGTTGTACAAAAGGATTGGTTTTTACATTGACCAGTTACTGAATCAAGCGCAGGAATACATTGGAAATTTAGCTGGGGGTTCCTTTTCCCAGCAGACTACTTCTAGAACGAGCTTGTACACTGAAGCTGACTCTTTTGCTCTCTTTTTGTTTCTTTCCTATTTTCTTGGCTTCTTTGCCACTATCTAGACAATTTTGGAACTTTGTTCCCAACTAAAATGGTTTCAATAGTCTGATTGTGATCATACATTTTTACAAGGAATTTTTAAAATCTTTCCTCGAGTCCAGAAAGTCAAGGACTTAGATCTTTTTCTTCCCTTATCAATATTGCCATGAAATTGATAAATAAAGACCAACTCTTTATTTTTGTTTTTAACCCACGTAGATAATTCCCATCCATTAATCCATTTTGTGGACCAATAGCTGCCATTCTGATGGAAGCTGTCACTTCTTAACAATAGGCATTCTGTGACTATGTTGACTGCACTTTGGGTGAAGATCCTAACTGGTCTTAGATATACATAGGGAGAAATTTGCTCAGCCAGTGTCAGTCTTAAGCATGCGTATCAGAAGATCTTTCTAGAGCTGGGAATTTTCCCATGAAAGGGATTCAGTTAGGGAAGAGACACTTGTGCCAGAGTTTTACATTCTTCTTGAACACTGCTTAAGGAACTTAGATGCCATGTCCATTTGGATCTCTGTCTGCACAGAACTTTGTCATGCCAGCGCTTTGAAATGCATCTTGAAGAGAATTCACTAGCACAGAATGAAAGAGAGTGGAAGGGGTTGGTGGGGCTAACCAGGCCCAACCCCCCTGCCTAAACCAGGATACCTAGAGCCTCTTGCCCAGGATTCTATCTGGGTGTACTTTTAATGTCTTCAAAGATCCAGGCTCCACAATCTTTCTGGGCAGTCTGTGCCGTGGTTCAGTCACCCTGACAGTAAAGAAACATTTACTGATGTTCAAAGGCAATCTCCTGTATTTCAGTGTGTGCCCACTGCCTCTTGTCTTTTCCCTCAGCATCACTGAAAAGACACTGATTCCCTCCCCTTTGCACTATTGCTTCCATATGTATGTGTGATGCCATGTAGAGGTATGTCAAAAACCTCCCTGAAGCCCAGGCAGATAATATTCCCTTCATCTACCAGTCAAGTTGATTCATCAGAGGAGTTTAAAGTGATGCTCAGCATGAAATTCCCCTGAAAAATCATGCTAACTACATTATTTGGTCATCTGTCATGTGCCTGGCAAGGATTTCCAGGAAGAGCTGCTTCATCAACTTCCTGGGGATAAAAAAGAGGCTGGCTGGTTTGTACTATGGCGAGTCCTCTTAATTGCCTTTTTTGAAGATGGGTGTCATTTGCTAACATCCACTCTTTAGCCTCTCTTGTCGTCTACATCTTAGCAAAACGCTTTTCCACTATGTCTGGCTAGGAAAAACTGTGCCAGCACAGAAAACATCTCCCATCGTGTTCTAGAAGTTGCACGGATGTCTGCCAAGTGTTTGGCAGGAAGAAAAGAAAAGTTGTCCAAAACAGCTTCCAATCGAATGTTCATGTGATTGGAAAAGTCAGGAGAGTGCAAAGGTACTGTTTTCTATCAGTTGGCAAGGTGCGCACACAATCCCAGTGTTGTACAGCTTGCTTCTTCACCTTCCCGAAGCTGCCGCTCTCGCCGGCTGTCGGAGCCCAAGAAGCGGCTTCTTCGCGCAAAGACGATTGTGCCGCTCACAGGGCTCTCCTTAGCGCGGCTTCTGCCGAAAGACGCCCGGCAGCGGCTCTTACCTCCGGAGAGCATCCTACCTTCGTCTTTAGCTCCTCTTCTCATCTACACCTCGGCAAAAAGCTTTTCCACTATGTCTGGCTAGGAAAAACTGTGCCAGCACAGAAAACATCTCCCATCGTGTTCTAGAAGTTGCACGGATGTCTGCCAAGTGTTTGGCAGGAAGAAAAGAAAAGTTGTCCAAAACAGCTTCCAATCGAATGTTCCTGTGATTGGAAAAGTCAGGAGAGTGCAAAGGTACTGTTTTCTATCAGTTGGCAAGGTGCGCACACAATCCCAGTGTTGTACAGCTTGCTTCTTCACCTTCCCGAAGCTGCCGCTCTCGCCGGCTGCCGGAGCCCAAGAAGCGGCTTCTTCGCGCAAAGACGATTGTGCCGCTCACAGTGCTCTCCTTAGCGCGGCTTCTGCCGAAAGACGCCCGGCAGCGGCTCTTACCTCCGGAGAGCATCCTACCTTCGTCTTTAGCTCCTCTTCTCATCTACACCTCGGCAAAACGCTTTTCCACTATGTCTGGCTAGGAAAAACTGTGCCAGCACAGAAAACATCTCCCATCGTGTTCTAGAAGTTGCACGGATGTCTGCCAAGTGTTTGGCAGGAAGAAAAGAAAAGTTGTCCAAAACAGCTTCCAATCGAATGTTCCTGTGATTGGAAAAGTCAGGAGAGTGCAAAGGTACTGTTTTCTATCAGTTGGCAAGGTGCGCACACAATCCCAGTGTTGTACAGCTTGCTTCTTCACCTTCCCGAAGCTGCCGCTCTCGCCGGCTGCCGGAGCCCAAGAAGCGGCTTCTTCGCGCAAAGACGATTGTGCCGCTCACAGGGCTCTCCTTAGCGCGGCTTCTGCCGAAAGACGCCCGGCAGCGGCTCTTACCTCCGGAGAGCATCCTACCTTCGTCTTTAGCTCCTCTTCTCATCTACACCTCGGCAAAACGCTTTTCCACTATGTCTGGCTAGGAAAAACTGTGCCAGCACAGAAAACATCTCCCATCGTGTTCTAGAAGTTGCACGGATGTCTGCCAAGTGTTTGGCAGGAAGAAAAGAAAAGTTGTCCAAAACAGCTTCCAATCGAATGTTCCTGTGATTGGAAAAGTCAGGAGAGTGCAAAGGTACTGTTTTCTATCAGTTGGCAAGGTGCGCACACAATCCCAGTGTTGTACAGCTTGCTTCTTCACCTTCCCGAAGCTGCCGCTCTCGCCGGCTGCCGGAGCCCAAGAAGCGGCTTCTTCGCGCAAAGACGATTGTGCCGCTCACAGGGCTCTCCTTAGCGCGGCTTCTGCCGAAAGACGCCCGGCAGCGGCTCTTACCTCCGGAGAGCATCCTACCTTCGTCTTTCGCGTCTTATGTAGTCTACATCTTAGCAAAACGCTTTTCCACTATGTCTGGCTAGAAAAAACCGTGCCAGCACAGAAAACATCTCCCATCGTGTTCTAGAAGTTGCACGGATGTCTGCCAAGTGTTTGGCAGGAAGAAAAGAAAAGTTGTCCAAAACAGCTTCCAATCGAATGTTCATGTGATTGGAAAAGTCAGGAGTGCAAAGGTACAGTTTTCTATCAGTTGGCAAGGTGCGCACACAATCCCAGTGTTGTACAGCTTGCTTCTTCACCTTCCCGAAGCTGCCACTCTCAGGAGGTAAGAGCCGCTGCCGGGCGTCTTTCGACAGAAGCCGCGCTAAGGAGAGCACTGTGAGCGGCACAATCGTCTTTGCGCGAAGAAGCCGCTTCTTGGGCTCCGGCAGCCGGCGAGAGCGGCAGCTTCGGGAAGGTGAAGAAGCAAGCTGTACAACACTGGGATTGTGTGCGCACCTTGCCAACTGATAGAAAACAGTACCTTTGCACTCTCCTGACTTTTCCAATCACAGGAACATTCGATTGGAAGCTGTTTTGGACAACTTTTCTTTTCTTCCTGCCAAACACTTGGCAGACATCCGTGCAACTTCTAGAACACGATGGGAGATGTTTTCTGTGCTGGCACAGTTTTTCCTAGCCAGACATAGTGGAAAAGCGTTTTGCTAAGATGTAGACTACAAAAGACGCGAAAGACGAAGGTAGGATGCTCTCCGGAGGTAAGAGCCGCTGCCGGGCGTCTTTCGGCAGAAGCCGCGCTAAGGAGAGCCCTGTGAGTGGCACAATCGTCTTTGCGCGAAGAAGCCGCTTCTTGGGCTCCGGCAGCCGGCGAGAGCGGCAGCTTCGGGAAGGTGAAGAAGCAAGCTGTACAACACTGGGATTGTGTGCGCACCTTGCCAACTGATAGAAAACAGTACCTTTGCACTCTCCTGACTTTTCCAATCACAGGAACATTCGATTGGAAGCTGTTTTGGACAACTTTTCTTTTCTTCCTGCCAAACACTTGGCAGACATCCGTGCAACTTCTAGAACACGATGGGAGATGTTTTCTGTGCTGGCACAGTTTTTCCTAGCCAGACATAGTGGAAAAGCTTTTTGCCGAGGTGTAGATGAGAAGAGGAGCTAAAGACGAAGGTAGGATGCTCTCCGGAGGTAAGAGCCGCTGCCGGGCGTCTTTCGGCAGAAGCCGCGCTAAGGAGAGCCCTGTGAGCGGCACAATCGTCTTTGCGCGAAGAAGCCGCTTCTTGGGCTCCGGCAGCCGGCGAGAGCGGCAGCTTCGGGAAGGTGAAGAAGCAAGCTGTACAACACTGGGATTGTGTGCGCACCTTGCCAACTGATAGAAAACAGTACCTTTGCACTCTCCTGACTTTTCCAATCACAGGAACATTCGATTGGAAGCTGTTTTGGACAACTTTTCTTCCTGCCAAACACTTGGCAGACATCCGTGCAACTTCTAGAACACGATGGGAGATGTTTTCTGTGCTGGCACAGTTTTTCCTAGCCAGACATAGTGGAAAAGCGTTTTGCTAAGATGTAGACTACAAAAGACGCGAAAGACGAAGGTAGGATGCTCTCCGGAGGTAAGAGCCGCTGCCGGACGTCTTTCGGCAGAAGCCGCGCTAAGGAGAGCCCTGTGAGCGGCACAATCGTCTTTGCGCGAAGAAGCCGCTTCTTGGGCTCCGGCAGCCGGCGAGAGCGGCAGCTTCGGGAAGGTGAAGAAGCAAGCTGTACAACACTGGGATTGTGTGCGCACCTTGCCAACTGATAGAAAACAGTACCTTTGCACTCTCCTGACTTTTCCAATCACAGGAACATTCGATTGGAAGCTGTTTTGGACAACTTTTCTTTTCTTCCTGCCAAACACTTGGCAGACATCCGTGCAACTTCTAGAACACGATGGGAGATGTTTTCTGTGCTGGCACAGTTTTTCCTAGCCAGACATAGTGGAAAAGCGTTTTGCTAAGATGTAGACTACAAAAGACGCGAAAGACGAAGGTAGGATGCTCTCCGGAGGTAAGAGCCGCTGCCGGGCGTCTTTCGGCAGAAGCCGCGCTAAGGAGAGCCCTGTGAGCGGCACAATCGTCTTTGCGCGAAGAAGCCGCTTCTTGGGCTCCGGCAGCCGGCGAGAGCGGCAGCTTCGGGAAGGTGAAGAAGCAAGCTGTACAACACTGGGATTGTGTGCGCACCTTGCCAACTGATAGAAAACAGTACCTTTGCACTCTCCTGACTTTTCCAATCACAGGAACATTCGATTGGAAGCTGTTTTGGACAACTTTTCTTTTCTTCCTGCCAAACACTTGGCAGACATCCGTGCAACTTCTAGAACACGATGGGAGATGTTTTCTGTGCTGGCACAGTTTTTCCTAGCCAGACATAGTGGAAAAGCTTTTTGCCGAGGTGTAGATGAGAAGAGGAGCTAAAGACGAAGGTAGGATGCTCTCCGGAGGTAAGAGCCGCTGCCGGGCGTCTTTCGGCAGAAGCCGCGCTAAGGAGAGCCCTGTGAGCGGCACAATCGTCTTTGCGCGAAGAAGCCGCTTCTTGGGCTCCGGCAGCCGGCGAGAGCGGCAGCTTCGGGAAGGTGAAGAAGCAAGCTGTACAACACTGGGATTGTGTGCGCACCTTGCCAACTGATAAAAAACAGTACCTTTGCACTCTCCTGACTTTTCCAATCACAGGAACATTCGATTGGAAGCTGTTTTGGACAACTTTTCTTTTCTTCCTGCCAAACACTTGGCAGACATCCGTGCAACTTCTAGAACACGATGGGAGATGTTTTCTGTGCTGGCACAGTTTTTCCTAGCCAGACATAGTGGAAAAGCGTTTTGCTAAGATGTAGACTACAAAAGACGCGAAAGACGAAGGTAGGATGCTCTCCGGAGGTAAGAGCCGCTGCCGGGCGTCTTTCGGCAGAAGCCGCGCTAAGGAGAGCACTGTGAGCGGCACAATCGTCTTTGCGCGAAGAAGCCGCTTCTTGGGCTCCGGCAGCCGGCGAGAGCGGCAGCTTCGGGAAGGTGAAGAAGCAAGCTGTACAACACTGGGATTGTGTGCGCACCTTGCCAACTGATAGAAAACAGTACCTTTGCACTCTCCTGACTTTTCCAATCACAGGAACATTCGATTGGAAGCTGTTTTGGACAACTTTTCTTTTCTTCCTGCCAAACACTTGGCAGACATCCGTGCAACTTCTAGAACACGATGGGAGATGTTTTCTGTGCTGGCACAGTTTTTCCTAGCCAGACATAGTGGAAAAGCTTTTTGTCGAGGTGTAGATGAGAAGAGGAGCTAAAGACGAAGGTAGGATGCTCTCCGGAGGTAAGAGCCGCTGCCGGGCGTCTTTCGGCAGAAGCCGCGCTAAGGAGAGCCCTGTGAGCGGCACAATCGTCTTTGCGCGAAGAAGCCGCTTCTTGGGCTCCGGCAGCCGGCGAGAGCGGCAGCTTCGGGAAGGTGAAGAAGCAAGCTGTACAACACTGGGATTGTGTGCGCACCTTGCCAACTGATAGAAAACAGTACCTTTGCACTCTCCTGACTTTTCCAATCACAGGAACATTCGATTGGAAGCTGTTTTGGACAACTTTTCTTTTCTTCCTGCCAAACACTTGGCAGACATCCGTGCAACTTCTAGAACACGATGGGAGATGTTTTCTGTGCTGGCACAGTTTTTCCTAGCCAGACATAGTGGAAAAGCTTTTTGCCGAGGTGTAGATGAGAAGAGGAGCTAAAGACGAAGGTAGGATGCTCTCCGGAGGTAAGAGCCGCTGCCGGGCGTCTTTCGACAGAAGCCGCGCTAAGGAGAGCACTGTGAGCGGCACAATCGTCTTTGCGCGAAGAAGCCGCTTCTTGGGCTCCGGCAGCCGGCGAGAGCGGCAGCTTCGGGAAGGTGAAGAAGCAAGCTGTACAACACTGGGATTGTGTGCGCACCTTGCCAACTGATAGAAAACAGTACCTTTGCACTCTCCTGACTTTTCCAATCACATGAACATTCGATTGGAAGCTGTTTTGGACAACTTTTCTTTTCTTCCTGCCAAACACTTGGCAGACATCCGTGCAACTTCTAGAACACGATGGGAGATGTTTTCTGTGCTGGCACAGTTTTTCCTAGCCAGACATAGTGGAAAAGCGTTTTGCTAAGATGTAGACGACAAGAGAGGCTAAAGAGTGGATGTTAGCAAATGACACCCATCTTCAAAAAAGGCAATTAAGAGGACTCGCCATAGTACAAACCAGCCAGCCTCTTTTTTATCCCCAGGAAGTTGATGAAGCAGCTCTTCCTGGAAATCCTTGCCAGGCACATGACAGATGACCAAATAATGTAGTTAGCATGATTTTTCAGGGGAATTTCATGCTGAACATCACTTTAAACTCCTCTGATGAATCAACTTGACTGGTAGATGAAGGGAATATTATCTGCCTGGGCTTCAGGGAGGTTTTTGACATACCTCTACATGGCATCACACATACATATGGAAGCAATAGTGCAAAGGGGAGGGAATCAGTGTCTTTTCAGTGATGCTGAGGGAAAAGACAAGAGGCAGTGGGCACACACTGAAATACAGGAGATTGCCTTTGAACATCAGTAAATGTTTCTTTACTGTCAGGGTGACTGAACCACGGCACAGACTGCCCAGAAAGATTGTGGAGCCTGGATCTTTGAAGACATTAAAAGTACACCCAGATAGAATCCTGGGCAAGAGGCTCTAGGTATCCTGGTTTAGGCAGGGGGGTTGGGCCTGGTTAGCCCCACCAACCCCTTCCACTCTCTTTCATTCTGTGCTAGTGAATTCTCTTCAAGATGCATTTCAAAGCACTGGCATGACAAAGTTCTGTGCAGACAGAGATCCAAATGGACATGGCATCTAAGTTCCTTAAGCAGTGTTCAAGAAGAATGTAAAACTCTGGCACAAGTGTCTCTTCCCTAACTGAATCCCTTTCATGGGAAAATTCCCAGCTCTAGAAAGATCTTCTGATACGCATGCTTAAGACTGACACTGGCTGAGCAAATTTCTCCCTATGTATATCTAAGACCAGTTAGGATCTTCACCCAAAGTGCAGTCAACATAGTCACAGAATGCCTATTGTTAAGAAGTGACAGCTTCCATCAGAATGGCAGCTATTGGTCCACAAAATGGATTAATGGATGGGAATTATCTACGTGGGTTAAAAACAAAAATAAAGAGTTGGTCTTTATTTATCAATTTCATGGCAATATTGATAAGGGAAGAAAAAGATCTAAGTCCTTGACTTTCTGGACTCGAGGAAAGATTTTAAAAATTCCTTGTAAAAATGTATGATCACAATCAGACTATTGAAACCATTTTAGTTGGGAACAAAGTTCCAAAATTGTCTAGATAGTGGCAAAGAAGCCAAGAAAATAGGAAAGAAACAAAAAGAGAGCAAAAGAGTCAGCTTCAGTGTACAAGCTCGTTCTAGAAGTAGTCTGCTGGGAAAAGGAACCCCCAGCTAAATTTCCAATGTATTCCTGCGCTTGATTCAGTAACTGGTCAATGTAAAAACCAATCCTTTTGTACAACTTCTTCCAGCAACAAAAACTCCAACAGGTTGACACTACCATCATGCCTGTTCCAGACATATTTAAAAGAGAAATGATGATTTTCTTGAAAACCTACTTACATAAAAGTTGCAAGATGGTGGAGGGATTCCCACATCCTCCTTCCTCCATCTGGCTTGAAAGTATATTTGATAAAATATGCAACAAAGCACATGATTTATAAGGGAGAGTCAAATGGATGATTTGGGAATCGATCTCTTGTTGATAGTAAACTTCATATCCACTCGGTGTGACCTTTTTAAAACAAAATGTGGAGCTGAGGCATGAATCTGCCACAACAATTGTAAAGCAAACATACACACTCCCCTTCATATGCCCCCCCCTCCACACACACCTAGGCACACACAGAGATCAGCATAGCAGATCATGAACACCTTGGAAAAGACTGAAATGCTAAATGCCTCTCTTGATGGGCAAAAGAGCTGGTGCAGTAATTCAAATGCCTGGTACAAAAATTCTGTTTAATATTTAGCTCCTATTTAAAACACAGCTTTTCATTTCATTCTATTTACAGAATATTTTCATTTCATTTGTTTCTTTAAAATTACTTAGTTCTCACCTGTTGTATGTCTAGGAATATTTTCTTCCAAAAATAGAAAAAAATAGATGATATCTTTTCAGCAGAAAACATTGGTTGATACAATTTTAAACCATCATGATATGGAAGAATTCTTCTGTCCCTCTCGAAGGTGGAAGAAGCATTTGGATCACAGATCATCTACAATGAAATACTTGACATGTTTAAGATGCTTTCAATCAATTTTGATCGTCAATTGCTTATTTGTTGTAAACAGTAATTTTTCAGTGAAGGGAAAGCGTGTGTGGTATATCTACATGATATGTTCAAAGGCAGTTCCTACTAATGGCCAGGCTGAATTCCAGTAAATAATGTCCCGAATGATATTTTGCCGCCTTCTTTGGCACTTCATGAAATCTTACCCCGATGAAGTGCTGAAACACAGAGATTTTCTCTTAGAGAGTGTCTCATGTTGTAACCTATCCCATGGATTTTATGCTGTAATTCTTATCTCTTTTAAAATTTACTATCTTCTGTACAGTTTTCATGAAACTTTCTGTTACAGTAGTGAATAGCACAGATAAATGTCATTTTGTACAACTTTGAATTTACCCCAAGAGCTGAGAGAAAACTTGATCCTATACTTCAATCCGAGTTTCTTCTATAGTCCAACTTTGTTTCTCTACCATCAAGCTTCTCCTTTGTTGCTGCTCCAAGCCCCGTCCAAGGTGACCTTGAATACTTTCAGGGATGGGACACCCACAACTTCTCTGGGCAACCTGTTCCAGTGTTCCAGCACTCCCACAGTAAAAAAGGCCTTCCTTTCATCTAATATGTGTAGGAAATCATAAATCTAGGCATAGAAGCTTGGAGTGCAAATTTGAAATTCTTTGGATTTGAAGCACATTTTATATGAATACTGACTTACAGATGACTAAAAGATGTTGATGGGCATTTGAGCTGACAAGTTTTGAAAAAGTGCACGGAAATTAAAATTGAAACCACTAAAATTAAAAACTCCTTGCCATTTTCTTTTTCCTCTCCTATTCAAAATTGCATATGTCAGATATCAGTGCTTCATGCAAACCTCTCAGATGCTCTCAGAGAAAAAGCTTTTCTTTCAGACTAAGTTGCGGTTGACGTAGAACACTAGCAGGAGTGAAAGATTTTCTGGGCATTGAGGCAGCCCGTTCTCCTTGGATTTGTGTGCAGAATGCATTTTATCCAAACTGGAAAATAGATCCCAGCTCTGTTCTATTCATCATTCTTACTTCATCAGGCCAGAAGATTCTGTGAAAAGTAGCCTGTGGACCTTGAAGACAGCGCATGTGAACCAGATGAGAGGTGATAGAGAAGTTGAGGGAGAGAAGAAAGAGCATATGGCTGAAACCAGAAAGTATTTCTCCACGTGATCATGGAAGATTGCAGGAGCCACTTGGTACTATCAAACCAGCCCGACTTGGCACTGGTGCCACTATGGGTCTGGGAGCCATGTTGCATATCGTACATTTTAAGGAGCCAGCTGGCCACACCCAGCCATATGCCCCCAAACACAAACCAAGCCCTTTTCTCTGGCAAACAAAACTCAGCTGCCCTGCTTCTGGATGGCAGATTGCAGGAGCCACTTGGTACTATCAAACCAGCCCAACTTGGCACTGGTGCCACCTTGGCTCTGGGAACCATCCTGCCTATTGTAGTTTTCAGGAGCCAGCCGGTCACTCCCAGCCATAGGCCCCCAAACAGAAAACTCGGCCCGTTTCCCTGGCAAACAAAAGTAAGCTGCCCCGCTTCTGGATGGCAGATTGCAGGAGCTACTTAGTACTATCAAATCAGCCCGACTTGGCACAGGTGCCACCTTGGATCTGGGAACCATCCTGTGTATCGTGGATTTTCAGGGGCCAGCCGGCCACTCTCAGCCATATGCCCCCAAACACAAACCACGGACCTTTTCTCTGGCAAACAAAACTCAGCTGCCCCACTTCTGGATGGCAGATTGCAGGAGCCACTTGGGACTATCACACCAGCACAACATGGCACTGCTGCCACCTTGGATCTGGGAACAATCCTGCGTATCGTACATATTCAGGAACCAGCCGAACACTCCCAGCCACAGGCCCCCAAACACAAACAACGGCCCATTTCCCTGGCAAACAAAACTCAGCTGCCCCGCTTCTGGATGGCAGTTTGCAGGAGCCACTTGGGACTATCAAACCAGCCCGACTTGGTAATGGTACCACCTTGGATCTGGGAACCATCCGGCGTATCGTGGATTTTCAGGGGCCAGCCGGTCATTCCCAGCCATATGCTCCCAAACACAAACCTCGGCCTCTTTCTCTGGCAAACAAAACTCAACTGCCCCTCTTCTGGATGGCAAATTGCAGGACGCACTTGGTACTACAAAAAGAGCCCGACTTGGCAGTGGTGCCACCTTGGCTCTGGGAACCATCCTGCGTATCGAGCATTTTAAGGAGCCAGCCGGCAATTCCCAGCCGTATGCCCCAAAAAGAAACCACGGACCTTTTCTCTGGCAAAAAAAACTCAGCTGTCCCGCTTCTGGATGGCAGATTGCAGGAGTCACTTTGAACCATACAACCAGCCTTACTTGGCACTGGTGCCACCTTGGATCTGGGAACCATCCTGCCTATCGTTGATTTTCAGGGGCCAGCCTACCACTCTCGGCCATAGGCCCCCAAACACAAACCACAGCCCTTTTCTCTAGCAAACAAAATTTAGCTGCCCCGCTTCTGGATGGCAAATTGCAGGAGACACTGGGTACTACAAAAACAGCCCGACTTGGCACTGGTGCCACCTTGCGTCTGGTTACCATGCGGCGTATCGTGCATTTTAAGGAGCCAGGTGGCCACTCCCAGCCATATGCCCCCAAACACAACCCATGGCCCTTTTCTCTGGCAAACAAAACTCAGCTGCCCCGCTTCTGGATGGCAGATTGCAGGAGGCACTTGGTACTATCAAACCAGCCCGACTTGGCACTGGTGCCACCTTTGGTCTGGGAACCATCCTGCGTATTGTGGATTGTCAGGAGACAGCCGACCACTCTCGGCCACAGACCCCAATCAAAAACAAAGGTCCGTTTCCCTGGCAAAAAAAACTCAGCTGCCCCGCTTCTGGATGGGAGATTGCAGGAGGCACTTGACACTGTCAAACGAGCCCCACTTTGTACTGGTGCCACCTTGGGTCTGGGAACCATGCTGCGTATCGTGGATTTTCAGGAGCCAGCCGGCCACTGCCAGCCACAGGCCCCCAAACAAAAACCACAGCCTTTTTCTCTGGCAAACAAAACTCAGCTGCCCCGCTTCTGGATGGCAGATTGCAGGAGCCACTTGGTACTATCAAACCAGCCCGACTTGGCACTGGTGCCACCTTGGGTCTGGGAACCATCCTGCCTAACGTGGATTTTAAGGAGCCAGCCGGCTACTCCCAGCCACAGGCCCCCAACAAAAACCACGGCCCTTTTTTCTCGCAAACAAAACTTAGCTGCCTCAATTCTGGATGGCAGATTGCAGGAGCCACTTGGTGTAATCAAACCAGCCCGACTTGGCACTGGTGCCACCTTGGGTCTGGGAACCATCCTGCGTATCGTGGATTCTAAGGAGCCAGCCGGCTACTCCCAGCCACAGGCCCCCAACAAAAACCACGGCCCTTTTTTCTCGCAAACAAAACTTAGCTGCCTCACTTCTGGATGGCAGATTGCAGGAGCCACTTGGTGTAATCAAACCAGCCCGACTTGGCACTGGTGCCACCTTGGGTCTGGGAACCATCCTGCGTATCGTGGATTCTAAGGAGCCAGCCGGCCACTCCCAGCCACAGGCCCCCAAACAAAATCAACAGCGCTGTTCCCTGGAAAACAAAACACGCCTGCCAACTTTTTGATGGAGTTTGCAGGAACCACTTGGTATTATCAAACTAGCCCAACTTGGCACTGGTGCCACCTTGGGTCTGAATACCATGCTGCGTATCGTGGTTTCTAAGGAGCCAGCCGGCCACTCCCAGTCACAGGCCCCCAAACACAAACAACGGCGCTTTTCCCTGGAAAACAAAACTCGCCTGCCAACTTTTTCATGGCAGATTGCAGGAGCCACTTGGTACTATCAAACCAGCCCAACTTGGCACTGGTGCCACCATGGGTCTGGTCACCATCCTGCCTATCGTAACTTTTCAGGAGCCAGCCGGTCACTCCCAGCCACAGGCCCTGAGACACAAACCTCGGCCCGTTTCCCTGGCAAACAAAAGTAAGCTGCCCCGCTTCTGGATGGCAGATTGCAGGAGCCACTTGGTGCTATCAAACCAGCCCAACTTGGCACTGGTGCCACCTCTGGTCTGGGAACCATCCTGCGTATCGTGGATTCTAAGGAGCCATCCGGCCACTCCCACCCACAGGCCCCCAAACACAAACAACGGCGCTTTTCCCTGGAAAAAAAAGTAAGCTGCCCCGCTTCTGGATGGCGGATTGCAGGAGCCACTTGGTACTATCAAACCAGCCCGACTAGGCACTGGTGCCACCTCTGGTCTGGGAACCATCCTGCGTATCATGGGTTCTAAGGAGCCAGTCGGCAACTCCCAGCCACAGGCCCCCAAACACAAACCTCGGCCCGTTTCCCTGGCAAACAAAATTAAGCTGCCCCGCTTCTGGATGGCAGATTGCAGGACGCACTTGGTACTATCAGACCAGCCCGACTTGGCACTGGTGCCACCTCTGGTCTGGGAACCATCCTGCGTATCGTGGATTCTAAGGAGCCAACCGGCCACTCCCAGCCACAGGCCCCCAAACACAAACAACGGCGCTTTTCCCTAGATAACAAACTCGCCTGCCAAATTTCTGATGGCAGATTGCAGGAGCCACTTGGTACTATCAAACCAGCCCAACTTGGCACTGGTGCCACCATGGGTCTGGTCACCATCCTGCCTATCGTAGCTTTTCAGGAGCCAGCCGGTCACTCCCAGCCATAGGCCCCCAGACACAAACCTCGGCCCGTTTCCCTGGCAAACAAAAGTAATCTGTCCCGCTTCTGGATGGCAGATTGCAGGACGCACTTGGTAGTATCAAACCAGCCCGACTTGGCACTGGTGCCACCTCTGGTCTGGGAACCATCCTGCGTATCGTGGATTCTAATTAGCCAGCCGGCCACTCCCAGCCACAGGCCCCCAAACACAAACAACGGCGCTTTTCCCTGGAAAACAAAACTCGCCTGCCAACTTTTTGATGGCAGATTGCAGGAGCCACTTGGTACTATCAAACCAGCCCAACTTGGCACTGGTGCCACCATAGGTCTGGTCACCATCCTGCCTATCGTAGCTTTTCAGGAGCCAGCAGGTCACCCCCAGCCATAGGCCCCGAGAAAAAAACCTCGGCCCGTTTCCCTGGCAAAAAAAAGTAAGCTACCCCGCTTCTGGATGGCAGTTTGCAGGACGCACTTGGTAGTATCAAACCAGCCCAACTTGGCACTGGTGCCACCTTGGGTCTGGGAACCATCCTGCGTATCGTGGATTCTGAGGAGCCCGCCGGCCACTCCCTGCCACAGGCACCCAAACACAAACAACGGCGCTTTTCCCTGGAAAACAAAACTCGCCTGCCAACTTTTTGATGGCGGATTGCAGGAGCCACTTGGTACTATCAAACCAGCCCAACTTGGCACTGGTGCCACCATGGATATGGTCACCATCCTGACTATCGTAGCTTTTCAGGACCTAGCAGGTCACTCCCAGCCATAGGCGCCCAGACAAAAACCTCGGCCCGTTTCCCTGGCAAACAAAAGTAAGCTGCCCCGCTTCTGGATGGCAGATTGCAGGAACCACTTGGTACTATAAAACCAGCCCGACTTGGCACTGGTGCCACGTCAGGTCTGGGAACCATCCTGCGTATCGTGGATTCTAAGGAGCCAGCCGGCCACTCCCACCCACAGGCCCCCAAACACAAACAACGGCGCTTTTCCCTGGAAAACAAAACTCGCCTGCCAACTTTTTGAGGGCAGATTGCAGGAGCCACTTGGTACTATCAAACCAGCCCAACTTGGCACTGGTGCCACCATGGGTCTGCTCCCCATCCTGCCTATCGTAGCTTTTCAGGAGCCAGCCGGTCACTCCCAGCCATAGGCCCCCAGACACAAACCTCGGCCCGTTTCCCTGGCAAACAAAAGTAAGCTGCCCCGCTTCTGGATGGCAGATTGCAGGACGCACTTGGTACTATCAAACCAGCCCAACTTGGCACTGGTGCCACCTCTGGTCTGGGAACCATGCCGCGTATCGTGGATTCTAAGGAGCCAGCCGGCCACTCCCAGCCACAGGCCCCCAAACACAAACAATGGCGCTTTTCCCTGGAAAACAAAACTCGCCTGCCAACTTTTTGATGGCGGATTGCAGGAGCCACTTGGTACTATCAAAGCAGCCCAACTTGTCACTGGTGCCACAATGGATGTGGTCACCATCCTGCCTATCGTAGCTTTTCAGGACCTCGCCGGTCACTCCCAGCCATAGGCGCCCAGACACAAAGCTCGGCCCGTTTCCCTGGCACACAAAAGTAAGCTGCCCCGCTTCTGGATGGCAGATTGCAGGAACCACTTGGTACTATAAAACCAGCCCGACTTGGCGCTGGTGCCACCTCTGGTCTGGGAACCATCCTGCGTATCGTGGATTCTAAGGAGCCAGCCGGTCACTCCAGCCACAGGCCCCCAGACACAAACAACGGCGCTTTTCCCTGGAAAACAAAACTCGCCTGCCAACTTTTTGATGGCAGATTGCAGGAGCCACTTGGTACTATCAAACCAGCCCAACTTGACACTGGTGCCACCATGGGTCTGGTCACCATCCTGCCTATCGTAGCTTTCCAGGAGCCAGCCGGTCACTCCCAGCCATAGGCCCCCAGTCACAAACCTCGGCCCGTTTCCCTGGCAAACAAAACTAAGCTACCCCGCTTCTGGATGGCAGATTGCAGGAGCCACTTGGTACTATCAAACCAGCCCAACTTGGAACTGGTGCCACCTTGGGTCTGGGAACCATGCTGCGTATCGCAGATTCTAAGGCGCCAGTCGGCCACTCCCAGCCACAAGCCCCCAAACACAAACAACGGCGCTTTTCTCTGGCAAACAAAACTCAACTGCCCCTCTTCTGGATGGCAAATTGCAGGACGCACTTGGTACTATAAAAACAGCCCGACTTGGCACTGGTGCCACCTTGGATCTGGGAACCATCGTGCGTATCGATCTTTTTAATGAGACAGCCGGCCACTCCCAGCCATATGCCCCCGAACACAACCCACGGCCCTTTCCTCTGGCAAACAAAACTCAGCTGCACCGCTTCTGGATGGCAGATTGCAGGAGCCACTTGGTACTATCAAACCAGCACGACTTGGCACTGGTGCCACCTTGGGTCTGGGAACCATCCTGCGTATTGTGGATTGTCAGGAGCCAGCTGAACACTCTCGGCCACAGACCCCAATCAAAAACAACGGCCCGTTTCACAGGCAAACAAAACTCAGCTGCCCCGCTTCTGGATGGGAGATTGCAGGAGGCACTTGACACTGTGAAACCAGCCCCACTTGGCACTGGTGCCACCTTGGGTCTGGGAACCATGCTGCGTATCATGGATTTTCAGGAGCCAGCCGGCCACTCCCAGCCATAGGCCCCCAAACAAAAACCACAGCCTTTTTCTCTGGCAAACAAAATTCAGCTGCCCCACTTCTGGATGGCAGATTGCAGGAGCCACTTGGGACTATCACACCAGCACAACATGGCACTGGTGCCACCTTGGATCTGGGAACCATCCGGCGTATAGTGGATTTTCAGGGGTCAGCCGGTCACTCTCAGCCATAGGCCCCAAACACAAACCACGGCCCTTTTCTCTGGAAAACAAAACTCAACTGCCCCTCTTCTGGATGGCAGATTGCAGGAGCCACTGGGTACTATGAAACCAGCCCTACTTGGCACTGGTGCCACCTTGGGTCTGGGAACCATGCTGCGTATCATGGATTTTCAGGAGCCAGCCGTCCACTGCCAGCCACAGGCCCCGAAACACAAACAACAGCCTTTTTCTCTGGCAAACAAAATTCAGCTGCCCCGCTTCTGGATGGCAGATTGCAGGAACCACTTGGTACTATCAAATCAGCCCGACTTGGCACAGGTGCCACCTTGGATCTGGGAACCATCCTGTGTATCGTGGATTTTCAGGGGCCAGCCGGCCACTCTCAGCCATATGCCCCCAAACACAAACCACGGACCTTTTCTCTGGCAAACAAAAATCAGCTGCCCCACTTCTGGATGGCAGATTGCAGGAGCCACTTGGGACTATCACACCAGCAAAACATGGCACTGCTGCCACCTTGGATCTGGGAACAATCCTGCGTATCGTACATATTCAGGAACCAGCCGGCCACTGCCAGCCACAGGCCCCCAAACAAAAACCACAGCCTTTTTCTCTGGCAAACAAAACTCAGCTGCCCCGCTTCTGGATGGCAGATTGCAGGAGCCACTTGGTACTATCAAACCAGCCCGACTTGGCACTGGTGCCACCTTGGGTCTGGGAACCATCCTGCCTATCGTGGATTTTAAGGAGCCAGCCGGCTACTCCCAGCCACAGGCCCCCAACAAAAACCACGGCCCTTTTTTCTCGCAAACAAAACTTAGCTGCCTCACTTCTGGATGGCAGATTGCAGGAGCCACTTGGTGTAATCAAACCAGCCCGACTTGGCACTGGTGCCACCTTGGGTCTGGGAACCATCCTGCGTATGGTGGATTCTAAGGAGCCAGCCGGCTACTCCCAGCCACAGGCCCCCAACAAAAACCACGGCCCTTTTTTCTCGCAAACAAAACTTAGCTGCCTCACTTCTGGATGGCAGATTGCAGGAGCCACTTGGTGTAATCAAACCAGCCCGGCTTGGCACTGGTGCCACCTTGGGTCTGGGAACCATCCTGCGTATCGTGGATTCTAAGGAGCCAGCCGGCCACTCCCAGCCACAGGCCCCCAAACAAAATCAACGGCGCTGTTCCCTGGAAAACAAAACACGCCTGCCAACTTTTTGATGGAGTTTGCAGGAACCACTTGGTATTATCAAACTAGCCCAACTTGGCACTGGTGCCACCTTGGGTCTGAATACCATGCTGCGTATCGTGGTTTCTAAGGAGCCAGCCGGCCACTCCCAGTCACAGGCCCCCAAACACAAACAACGGCGCTTTTCCCTGGAAAACAAAACTCGCCTGCCAACTTTTTGATGGCGGATTGCAGGAGCCACTTGGTACTATCAAACCAGCCCAACTTGGCACTGGTGCCACCATGGATATGGTCACCATCCTGACTATCGTAGCTTTTCAGGACCTAGCAGGTCACTCCCAGCCATAGGCGCCCAGACAAAAACCTCGGCCCGTTTCCCTGGCAAACAAAAGTAAGCTGCCCCGCTTCATGATGGCAGATTGCAGGAACCACTTGGTACTATAAAACCAGCCCGACTTGGCACTGGTGCCACGTCAGGTCTGGGAACCATCCTGCGTATCGTGGATTCTAAGGAGCCAGCCGGCCACTCCCACCCACAGGCCCCCAAACACAAACAACGGCGCTTTTCCCTGGAAAACAAAACTCGCCTGCCAACTTTTTGATGGCAGATTGCCGGAGCCACTTGGTACTATCAAACCAGCCCAACTTGGCACTGGTGCCACCATGGGTCTGCTCCCCATCCTGCCTATCGTAGCTTTTCAGGAGCCAGCCGGTCACTCCCAGCCATAGGCCCCCAGACACAAACCTCGGCCCGTTTCCCTGGCAAACAAAAGTAAGCTGCCCCGCTTCTGGATGGCAGATTGCAGGACGCACTTGGTACTATCAAACCAGCCCGACTTGTCACTGGTGCCACCTCTGGTCTGGGAACCATGCCGCGTATCGTGGATTCTAAGGAGCCAGCCGGCCACTCCCAGCCACAGGCCCCCAAACACAAACAATGGCGCTTTTCCCTGGAAAACAAAACTCGCCTGCCAACTTTTTGATGGCGGATTGCAGGAGCCACTTGGTACTATCAAAGCAGCCCAACTTGTCACTGGTGCCACAATGGATGTGGTCACCATCCTGCCTATCGTAGCTTTTCAGGACCTCGCCGGTCACTCCCAGCCATAGGCGCCCAGACACAAAGTTCGGCCCGTTTCCCTGGCACACAAAAGTAAGCTGCCCCGCTTCTGGATGGCAGATTGCAGGAACCACTTGGTACTATAAAACCAGCCCGACTTGGCGCTGGTGCCACCTCTGGTCTGGGAACCATCCTGCGTATCGTGGATTCTAAGGAGCCAGCCGGTCACTCCAGCCACAGGCCCCCAGACACAAACAACGGCGCTTTTCCCTGGAAAACAAAACTCGCCTGCCAACTTTTTGATGGCAGATTGCAGGAGCCACTTGGTACTATCAAACCAGCCCAACTTGACACTGGTGCCACCATGGGTCTGGTCACCATCCTGCCTATCGTAGCTTTCCAGGAGCCAGCCGGTCACTCCCAGCCATAGGCCCCCAGTCACAAACCTCGGCCCGTTTCCCTGGCAAACAAAACTAAGCTACCCCGCTTCTGGATGGCAGATTGCAGGAGCCACTTGGTACTATCAAACCAGCCCAACTTGGAACTGGTGCCACCTTGGGTCTGGGAACCATGCTGCGTATCGCAGATTCTAAGGCGCCAGTCGGCCACTCCCAGCCACAAGCCCCCAAACACAAACAACGGCGCTTTTCTCTGGCAAACAAAACTCAACTGCCCCTCTTCTGGATGGCAAATTGCAGGACGCACTTGGTACTATAAAAACAGCCCGACTTGGCACTGGTGCCACCTTGGGTCTGGGAACCATCGTGCGTATCGATCTTTTTAATGAGGCAGCCGGCCACTCCCAGCCATATGCCCCCGAACACAACCCACGGCCCTTTCCTCTGGCAAACAAAACTCAGCTGCACCGCTTCTGGATGGCAGATTGCAGGAGCCACTTGGTACTATCAAACCAGCACGACTTGGCACTGGTGCCACCTTGGGTCTGGGAACCATCCTGCGTATTGTGGATTGTCAGGAGCCAGCTGAACACTCTCGGCCACAGACCCCAATCAAAAACAACGGCCCGTTTCACAGGCAAACAAAACTCAGCTGCCCCGCTTCTGGATGGGAGATTGCAGGAGGCACTTGACACTGTGAAACCAGCCCCACTTGGCACTGGTGCCACCTTGGGTCTGGGAACCATGCTGCGTATCATGGATTTTCAGGAGCCAGCCGGCCACTCCCAGCCATAGGCCCCCAAACAAAAACCACAGCCTTTTTCTCTGGCAAACAAAATTCAGCTGCCCCACTTCTGGATGGCAGATTGCAGGAGCCACTTGGGACTATCACACCAGCACAACATGGCACTGGTGCCACCTTGGATCTGGGAACCATCCGGCGTATAGTGGATTTTCAGGGGTCAGCCGGTCACTCTCAGCCATAGGCCCCAAACACAAACCACGGCCCTTTTCTCTGGAAAACAAAACTCAACTGCCCCTCTTCTGGATGGCAGATTGCAGGAGCCACTGGGTACTATGAAACCAGCCCTACTTGGCACTGGTGCCACCTTGGGTCTGGGAACCATGCTGCGTATCATGGATTTTCAGGAGCCAGCCGTCCACTGCCAGCCACAGGCCCCGAAACACAAACAACAGCCTTTTTCTCTGGCAAACAAAATTCAGCTGCCCCGCTTCTGGATGGCAGATTGCAGGAACCACTTGGTACTATCAAATCAGCCCGACTTGGCACAGGTGCCACCTTGGATCTGGGAACCATCCTGTGTATCGTGGATTTTCAGGGGCCAGCCGGCCACTCTCAGCCATATGCCCCCAAACACAAACCACGGACCTTTTCTCTGGCAAACAAAAATCAGCTGCCCCACTTCTGGATGGCAGATTGCAGGAGCCACTTGGGACTATCACACCAGCACAACATGGCACTGCTGCCACCTTGGATCTGGGAACAATCCTGCGTATCGTACATATTCAGGAACCAGCCGGCCACTGCCAGCCACAGGCCCCCAAACAAAAACCACAGCCTTTTTCTCTGGCAAACAAAACTCAGCTGCCCCGCTTCTGGATGGCAGATTGCAGGAGCCACTTGGTACTATCAAACCAGCCCGACTTGGCACTGGTGCCACCTTGGGTCTGGGAACCATCCTGCCTATCGTGGATTTTAAGGAGCCAGCCGGCTACTCCCAGCCACAGGCCCCCAACAAAAACCACGGCCCTTTTTTCTCGCAAACAAAACTTAGCTGCCTCACTTCTGGATGGCAGATTGCAGGAGCCACTTGGTGTAATCAAACCAGCCCGACTTGGCACTGGTGCCACCTTGGGTCTGGGAACCATCCTGCGTATCGTGGATTCTAAGGAGCCAGCCGGCTACTCCCAGCCACAGGCCCCCAACAAAAACCACGGCCCTTTTTTCTCGCAAACAAAACTTAGCTGCCTCACTTCTGGATGGCAGATTGCAGGAGCCACTTGGTGTAATCAAACCAGCCCGGCTTGGCACTGGTGCCACCTTGGGTCTGGGAACCATCCTGCGTATCGTGGATTCTAAGGAGCCAGCCGGCCACTCCCAGCCACAGGCCCCCAAACAAAATCAACGGCGCTGTTCCCTGGAAAACAAAACACGCCTGCCAACTTTTTGATGGAGTTTGCAGGAACCACTTGGTATTATCAAACTAGCCCAACTTGGCACTGGTGCCACCTTGGGTCTGAATACCATGCTGCGTATCGTGGTTTCTAAGGAGCCAGCCGGCCACTCCCAGTCACAGGCCCCCAAACACAAACAACGGCGCTTTTCCCTGGAAAACAAAACTCGCCTGCCAACTTTTTCATGGCAGATTGCAGGAGCCACTTGGTACTATCAAACCAGCCCGACTTGGCACTGGTGCCACCATGGGTCTGGTCACCATCCTGCCTATCGTAACTTTTCAGGAGCCAGCCGGTCACTCCCAGCCATAGGCCCTGAGACACAAACCTCGGCCCGTTTCCCTGGCAAACAAAAGTAAGCTGCCCCGCTTCTGGATGGCAGATTGCAGGAGCCACTTGGAACTATCAAACCAGCCCAACTTGGCACTGGTGCCACCTCTGGTCTGGGAACCATCCTGCGTATCGTGGATTCTAAGGAGCCATCCGGCCACTCCCACCCACAGGCCCCCAAACACAAACAACGGCGCTTTTCCCTGGAAAAAAAAGTAAGCTGCCCCGCTTCTGGATGGCGGATTGCAGGAGCCACTTGGTACTATCAAACCAGCCCGACTAGGCACTGGTGCCACCTCTGGTCTGGGAACCATCCCGCGTATCGTGGATTCTAATTAGCCAGCCGGCCACTCCCAGCCACAGGCCCCCAAACACAAACAACGGCGCTTTTCCCTGGAAAACAAAACTCGCCTGCCAACTTTTTGATGGCAGATTGCAGGAGCCACTTGGTACTATCAAACCAGCCCACCTTGGCACTGGTGCCACCATAGGTCTGGTCACCATCCTGCCTATCGTAGCTTTTCAGGAGCCAGCAGGTCACCCCCAGCCATAGGCCCCGAGAAAAAAACCTCGGCCCGTTTCCCTGGCAAAAAAAAGTAAGCTACCCCGCTTCTGGATGGCAGTTTGCAGGACGCACTTGGTAGTATCAAACCAGCCCGACTTGGCACTGGTGCCACCTTGGGTCTGGGAACCATCCTGCGTATCGTGGATTCTGAGGAGCCCGCCGGCCACTCCCTGCCACAGGCACCCAAACACAAACAACGGCGCTTTTCCCTGGAAAACAAAACTCGCCTGCCAACTTTTTGATGGCGGATTGCAGGAGCCACTTGGTACTATCAAACCAGCCCAACTTGGCACTGGTGCCACCATGGATATGGTCACCATCCTGACTATCGTAGCTTTTCAGGACCTAGCAGGTCACTCCCAGCCATAGGCGCCCAGACAAAAACCTCGGCCCGTTTCCCTGGCAAACAAAAGTAAGCTGCCCCGCTTCTGGATGGCAGATTGCAGGAACCACTTGGTACTATAAAACCAGCCCGACTTGGCACTGGTGCCACGTCAGGTCTGGGAACCATCCTGCGTATCGTGGATTCTAAGGAGCCAGCCGGCCACTCCCACCCACAGGCCCCCAAACACAAACAACGGCGCTTTTCCCTGGAAAACAAAACTCGCCTGCCAACTTTTTGAGGGCAGATTGCAGGAGCCACTTGGTACTATCAAACCAGCCCAACTTGGCACTGGTGCCACCATGGGTCTGCTCCCCATCCTGCCTATCGTAGCTTTTCAGGAGCCAGCCGGTCACTCCCAGCCATAGGCCCCCAGACACAAACCTCGGCCCGTTTCCCTGGCAAACAAAAGTAAGCTGCCCCGCTTCTGGATGGCAGATTGCAGGACGCACTTGGTACTATCAAACCAGCCCAACTTGGCACTGGTGCCACCTCTGGTCTGGGAACCATGCCGCGTATCGTGGATTCTAAGGAGCCAGCCGGCCACTCCCAGCCACAGGCCCCCAAACACAAACAATGGCGCTTTTCCCTGGAAAACAAAACTCGCCTGCCAACTTTTTGATGGCGGATTGCAGGAGCCACTTGGTACTATCAAAGCAGCCCAACTTGTCACTGGTGCCACAATGGATGTGGTCACCATCCTGCCTATCGTAGCTTTTCAGGACCTCGCCGGTCACTCCCAGCCATAGGCGCCCAGACACAAAGCTCGGCCCGTTTCCCTGGCACACAAAAGTAAGCTGCCCCGCTTCTGGATGGCAGATTGCAGGAACCACTTGGTACTATAAAACCAGCCCGACTTGGCGCTGGTGCCACCTCTGGTCTGGGAACCATCCTGCGTATCGTGGATTCTAAGGAGCCAGCCGGTCACTCCAGCCACAGGCCCCCAGACACAAACAACGGCGCTTTTCCCTGGAAAACAAAACTCGCCTGCCAACTTTTTGATGGCAGATTGCAGGAGCCACTTGGTACTATCAAACCAGCCCAACTTGACACTGGTGCCACCATGGGTCTGGTCACCATCCTGCCTATCGTAGCTTTCCAGGAGCCAGCCGGTCACTCCCAGCCATAGGCCCCCAGTCACAAACCTCGGCCCGTTTCCCTGGCAAACAAAACTAAGCTACCCCGCTTCTGGATGGCAGATTGCAGGAGCCACTTGGTACTATCAAACCAGCCCAACTTGGAACTGGTGCCACCTTGGGTCTGGGAACCATGCTGCGTATCGCAGATTCTAAGGCGCCAGTCGGCCACTCCCAGCCACAAGCCCCCAAACACAAACAACGGCGCTTTTCTCTGGCAAACAAAACTCAACTGCCCCTCTTCTGGATGGCAAATTGCAGGACGCACTTGGTACTATAAAAACAGCCCGACTTGGCACTGGTGCCACCTTGGGTCTGGGAACCATCGTGCGTATCGATCTTTTTAATGAGACAGCCGGCCACTCCCAGCCATATGCCCCCGAACACAACCCACGGCCCTTTCCTCTGGCAAACAAAACTCAGCTGCACCGCTTCTGGATGGCAGATTGCAGGAGCCACTTGGTACTATCAAACCAGCACGACTTGGCACTGGTGCCACCTTGGGTCTGGGAACCATCCTGCGTATTGTGGATTGTCAGGAGCCAGCTGAACACTCTCGGCCACAGACCCCAATCAAAAACAACGGCCCGTTTCACAGGCAAACAAAACTCAGCTGCCCCGCTTCTGGATGGGAGATTGCAGGAGGCACTTGACACTGTGAAACCAGCCCCACTTGGCACTGGTGCCACCTTGGGTCTGGGAACCATGCTGCGTATCATGGATTTTCAGGAGCCAGCCGGCCACTCCCAGCCATAGGCCCCCAAACAAAAACCACAGCCTTTTTCTCTGGCAAACAAAATTCAGCTGCCCCACTTCTGGATGGCAGATTGCAGGAGCCACTTGGGACTATCACACCAGCACAACATGGCACTGGTGCCACCTTGGATCTGGGAACCATCCGGCGTATAGTGGATTTTCAGGGGTCAGCCGGTCACTCTCAGCCATAGGCCCCAAACACAAACCACGGCCCTTTTCTCTGGAAAACAAAACTCAACTGCCCCTCTTCTGGATGGCAGATTGCAGGAGCCACTGGGTACTATGAAACCAGCCCTACTTGGCACTGGTGCCACCTTGGGTCTGGGAACCATGCTGCGTATCATGGATTTTCAGGAGCCAGCCGTCCACTGCCAGCCACAGGCCCCGAAACACAAACAACAGCCTTTTTCTCTGGCAAACAAAATTCAGCTGCCCCGCTTCTGGATGGCAGATTGCAGGAACCACTTGGTACTATCAAATCAGCCCGACTTGGCACAGGTGCCACCTTGGATCTGGGAACCATCCTGTGTATCGTGGATTTTCAGGGGCCAGCCGGCCACTCTCAGCCATATGCCCCCAAACACAAACCACGGACCTTTTCTCTGGCAAACAAAAATCAGCTGCCCCACTTCTGGATGGCAGATTGCAGGAGCCACTTGGGACTATCACACCAGCAAAACATGGCACTGCTGCCACCTTGGATCTGGGAACAATCCTGCGTATCGTACATATTCAGGAACCAGCCGGCCACTGCCAGCCACAGGCCCCCAAACAAAAACCACAGCCTTTTTCTCTGGCAAACAAAACTCAGCTGCCCCGCTTCTGGATGGCAGATTGCAGGAGCCACTTGGTACTATCAAACCAGCCCGACTTGGCACTGGTGCCACCTTGGGTCTGGGAACCATCCTGCCTATCGTGGATTTTAAGGAGCCAGCCGGCTACTCCCAGCCACAGGCCCCCAACAAAAACCACGGCCCTTTTTTCTCGCAAACAAAACTTAGCTGCCTCACTTCTGGATGGCAGATTGCAGGAGCCACTTGGTGTAATCAAACCAGCCCGACTTGGCACTGGTGCCACCTTGGGTCTGGGAACCATCCTGCGTATGGTGGATTCTAAGGAGCCAGCCGGCTACTCCCAGCCACAGGCCCCCAACAAAAACCACGGCCCTTTTTTCTCGCAAACAAAACTTAGCTGCCTCACTTCTGGATGGCAGATTGCAGGAGCCACTTGGTGTAATCAAACCAGCCCGGCTTGGCACTGGTGCCACCTTGGGTCTGGGAACCATCCTGCGTATCGTGGATTCTAAGGAGCCAGCCGGCCACTCCCAGCCACAGGCCCCCAAACAAAATCAACGGCGCTGTTCCCTGGAAAACAAAACACGCCTGCCAACTTTTTGATGGAGTTTGCAGGAACCACTTGGTATTATCAAACTAGCCCAACTTGGCACTGGTGCCACCTTGGGTCTGAATACCATGCTGCGTATCGTGGTTTCTAAGGAGCCAGCCGGCCACTCCCAGTCACAGGCCCCCAAACACAAACAACGGCGCTTTTCCCTGGAAAACAAAACTCGCCTGCCAACTTTTTGATGGCGGATTGCAGGAGCCACTTGGTACTATCAAACCAGCCCAACTTGGCACTGGTGCCACCATGGATATGGTCACCATCCTGACTATCGTAGCTTTTCAGGACCTAGCAGGTCACTCCCAGCCATAGGCGCCCAGACAAAAACCTCGGCCCGTTTCCCTGGCAAACAAAAGTAAGCTGCCCCGCTTCTGGATGGCAGATTGCAGGAACCACTTGGTACTATAAAACCAGCCCGACTTGGCACTGGTGCCACGTCAGGTCTGGGAACCATCCTGCGTATCGTGGATTCTAAGGAGCCAGCCGGCCACTCCCACCCACAGGCCCCCAAACACAAACAACGGCGCTTTTCCCTGGAAAACAAAACTCGCCTGCCAACTTTTTGATGGCAGATTGCCGGAGCCACTTGGTACTATCAAACCAGCCCAACTTGGCACTGGTGCCACCATGGGTCTGCTCCCCATCCTGCCTATCGTAGCTTTTCAGGAGCCAGCCGGTCACTCCCAGCCATAGGCCCCCAGACACAAACCTCGGCCCGTTTCCCTGGCAAACAAAAGTAAGCTGCCCCGCTTCTGGATGGCAGATTGCAGGACGCACTTGGTACTATCAAACCAGCCCGACTTGTCACTGGTGCCACCTCTGGTCTGGGAACCATGCCGCGTATCGTGGATTCTAAGGAGCCAGCCGGCCACTCCCAGCCACAGGCCCCCAAACACAAACAATGGCGCTTTTCCCTGGAAAACAAAACTCGCCTGCCAACTTTTTGATGGCGGATTGCAGGAGCCACTTGGTACTATCAAAGCAGCCCAACTTGTCACTGGTGCCACAATGGATGTGGTCACCATCCTGCCTATCGTAGCTTTTCAGGACCTCGCCGGTCACTCCCAGCCATAGGCGCCCAGACACAAAGTTCGGCCCGTTTCCCTGGCACACAAAAGTAAGCTGCCCCGCTTCTGGATGGCAGATTGCAGGAACCACTTGGTACTATAAAACCAGCCCGACTTGGCGCTGGTGCCACCTCTGGTCTGGGAACCATCCTGCGTATCGTGGATTCTAAGGAGCCAGCCGGTCACTCCAGCCACAGGCCCCCAGACACAAACAACGGCGCTTTTCCCTGGAAAACAAAACTCGCCTGCCAACTTTTTGATGGCAGATTGCAGGAGCCACTTGGTACTATCAAACCAGCCCAACTTGACACTGGTGCCACCATGGGTCTGGTCACCATCCTGCCTATCGTAGCTTTCCAGGAGCCAGCCGGTCACTCCCAGCCATAGGCCCCCAGTCACAAACCTCGGCCCGTTTCCCTGGCAAACAAAACTAAGCTACCCCGCTTCTGGATGGCAGATTGCAGGAGCCACTTGGTACTATCAAACCAGCCCAACTTGGAACTGGTGCCACCTTGGGTCTGGGAACCATGCTGCGTATCGCAGATTCTAAGGCGCCAGTCGGCCACTCCCAGCCACAAGCCCCCAAACACAAACAACGGCGCTTTTCTCTGGCAAACAAAACTCAACTGCCCCTCTTCTGGATGGCAAATTGCAGGACGCACTTGGTACTATAAAAACAGCCCGACTTGGCACTGGTGCCACCTTGGGTCTGGGAACCATCGTGCGTATCGATCTTTTTAATGAGGCAGCCGGCCACTCCCAGCCATATGCCCCCGAACACAACCCACGGCCCTTTCCCCCTTGCAAACAAAACTCAGCTGCACCGCTTCTGGATGGCAGATTGCAGGAGCCACTTGGTACTATCAAACCAGCACGACTTGGCACTGGTGCCACCTTGGGTCTGGGAACCATCCTGCGTATTGTGGATTGTCAGGAGCCAGCTGAACACTCTCGGCCACAGACCCCAATCAAAAACAACGGCCCGTTTCACAGGCAAACAAAACTCAGCTGCCCCGCTTCTGGATGGGAGATTGCAGGAGGCACTTGACACTGTGAAACCAGCCCCACTTGGCACTGGTGCCACCTTGGGTCTGGGAACCATGCTGCGTATCATGGATTTTCAGGAGCCAGCCGGCCACTCCCAGCCATAGGCCCCCAAACAAAAACCACAGCCTTTTTCTCTGGCAAACAAAATTCAGCTGCCCCACTTCTGGATGGCAGATTGCAGGAGCCACTTGGGACTATCACACCAGCACAACATGGCACTGGTGCCACCTTGGATCTGGGAACCATCCGGCGTATAGTGGATTTTCAGGGGTCAGCCGGTCACTCTCAGCCATAGGCCCCAAACACAAACCACGGCCCTTTTCTCTGGAAAACAAAACTCAACTGCCCCTCTTCTGGATGGCAGATTGCAGGAGCCACTGGGTACTATGAAACCAGCCCTACTTGGCACTGGTGCCACCTTGGGTCTGGGAACCATGCTGCGTATCATGGATTTTCAGGAGCCAGCCGTCCACTGCCAGCCACAGGCCCCGAAACACAAACAACAGCCTTTTTCTCTGGCAAACAAAATTCAGCTGCCCCGCTTCTGGATGGCAGATTGCAGGAACCACTTGGTACTATCAAATCAGCCCGACTTGGCACAGGTGCCACCTTGGATCTGGGAACCATCCTGTGTATCGTGGATTTTCAGGGGCCAGCCGGCCACTCTCAGCCATATGCCCCCAAACACAAACCACGGACCTTTTCTCTGGCAAACAAAAATCAGCTGCCCCACTTCTGGATGGCAGATTGCAGGAGCCACTTGGGACTATCACACCAGCACAACATGGCACTGCTGCCACCTTGGATCTGGGAACAATCCTGCGTATCGTACATATTCAGGAACCAGCCGGCCACTGCCAGCCACAGGCCCCCAAACAAAAACCACAGCCTTTTTCTCTGGCAAACAAAACTCAGCTGCCCCGCTTCTGGATGGCAGATTGCAGGAGCCACTTGGTACTATCAAACCAGCCCGACTTGGCACTGGTGCCACCTTGGGTCTGGGAACCATCCTGCCTATCGTGGATTTTAAGGAGCCAGCCGGCTACTCCCAGCCACAGGCCCCCAACAAAAACCACGGCCCTTTTTTCTCGCAAACAAAACTTAGCTGCCTCACTTCTGGATGGCAGATTGCAGGAGCCACTTGGTGTAATCAAACCAGCCCGACTTGGCACTGGTGCCACCTTGGGTCTGGGAACCATCCTGCGTATCGTGGATTCTAAGGAGCCAGCCGGCTACTCCCAGCCACAGGCCCCCAACAAAAACCACGGCCCTTTTTTCTCGCAAACAAAACTTAGCTGCCTCACTTCTGGATGGCAGATTGCAGGAGCCACTTGGTGTAATCAAACCAGCCCGGCTTGGCACTGGTGCCACCTTGGGTCTGGGAACCATCCTGCGTATCGTGGATTCTAAGGAGCCAGCCGGCCACTCCCAGCCACAGGCCCCCAAACAAAATCAACGGCGCTGTTCCCTGGAAAACAAAACACGCCTGCCAACTTTTTGATGGAGTTTGCAGGAACCACTTGGTATTATCAAACTAGCCCAACTTGGCACTGGTGCCACCTTGGGTCTGAATACCATGCTGCGTATCGTGGTTTCTAAGGAGCCAGCCGGCCACTCCCAGTCACAGGCCCCCAAACACAAACAACGGCGCTTTTCCCTGGAAAACAAAACTCGCCTGCCAACTTTTTCATGGCAGATTGCAGGAGCCACTTGGTACTATCAAACCAGCCCGACTTGGCACTGGTGCCACCATGGGTCTGGTCACCATCCTGCCTATCGTAACTTTTCAGGAGCCAGCCGGTCACTCCCAGCCATAGGCCCTGAGACACAAACCTCGGCCCGTTTCCCTGGCAAACAAAAGTAAGCTGCCCCGCTTCTGGATGGCAGATTGCAGGAGCCACTTGGAACTATCAAACCAGCCCAACTTGGCACTGGTGCCACCTCTGGTCTGGGAACCATCCTGCGTATCGTGGATTCTAAGGAGCCATCCGGCCACTCCCACCCACAGGCCCCCAAACACAAACAACGGCGCTTTTCCCTGGAAAAAAAAGTAAGCTGCCCCGCTTCTGGATGGCGGATTGCAGGAGCCACTTGGTACTATCAAACCAGCCCGACTAGGCACTGGTGCCACCTCTGGTCTGGGAACTATCCCGCGTATCGTGGATTCTAAGGAGCCAGTCGGCAACTCCCAGCCACAGGCCCCCAAACACAAACAACGGCCCGTTTCCCTGGCAAACAAAAGTAAGCTGCCCCGCTTCTGGATGGCAGATTGCAGAAGCCACTTGGTACTATCAAACTAGCCCAACTTGGCACTGGTGCCACCTCTGGTCTGGGAACCATCCTGCGTATCATGGGTTCTAAGGAGCCAGTCGGCAACTCCCAGCCACAGGCCCCCAAACACAAACCTCGGCCCGTTTCCCTGGCAAACAAAATTAAGCTGCCCCGCTTCTGGATGGCAGATTGCAGGACGCACTTGGTACTATCAGACCAGCCCGACTTGGCACTGGTGCCACCTCTGGTCTGGGAACCATCCTGCGTATCGTGGATTCTAAGGAGCCAACCGGCCACTCCCAGCCACAGGCCCCCAAACACAAACAACGGCGCTTTTCCCTAGATAACAAACTCGCCTGCCAAATTTCTGATGGCAGATTGCAGGAGCCACTTGGTACTATCAAACCAGCCCAACTTGGCACTGGTGCCACCATGGGTCTGGTCACCATCCTGCCTATCGTAGCTTTTCAGGAGCCAGCCGGTCACTCCCAGCCATAGGCCCCCAGACACAAACCTCGGCCCGTTTCCCTGGCAAACAAAAGTAATCTGTCCCGCTTCTGGATGGCAGATTGCAGGACGCACTTGGTAGTATCAAACCAGCCCGACTTGGCACTGGTGCCACCTCTGGTCTGGGAACCATCCTGCGTATCGTGGATTCTAATTAGCCAGCCGGCCACTCCCAGCCACAGGTCCCCAAACACAAACAACGGCGCTTTTCCCTGGAAAACAAAACTCGCCTGCCAACTTTTTGATGGCAGATTGCAGGAGCCACTTGGTACTATCAAACCAGCCCAACTTGGCACTGGTGCCACCATAGGTCTGGTCACCATCCTGCCTATCGTAGCTTTTCAGGAGCCAGCAGGTCACCCCCAGCCATAGGCCCCGAGAAAAAAACCTCGGCCCGTTTCCCTGGCAAAAAAAAGTAAGCTACCCCGCTTCTGGATGGCAGTTTGCAGGACGCACTTGGTAGTATCAAACCAGCCCAACTTGGCACTGGTGCCACCTTGGGTCTGGGAACCATCCTGCGTATCATGGATTCTGAGGAGCCCGCCGGCCACTCCCTGCCACAGGCACCCAAACACAAACAACGGCGCTTTTCCCTGGAAAACAAAACTCGCCTGCCAACGTTTTGATGGCGGATTGCAGGAGCCACTTGGTACTATCAAACCAGCCCAACTTGGCACTGGTGCCACCATGGATATGGTCACCATCCTGACTATCGTAGCTTTTCAGGACCTAGCAGGTCACTCCCAGCCATAGGCGCCCAGACAAAAACCTCGGCCCGTTTCCCTGGCAAACAAAAGTAAGCTGCCCCGCTTCTGGATGGCAGATTGCAGGAACCACTTGGTACTATAAAACCAGCCCGACTTGGCACTGGTGCCACGTCAGGTCTGGGAACCATCCTGCGTATCGTGGATTCTAAGGAGCCAGCCGGCCACTCCCACCCACAGGCCCCCAAACACAAACAACGGCGCTTTTCCCTGGAAAACAAAACTCGCCTGCCAACTTTTTGAGGGCAGATTGCAGGAGCCACTTGGTACTATCAAACCAGCCCAACTTGGCACTGGTGCCACCATGGGTCTGGTCACCATCCTGCCTATCATAGCTTTTCAGGAGCCAGCCGGTCACTCCCAGCCATAGGCCCCCAGACACAAACCTCGGCCCGTTTCCCTGGCAAACAAAAGTAAGCTGCCCCGCTTCTGGATGGCAGATTGCAGGATGCACTTGGTACTATCAAACCAGCCCGACTTGTCACTGGTGCCACCTCTGGTCTGGGAACCATGCCGCGTATCGTGGATTCTAAGGAGCCAGCCGGCCACTCCCAGCCACAGGCCCCCAAACACAAACAATGGCGCTTTTCCCTGGAAAACAAAACTCGCCTGCCAACTTTTTGATGGCGGATTGCAGGAGCCACTTGGTACTATCAAAGCAGCCCAACTTGTCACTGGTGCCACAATGGATGTGGTCACCATCCTGCCTATCGTAGCTTTTCAGGACCTCGCCGGTCACTCCCAGCCATAGGCGCCCAGACACAAAGCTCGGCCCGTTTCCCTGGCACACAAAAGTAAGCTGCCCCGCTTCTGGATGGCAGATTGCAGGAACCACTTGGTACTATAAAACCAGCCCGACTTGGCGCTGGTGCCACCTCTGGTCTGGGAACCATCCTGCGTATCGTGGATTCTAAGGAGCCAGCCGGTCACTCCAGCCACAGGCCCCCAGACACAAACAACGGCGCTTTTCCCTGGAAAACAAAACTCGCCTGCCAACTTTTTGATGGCAGATTGCAGGAGCCACTTGGTACTATCAAACCAGCCCAACTTGACACTGGTGCCACCATGGGTCTGGTCACCATCCTGCCTATCGTAGCTTTCCAGGAGCCAGCCGGTCACTCCCAGCCATAGGCCCCCAGTCACAAACCTCGGCCCGTTTCCCTGGCAAACAAAACTAAGCTACCCCGCTTCTGGATGGCAGATTGCAGGAGCCACTTGGTACTATCAAACCAGCCCAACTTGGAACTGGTGCCACCTTGGGTCTGGGAACCATGCTGCGTATCGCAGATTCTAAGGCGCCAGTCGGCCACTCCCAGCCACAAGCCCCCAAACACAAACAACGGCGCTTTTCTCTGGCAAACAAAACTCAACTGCCCCTCTTCTGGATGGCAAATTGCAGGACGCACTTGGTACTATAAAAACAGCCCGACTTGGCACTGGTGCCACCTTGGGTCTGGGAACCATCGTGCGTATCGATCTTTTTAATGAGACAGCCGGCCACTCCCAGCCATATGCCCCCGAACACAACCCACGGCCCTTTCCTCTGGCAAACAAAACTCAGCTGCACCGCTTCTGGATGGCAGATTGCAGGAGCCACTTGGTACTATCAAACCAGCACGACTTGGCACTGGTGCCACCTTGGGTCTGGGAACCATCCTGCGTATTGTGGATTGTCAGGAGCCAGCTGAACACTCTCGGCCACAGACCCCAATCAAAAACAAGGCAAACAAAACTCAGCTGCCCCGCTTCTGGATGGGAGATTGCAGGAGGCACTTGACACTGTGAAACCAGCCCCACTTGGCACTGGTGCCACCTTGGGTCTGGGAACCATGCTGCGTATCATGGATTTTCAGGAGCCAGCCGGCCACTCCCAGCCATAGGCCCCCAAACAAAAACCACAGCCTTTTTCTCTGGCAAACAAAATTCAGCTGCCCCACTTCTGGATGGCAGATTGCAGGAGCCACTTGGGACTATCACACCAGCACAACATGGCACTGGTGCCACCTTGGATCTGGGAACCATCCGGCGTATAGTGGATTTTCAGGGGTCAGCCGGTCACTCTCAGCCATAGGCCCCAAACACAAACCACGGCCCTTTTCTCTGGAAAACAAAACTCAACTGCCCCTCTTCTGGATGGCAGATTGCAGGAGCCACTGGGTACTATGAAACCAGCCCTACTTGGCACTGGTGCCACCTTGGGTCTGGGAACCATGCTGCGTATCATGGATTTTCAGGAGCCAGCCGTCCACTGCCAGCCACAGGCCCCGAAACACAAACAACAGCCTTTTTCTCTGGCAAACAAAATTCAGCTGCCCCGCTTCTGGATGGCAGATTGCAGGAACCACTTGGTACTAACAAACCAGCCCGACTTGGCACTGGTGCCACCTTGGGTCTGGGAACCATCCTGCGTATCGTGGATTCTAAGGAGCCAGCTGGCCACTCCCAGCCACAGGCCCCAAAACACACAACGGCGCTTTTCCCTGGAAAACAAAACTCGTCTGCCAACTTTTTGATGGCAGATTGCAGGAGCCACTTGGTACTATCAAACCAGCCCAACTTGGCACTGGTGCCACCATGGGTCTGGTCACCATCCTGCCTATCGTAGCTTTTCAGGAGCCAGCCGGTCACTCCCAGCCATAGGCCGCCAGCCATAGGCCGCCAGACACAAACCTCGGCCTGTTTCCCTGGCACACAAAAGTAAGCTACCGCACTTCTGGATGGCAGATTGCAGGAGCCACTTTGCACCATCAAACCAGCCCGACTTGGCACTGGTGCCACCTCTGGTCTGGGAACCATGCTGCGTATCGTGGATTCTAAGGAGCCAGCCGGCCACTCCCAGCCACAGGCCCCCAAACACAAACAACGGCGCTTTTCCCTGGAAAACAAAACTCGCCTGCCAACATTTTGATGGCAGAGTGCAGGAGCCACTTGGTACTATCAAACCAGCCCAACATGGCACTGGTGCCACCATGGGTCTGGTCACCATCCTGCCTATCGTAGCTTTTCAGGAGCCAGCCGGTCACTCCCAGCCATAGGCCCCCAGAAAAAAACCTCGGTCCGTTTCCCTGGAAAACAAAAGTAAGCTGCCCTGCTTCTGGATGGCAGATTGCAGGAGCCACTTGGTGTTATCAAACCAGCCCGACTTGGCACTGGTGCCACCTTGGGTCTGGGAACCATCCTGCGTATCGTGTGTTCTAAGGAGCCAGCCGGCCTCTCTCAGCCACAGTCCCCCAAACACAAACAACGGCGCTTTTCCCTGGAAAACAAAACTGGCCTGCCAACTTTTTGATGGCAGATTGCAGGAGCCACTTGGTACTATCAAACCAGCCCAAATTGGCACTGGTGCCACCATGGGTCTGGTCACCATCCTGCCTATCGTAGCTTTTCAGGAGCCAGCCGGCCAGTCCCAGCCATAGGTCCCCAGACAAATACCTCGGCCCGTTTCCCTGGCAAACAAAAGTCAGCTGCCCCGCTTCTGGATGGCAGATTGCAGGAGCCACTTGGTACTATCAAACCAGCCCAACTTGACACTGGTGCCACCTTGGCTCTGGGAACCATGCTGCGTAACCCGGATTCTAAGACGACAGGCAGCCACTGCCAGCCACCGCCCTCCAAACAAAATCAACGGCGCTTTTCCCTGGAAAACAAAACTCGCCTGACAACTTTTAGATGGCAGATTGCAGGAGCCAGTTGGTACCATCAAACCAGCCCAACTTGGCACTGGTGCCACCTTGGGTCTGGGAACCATCCTGCCTATCGTGGATTTTAAGGAGCCAGCCGGCTACTCCCAGCCACAGGCCCCCAACAAAAACCACGGCCCTTTTTTCTGGCAAACAAAACTTAGCTGCCTCACTTCTGGATGGCAGATTGCAGGAGCCACTTGGTGTAATCAAACCAGCCCGACTTGGCACTGGTGCCACCTTGGGTCTGGGAACCATCCTGCGTATCGTGGATTCTAAGGAGCCAGCCGGCCACTCCCAGCCACAGGCCCCCAAACAAAATCAACGGCGCTGTTCCCTGGAAAACAAAACACGCCTGCCAACTTTTTGATGGAGTTTGCAGGAACCACTTAGTATTATCAAACCAGCCCAACTTGGCACTGGTGCCACCTTGGGTCTGGATACCATGCTGCGTATCGTGGATTCTAAGGAGCCAGCCGGCCACTCCCAGCCACAGGCCCCCAAACACAAACAACGGCGCTTTTCCCTGGAAAACAAAACTCGCCTGCCAACTTTTTCATGGCAGATTGCAGGAGCCACTTGGTACTATCAAACCAGCCCAACTTGGCACTGGTGCCACCATGGGTCTGGTCACCATCCTGCCTATCGTAACTTTTCAGGAGCCAGCCGGTCACTCCCAGCCATAGGCCCTGAGACACAAACCTCGGCCCGTTTCCCTGGCAAACAAAAGTAAGCTGCCCCGCTTCTGGATGGCAGATTGCAGGAGCCACTTGGTACTATCAAACCAGCCCAACTTGGCACTGGTGCCACCATGGGTCTGGGAACCATCCCGCGTATCGTGGATTCTAAGGAGCCAGTTGGCAACTCCCAGCCACAGGCCCCCAAACACAAACAACGGCCCGTTTCCCTGGCAAACAAAAGTAAGCTGCCCCGCTTCTGGATGGCAGATTGCAGAAGCCACTTGGTACTATCAAACTAGCCCAACTTGGCACTGGTGCCACCTCTGGTTTGGGAACCATCCTGCGTATCATGGGTTCTAAGGAGCCAGTCGGCAACTCCCAGCCACAGGCCCCCAAACACAAACCTCGGCCCGTTTCCCTGGCAAACAAAATTAAGCTGCCCCGCTTCTGGATGGCAGATTGCAGGACGCACTTGGTACTATCAGACCAGCCCGACTTGGCACTGGTGCCACCTCTGGTCTGGGAACCATCCTGCGTATCGTGGATTCTAAGGAGCCAACCGGCCACTCCCAGCCACAGGTCCCCAAACACAAACAACGGCGCTTTTCCCTAGATAACAAACTCGCCTGCCAAATTTCTGATGGCAGATTGCAGGAGCCACTTGGTACTATCAAACCAGCCCAACTTGGCACTGGTGCCACCATGGGTCTGGTCACCATCCTGCCTATCGTAGCTTTTCAGGAGCCAGCCGGTCACTCCCAGCCATAGGCCCCCAGACACAAACCTCGGCCCGTTTCCCTGGCAAACAAAAGTAAGCTGTCCCGCTTCTGGATGGCAGATTGCAGGACGCACTTGGTAGTATCAAACCAGCCCGACTTGGCACTGGTGCCACCTCTGGTCTGGGAACCATCCTGCGTATCGTGGATTCTAATTAGCCAGCCGGCCACTCCCAGCCACAGGCCCCCAAACACAAACAACGGCGCTTTTCCCTGGAAAACAAAACTCGCCTGCCAACATTTTGATGGCAGATTGCAGGAGCCACTTGGTACTATCAAACCAGCCCAACTTGGCACTGGTGCCACCATGGGTCTGGGAACCATCCTGCCTATCGTAGCTTTTCAGGAGCCAGGCGGTCACCCCCAGCCATAGGCCCCGAGAAAAAAACCTCGGCCCGTTTCCCTGGCAAAAAAAAGTAAGCTACCCCGCTTCTGGATGGCAGTTTGCAGGACGCACTTGGTAGTATCAAACCTACCCAACTTGGCACTGGTGCCACCTTGGCTCTGGGAACCATCCTGCGTATCGTGGATTCTGAGGAGCCCGCCGGCCACTCCCTGCCACAGGCACCCAAACACAAACAACGGCGCTTTTCCCTGGAAAACAAAACTCGCCTGCCAACTTTTTGATGGCGGATTGCAGGAGCCACTTGGTACTATCAAACCAGCCCAACTTGGCACTGGTGCCACCATGGATATGGTCACCATCCTGCCTATCGTAGCTTTTCAGGACCTAGCAGGTCACTCCCAGCCATAGGCGCCCAGACAAAAACCTCGGCCCGTTTCCCTGGCAAACAAAAGTAAGCTGCCCCGCTTCATGATGGCAGATTGCAGGAACCACTTGGTACTATAAAACCAGCCCGACTTGGCACTGGTGCCACGTCAGGTCTGGGAACCATCCTGCGTATCGTGGATTCTAAGGAGCCAGCCGGCCACTCCCACCCACAGGCCCCCAAACACAAACAACGGCGCTTTTCCCTGGAAAACAAAACTTGCCTGCCAACTTTTTGAGGGCAGATTGCAGGAGCCACTTGGTACTATCAAACCAGCCCAACTTGGCACTGGTGCCACCATGGGTCTGCTCCCCATCCTGCCTATCGTAGCTTTTCAGGAGCCAGCCGGTCACTCCCAGCCATAGGCCCCCAGACACAAACCTCGGCCCGTTTCCCTGGCAAACAAAAGTAAGCTGCCCCGCTTCTGGATGGCTGATTGCAGGACGCACTTGGTACTATCAAACCAGCCCGACTTGTCACTGGTGCCACCTCTGGTCTGGGAACCATGCCGCGTATCGTGGATTCTAAGGAGCCAGCCGGCCACTCCCAGCCACAGGCCCCCAAACACAAACAACGGCGCTTTTCCCTGGAAAACAAAACTCGCCTGCCAACTTTTTGATGGCGGATTGCAGGAGCCACTTGGTACTATCAAAGCAGCCCAACTTGTCACTGGTGCCACAATGGATGTGGTCACCATCCTGCCTATCGTAGCTTTTCAGGACCTCGCCGGTCACTCCCAGCCATAGGCGCCCAGACACAAAGCTCGGCCCGTTTCCCTGGCACACAAAAGTAAGCTGCCCCGCTTCTGGATGGCAGATTGCAGGAACCACTTGGTACTATAAAACCAGCCCGACTTGGCGCTGGTGCCACCTCTGGTCTGGGAACCATCCTGCGTATCGTGGATTCTAAGGAGCCAGCCGGTCACTCCAGCCACAGGCCCCCAGACACAAACAACGGCGCTTTTCCCTGGAAAACAAAACTCGCCTGCCAACTTTTTGATGGCAGATTGCAGGAGCCACTTGGTACTATCAAACCAGCCCAACTTGACACTGGTGCCACCATGGGTCTGGTCACCATCCTGCCTATCGTAGCTTTCCAGGAGCCAGCCGGTCACTCCCAGCCATAGGCCCCCAGTCACAAACCTCGGCCCGTTTCCCTGGCAAACAAAACTAAGCTGCCCCGCTTCTGGATGGCAGATTGCAGGAGCCACTTGGTACTATCAAACCAGCCCAACTTGGAACTGGTGCCACCTTGGGTCTGGGAACCATGCTGCGTATCGCAGATTCTAAGGCGCCAGTCGGCCACTCCCAGCCACAAGCCCCCAAACACAAACAACGGCGCTTTTCTCTGGCAAACAAAACTCAACTGCCCCTCTTCTGGATGGCAAATTGCAGGACGCACTTGGTACTATAAAAACAGCCCGACTTGGCACTGGTGCCACCTTGGGTCTGGGAACCATCGTGCGTATCGGTCTTTTTAATGAGACAGCCGGCCACTCCCAGCCATATGCCCCCGAACACAACCCACGGCCCTTTCCTCTGGCAAACAAAACTCAGCTGCACCGCTTCTGGATGGCAGATTGCAGGAGCCACTTGGTACTATCAAACCAGCCCGACTTGGCACTGGTGCCACCTTGGGTCTGGGAACCATCCTGCGTATTGTGGGTTGTCAGGAGCCAGCCGAACACTCTAGGCCACAGATCCCAATCAAAAACAACGGCCCGTTTCACAGGCAAACAAAACTCAGCTGCCCCGCTTCTGGATGGGAGATTGCAGGAGGCACTTGACACTGTGAAACCAGCCCCACTTGGCACTGGTGCCACCTTGGGTCTGGGAACCATCCTTACTATCGTGGATTTTCAGGAGCCAGCCGGCCACTCCCAGCCATAGGCCCCCAAACAAAAACCACAGCCTTTTTCTCTGGCAAACAAAATTCAGCTGCCCCACTTCTGGATGGCAGATTGCAGGAGCCACTTGGGACTATCACACCAGCACAACATGGCACTGGTGCCACCTTGGATCTGGGAACCATCCGGCGTATAGTGGATTTTCAGGGGTCAGCCGGTCACTCTCAGCCATAGGCCCCAAACACAAACCACGGCCCTTTTCTCTGGAAAACAAAACTCAACTGCCCCTCTTCTGGATGGCAGATTGCAGGAGCCACTGGGTACTATGAAACCAGCCCTACTTGGCACTGGTGCCACCTTGGGTCTGGGAACCATGCTGCGTATCATGGATTTTCAGGAGCCAGCCGGCCACTCCCAGCCAGAGGCCCCCAAACACAAACCACAGCTTTTTCTCTGGCAAACAAAATTCAGCTGCCCCGCTTCTGGATGGCAGATTGCAGGAACCACTTGGTACTAACAAACCAGCCCGACTTGGCACTGGTGCCACCTTGGGTCTGGGAACCATCCTGCGTATCGTGGATTCTAAGGAGCCAGCTGGCCACTCCCAGCCACAGGCCCCAAAACACACACAACGGCGCTTTTCCCTGGAAAACAAAACTCGCCTGCCAACTTTTTGATGGCAGATTGCAGGAGCCACTTGGTACTATCAAACCAGCCCAACTTGGCACTGGTGCCACCATGGGTCTGGTCACCATCCTGCCTATCGTAGCTTTTCAGGAGCCAGCCGGTCACTCCCAGCCATAGGCCGCCAGACACAAACCTCGGCCTGTTTCCCTGGCACACAAAAGTAAGCTACCGCACTTCTGGATGGCAGATTGCAGGAGCCACTTTGCACCATCAAACCAGCCCGACTTGGCACTGGTGCCACCTCTGGTCTGGGAACCATGTTGCGTATCGTGGATTCTAAGGAGCCAGCCGGCCACTCCCAGCCACAGGACCCAAACACAAACAACGGCGCTTTTCCCTGGAAAACAAAACTCGCCTGCCAACATTTTGATGGCAGAGTGCAGGAGCCACTTGGTACTATCAAACCAGCCCAACTTGGCACTGGTGCCACCTCTGGTCTGGGAACCATGTTGCGTATCGTGGATTCTAAGGAGCCAGCCGGCCACTCCCAGCCACAGGCCCCCAAACACAAACAACGGCGCTTTTCCCTGGAAAACAAAACTCGCCTGCCAACATTTTGATGGCAGAGTGCAGGAGCCACTTGGTACTATCAAACCAGCCCAACTTGGCACTGGTGCCACCATGGGTCTGGTCACCATCCTGCCTATCGTAGCTTTTCAGGAGCCAGCCGGTCACTCCCAGCCATAGGCCCCCAGAAAAATCCTCGGTCCGTTTCCCTGGAAAACAAAAGTAAGCTGCCCTGCTTCTGGATGGCAGATTGCAGGAGCCACTTGGTGTTATCAAACCAGCCCGACTTGGCACTGGTGCCACCTTGGGTCTGGGAACCATCCTGCGTATCGTGTGTTCTAAGGAGCCAGCCGGCCACTCTCACCCACAGGCCCCCAAACACAAACAACGGCGCTTTTCCCTGGAAAACAAAACTCGCCTGCCAACTTTTTGATGGCAGATTGCAGGAGCCACTTGGTACTATCAAACCAGCCCAACTTGGCACTGGTGCCACCATGGGTCTGGTCACCATCCTGCCTATCTTAGCATTTCAGGAGCCAGCCAAACACTCCCAGCCATAGGCCCCCAGACAAAAACCTCGGCCCGTTTCCCTGGCAAACAAAAGTAAGTTATCCCGCTTCTGGATGGCAGATTGCAGGAGCCACTTTTCACCATCAAACCAGCCCGACTTGGCACTGGTGCCACCTCTGGTCTGGGAACCATCCTGCGTATCGTGGATTCTAAGGAGCCAGCCGGCCACTCCCAGCCACAGGCCCCCAGACACAAACAACGGCGCTTTTCCCTGGATAACAAACTCGCCTGCCAACTTTTTGATGGCAGATTGCAGGAGCCACTTGGTACTATCAAACCAGCCCAACTTGGCACTGGTGCCACCATGGGTCTGGTCACCATCCTGCCTATCGTAGCTTTTCAGGAGCCAGCCGGTCACTCCCAGCCATAGGCCCTGAGACACAAACCTCGGCCCGTTTCCCTGGGAAACAAAAGTAAGCTGTCCCGCTTCTGGATGGCAGATTGCAGGACGCGCTTGGTACTATCAAACCAGCCCAACTTGGCACTGGTGCCACCTCTGGTCTGGGAACCATGCCGCGTATCGTGGATTCTAAGGAGCCAGCCGGCCACTCCCAGCCACAGGCCCCCAAACACAAACAACGGCGCTTTTCCCTGGAAAACAAAACTCGCCTGCCAACTTTTTGATGGCAGATTGCAGGAGCCACTTGGTACTATCAAACCAGCCCAACTTGACACTGGTGCCACCATGGGTCTGGTCACCATCCTGCCTATCGTAGCTTTTCAGGACCTAGCCGGTCACTCCAAGCCATAGGCGCCCAGACACAAAGCTCGGCCCGTTTCCCTGGCAAACAAAAGTAAGCTACCCCGCTTCTGGATGGCAGATTGCAGGAGCCACTTTGCACCATCAAACTAGCCCGACTTGGCACTGGTGCCACCTCAGGTCTGGGAACCATCCTGCGTATCGTTCATTGTAAGGAGCCAGCCGGCCACTCCAGCCACAGGCCCCCAGACACAAACAACGGCGCTTTTCCCTGGAAAACAAAACTCGCCTGCCAACTTTTTGATGGCAGATTGCAGGAGCCACTTGGTACTATCAAATCAGCCCAACTTGGCACTGGTGCCACCATGGGTCTGGTCACCATTCTGCCTATCGTAGTTTTCAGGAGCCAGCCGGTCACTCGCAGCCATAGGCCCCCAGACATAATACTCGGCCGGTTTCCCTGGCAAACAAAAGTAAGCTGCCCTGCTTCTGGATGGCAGATTGCAGGAACCACTTGGTACTATCAAACCAGCCCAACTTGGCACTGGTGCCACCTTGGGTCTGGGAACCATCCTGCGTATCGTGGATTCTAAGCAGCCAGCCGGCCACTCCCTGCCACAGGCACCCAAACACAAACAACGGCGCTTTTCCCTGGAAAACAAAACTCGCCCTCCCACTTTTTGATGGCGGATTGCAGGAGCCACTTGGTACTATCAAACCAGGCCAACATGGCACTGGTGCCACCATGGGTCTGGTCACCATCCTGCCTATCGTAGCTTTTCAGGACCTAGCAGGTCACTCCCAGCAATAGGCGCCCAGACACAAAGCTCGGCCCGTTTCCCTGGCAAACAAAAGTAAGCTGCCCCGATTCTGGATGGCAGATTGCCGGAGCCACTTGGTACTATCAAACCAGCCCGACTTGGCACTGGTGCCACCTCTGGTCTGGGAACCATGCTGCGTATCGTGGATTCTAAGGAGCCAGCCGGCCACTCCCAGCCACAGGCCCCCAAACACAAACAACGGCGCTTTTCCCTGGAAAACAAAACTCGCCTGCCAACATTTTGATGGCAGATTGCAGGAGCCACTTGCTGCTATCAAATCAGCCCAACTTGGCACTGGTGCCACCATGGGTCTGGTCACCATCCTGCCTATCGTAGCTGTTCAGGAGCCAGCCGGTCACTCCCAGCCATAGGCCCCCAGAGAAAAACCTCGGCCCGTTTCCCTGGGAAACAAAAGTAAGCTGCCCCGCTTCTGGATGGCAGATTGCAGGAGCCACTTTGCACCATCAAACCAGCCCGACTTGGCACTGGTGCCACCTCTGGTCTGGGAACCATGCCGCGTATCGTGGATTCTAAGGAGCCAGCCGGCCACTCCCAGCCACAGGCCCCCAAACACAAACAACGGCGCTTTTCCCTGGAAAACAAAACTCGCCTGCCAACTTTTTGATGGCAGATTGCAGGAGCCACTTGGTACTATCAAATCAGCCCAACTTGGCACTGGTGCCACCATGGGTCTGGTCACCATCCTGCCTATCGTAGCTTTTCAGGACCTAGCCGGTCACTCCAAGCCATAGGCGCCCAGACACAAAGCTCGGCCCGTTTCCCTGGCAAACAAATGTAAGCTGTCCCGCTTCTGGATGGCAGATTGCAGGATCCACTAGGTATTATCAAACCAGCCCGACTTGGCACTGGTGCCACCTCTGGTCTGGGAACCATGCTGCGTATCGTGGATTCTAAGCAGCCAGCCGGCCACTCCCAGCCACAGGCCCCCAAACACAAACAACGGCGCTTTTCCCTGGAAAACAAAACTCGCCTGCCAACATTTTGATGGCAGATTGCAGGAGCCACTTGGTACTATCAAACCAGCCCAACTTGGCACTGGTGCCACCATGGGTCTGCTCACCATCCTGCCTATCGTAGCTTTTCAGGAGCCAGCCGGTCACTCCAAGCCATAGGCCCCCAGACAAAAACCTCGGCACGTTTCCCTGGCAAAGAAAAGTAAGCTGCCCCGCTTCTGGATGGCAGATTGCAGGAGCCACTTTGCACCATCAAACTAGCCAGACTTGGCACTTGTGCCACCTCTGGTCTGGGAACCATGCTGCGTATCGTGGATTCTAAGGAGCCAGGCGGCCACTCCAAGCCACAGGCCCCCAAACACAAACAACGGCGCTTTTCCCTGGAAAACAAAACTCGCCTGCCAACTTTTTGATGGCAGATGGCAGGAGCCACTTGGTACTATCAAACCAGCCCAACTTGGCACTGCTGACACCATGGGTCTGGTCACCATCCTGCCTATCTTAGCTTTTCAGGTCCTAGACGGTCACTCCCAGCCATAGGCCCCCAGACACAAATCTCGACCCGTTTCCCTGGCAAACAAAAGTAAGCTGTCCCGCTTCTGGATGGCAGATTGCAGGAGCCACTTGGTACTATCAAACCAGCCCAACTTGGCACTGGTGCCACCTTGGGTCTGGGAACCATCCTGCGTATCGTGGATTCTAAGGAGCCAGCCGGTCACTCCCAGCCACAGGCCCCCAAACTCAAACAACGGCGCTTTTCCCTGGAATACAAAACCCGCCTGCCAACATTTTGATGGCAGATTGCAGGAGCCACTTGGTACTATCAAATCAGCCCAACTCGGCACTGGTGCCACCATGGGTCTGGTCACCATCCTGCCTATCGTAGCTTTTCAGGACCTAGCCGGTCACTCCAAGCCATAGGCGCCCAGACACAAAGCTCGGCCCGTTTCCCTGGCAAACAAAAGTAAGCTACCCCGCTTCTGGATGGCAGATTGCAGGAGCCACTTTGCACCATCAAACTAGCCCGACTTGGCACTGGTGCCACCTCAGGTCTGGGAACCATCCTGCGTATCGTTCATTGTAAGGAGCCAGCCGGCCACTCCAGCCACAGGCCCCCAGACACAAACAACGGCGCTTTTCCCTGGAAAACAAAACTCGCCTGCCAACTTTTTGATGGCAGATTGCAGGAGCCACTTGGTACTATCAAATCAGCCCAACTTGGCACTGGTGCCACCATGGGTCTGGTCACCATTCTGCCTATCGTAGTTTTCAGGAGCCAGCCGGTCACTCGCAGCCATAGGCCCCCAGACATAATACTCGGCCCGTTTCCCTGGCAAACAAAAGTAAGCTGCCCCGCTTCTGGATGGCAGATTGCAGGAACCACATGGTACTATCAAACCAGCCCAACTTGGCACTGGTGCCACCTCTGGTCTGGGAACCATCCTGCGTATCGTGGATTCTAAGGAGCCAGCCGGCCACTCCCAGCCACAGGCCCCCAAACACAAACAACGGCGCTTTTCCCTGGAAAACAAAACTCGCCTGCCAACATTTTGATGGCAGATTGCAGGAGCCACTTGCTGCTATCAAATCAGCCCAACTTGGCACTGGTGCCACCATGGGTCTGGTCACCATCCTGCCTATCGTAGCTGTTCAGGCGCCAGCCGGTCACTCCCAGCCATAGGCCCCCAGAGAAAAACCTCGGCCCGTTTCCCTGGGAAACAAAAGTAAGCTGCCCCGCTTCTGGATGGCAGATTGCAGGAGCCACTTTGCACCATCAAACCAGCCCAACTTGGCACTGGTGCCACCTCTGGTCTGGGAACCATGCCGCGTATCGTGGATTCTAAGGAGCCAGCCGGCCACTCCCAGCCACAGGCCCCCAAACAGAAACAACGGCGCTTTTCCCTGGAAAACAAAACTCGCCTGCCAACATTTTGATGGCAGATTGCAGGAGCCACTTGCTGCTATCAAATCAGCCCAACTTGGCACTGGTGCTACCATGGGTCTGGTCACCATCCTGCCTATCGTAGCTGTTCAGGCGCCAGCCGGTCACTCCCAGCCATAGGCCCCCAGAGAAAAACCTCGGCCCGTTTCCCTGGGAAACAAAAGTAAGCTGCCCCGCTTCTGGATGGCAGATTGCAGGAGCCACTTTGCACCATCAAACCAGCCCAACTTGGCACTGGTGCCACCTCTCGTCTGGGAACCATGCCGCGTATCGTGGATTCTAAGGAGCCAGCCGGCCACTCCCAGCCACAGGCCCCCAAACAGAAACAACGGCGCTTTTCCCTGGAAAACAAAACTCGCCTGCCAACTTTTTGATGGCAGATTGCAGGAGCCACTTGGTACTATCAAATCAGCCCAACTTGGCACTGGTGCCACCATGGGTCTGGTCACCATCCTGCCTATCGTAGCTTTTCAGGACCTAGCCGGTCACTCCAAGCCATAGGCGCCCAGACACAAAGCTCGGCCCGTTTCCCTGGCAAACAAATGTAAGCTGTCCCGCTTCTGGATGGCAGATTGCAGGATCCTCTAGGTATTATCAAACCAGCCCGACTTGGCACTGGTGCCACCTCTGGTCTGGGAACCATCCTGCGTATCGTGGATTCTAAGGAGCCAGCCGGCCACTCCCAGCCACAGGCCCCCAAACACAAACAACGGCGCTTTTCCCTGGAAAACAAAACTCGCCTGCCAACATTTTGATGGCAGATTGCAGGAGCCACTTGGTACTATCAAACCAGCCCAACTTGGCACTGGTGCCACCATGGGTCTGCTCACCATCCTGCCTATCGTAGCTTTTCAGGAGCCAGCCGGTCACTCCAAGCCATAGGCCCCCAGACAAAAACCTCGGCACGTTTCCCTGGCAAAGAAAAGTAAGCTGCCCCGCTTCTGGATGGCAGATTGCAGGAGCCACTTTGCACCATCAAACTAGCCAGACTTGGCACTTGTGCCACCTCTGGTCTGGGAACCATGCTGCGTATCGTGGATTCTAAGGAGCCAGCCGGCCACTCCAAGCCACAGGCCCCCAAACACAAACAACGGCGCTTTTCCCTGGGAAACAAAACTCGCCTGCCAAATTTTGATGGCAGATTGCAGGAGCCACTTGGTACTATCAAACCAGCCCAACTTGGCACTGCTGCCACCATGGGTCTGGTCACCATCCTGCCTATCTTAGCTTTTCAGGTCCTAGCCGGTCACTCCCAGCCATAGGCCCCCAGACACAAAGCTCGACCCGTTTCCCTGGCAAACAAAAGTAAGCTGTCCCGCTTCTGGATGGCAGATTGCAGGAGCCACTTGGTACTATCAAACCAGCCCAACTTGGCACTGGTGCCACCTTGGGTCTGGGAACCATCCTGCGTATCGTGGATTCTAAGGAGCCAGCCGGTCACTCCCAGCCACAGGCCCCCAAACACAAACAACGGCGCTTTTCCCTGGAATACAAAACCCGCCTGCCAACATTTTGATGGCAGATTGCAGGAGCCACTTGGTACTATCAAATCAGCCCAACTCGGCACTGGTGCCACCATGGGTCTGGTCACCATCCTGCCTATCATAGCTTTTCAGGAGCCAGCCGGTCCCTCTCTGCCATAGGGCCCCAGAGAAATCCTCGGCCAGTTTCCCTGGCAAAAAAAAGTAACCTACCCCGTTCTGGATGGCAGATTGCAGGAGCCACTTTACACCATCAAACTAGCCCGACTTGGCACTGGTGCCACCTCAGGTCTGGGAACCATCCTGCGTATCGTGGATTCTAAGGAGCCAGCCGGCCACTCCAGCCACAGGCCCCCAGACACAATCAACGGCGCTTTTCCCTGGAAAACAAAACTCGCCTGCCGACTTTTTGATGGCAGATTGCAGGAGCCACTTGGTACTATCAAATCAGCCCAACTTGGCACTGGTGCCACCATGGGTCTGGTCACCATCCTGCCTATCGTAGCTTTTCAGGACCTAGCCGGTCACTCCAAGCCATAGGCCCCCAGACACAAAGCTCGGCCCGTTTCCCTGGCAAACAAAAGCAAGCTGCCCCGCTTCTGGATGGCATATTGCAGGAGCCACTTTGCACCATCAAACTAGCCCGACTTGGCACTGGTGCCACCTCAGGTCTGGGAACCATGCTGCGTATCGTGGATTCTAATTAGCCATCCGGCCACTCCCACCCACAGGCCCCCAAACAAAAACAACGGCGCTTTTCCCTGGAAAACAAAACTCGCCTGCCAAATTTTGATGGCAGATTGCAGGAGCCACTTGGTACTATCAAACCAGCCCAACTTGGCACTGGTGCCACCATGGGTCTGGTCACCATCCTGCCTATCGTAGCTTTTCAGGAGCCAGGCGGTCACTCGCAGCCATAGGCCCCCAGACACAATACTCGGCCCGTTTCCCTGGCAAACAAAAGTAAGCTACCCCGCTTCTGGATGGCAGATTGCAGGACGCACTTGGTACTATCAAACCAGCACAACTTGGCACTGGTGCCACCTTGGGTCTGGGAACCATCCTGCGTATCGTGGATTCTAATTAGCCATCCGTCCACTCCCAGCCACAGGCCCCCAAACAAAAACAACGGCGCTTTTCCCTGGAAAACAAAACTCGCCTGCCAACATTTTGATGGCAGATTGCCGGAGCCACTTGGTACTATCAAACCAGCCCAACTTGACACTGGTGCCACCATGGGTCTGGTCACCATCCTGCCTATCGTAGCATTTCAGGAGCCAGCCGGTCACTCCCAGCCATAGGCCCCCAGACAAAAACCTTGGCCCGTTTCCCTGGCAAACAAAAGTAAGTTATCCCGCTACTGGATGGCAGATTGCAGGAGCCACTTTTCACCATCAAACCAGCCCAACTTGGCACTGGTGCCACCTCAGGTCTGGGAACCATGCTGCGTATCATGGATTCTAAGCAGCCAGCCGGCCACTCCCAGCCACAGGCCCCCAAACACAAACAACGGCGCATTTCCCTGGATACCAAACTCGCCTGCCAAATTTTGATGGCAGATTGCAGGAGCCACTTGGTACTATCAAACCAGCCCAACTTGGCACTGGTGCCACCATGGGTCTGGTCACCATCCTGCCTATCGTAGCTTTTCAGGAGCCAGCCGGTCACTCCCAGCCATAGGCCCCCAGACAAAAACCTCGGCCCGTTTCCCTGGCAAACAAAAGTAAGCTGCCCTGCTTCTGGATGGCAGATTGCAGGACGCACTTGGTACTATCAAACCAGCCCAACTTGGCACTGGTGCCACCTCTGGTCTGGGAACCATGCTGCGTATCGTGGATTCTAAGGAGCCAGCCGGCCACTCCCAGCCACAGGCCCCCAAACAAAAACAACGGCGCTTTTCCCTCGAAAACAAAACTCGCCTGTCAACTTTTGGTGGCAGATTGCAGGAGCCACCTGGTACTATCAAACCAGCCCAACTTGACACTGGTGCCACCATGGGTCTGGTCACCATCCTGCCTATCGTAGCTTTTCAGGAGCCAGCTGGTCACTCCCAGCCATAGGCCCCCAGACACAAATCTCGGCCCGTTTCCCTGACAAACAAAAGTAAGCTGTCCCGCTTCTGGATGGCAGATTCCAGGAGCCACTTGGTACTATCAAATCAGCCCAACTTGGCACTGGTGCCACCTTGGGTCTGGGAACCATCCTGCGTATCGTGGATTCTAATTAGCCATCCGTCCACTCCCAGCCACAGGCCCCCAAACGCAAACAACGGCGCTTTACCCTGGAAAACAAAACTCGTCTGCCAACTTTTTGATGGCAGATTGCCGGAGCCACTTGGTACTATCAAACCAGCCCAACTTGGCACTCTTGCCACCTTGGGTCTGGGAACCATGCTGCGTATCGTGGATTATAAGGAGCCAGCCGGCCACTCCCTGCCACAGGCCCCCAAACAGAAACAACGGCGCTTTTCCCTGGAAAACATAATTCGCCGGCCAACTATTTGATGGCAGATTGCAGGAGCCACTTGGTACTATCAAATCAGCCCAACTTGGCACTGGTGCCACCTCAGGTCTGGGAACCATCCTGCCTATCGTAGCTTTTCAGGAGCCAGCCGGTCACTCCCAGCCATAGGCGCCCAGACACAAAGCTCGGCCCGTTTCCCTGGCAAACCAAAGTAAGCTGCCCCGCTTCTTGATGGCAGATTGCAGGAACAACTTTTCACCATCAAAGTAGCCCGACTTGGAACTGGTGCCACCTCTGGTCTGGGAACCATCCTGCGTATCGTGGATTCTAAGGAGCCACCCGGCCACTCCCAGCCACAGGCCCCCAAACAGAAACAACGGCGCTTTTCCCTGGAAAACAAAACTCGCCTGCCAACTTTTTGATGGCAGATTGCAGGAGCCACTTGCTACTATCAAATCAGCCCAACTTGGCACTGGTGCCACCATGGGTCTGGTCACCATCCTGCCTATCGTAGCTTTTCAGGAGCCAGCCGGTCACTCCCAGCCATAGGCCCCCAGACAAAAACCTCGGCCCGTTTCCCTGGCAAACAAAAGTAAGCTGCCCCGCTTCTGCATGGCAGATTGCAGGAACCACTTGGTATTATAAAACCAGCCCGACTTGGCACTGGTGCCACCTCTGGTCTGGGAACCATGCTGCGTATCGGGGATTCTAAGGAGCCAGCCGGCCACTCCCACCCAAAGGCCCCCAAACACAAACAACGGCGCTTTTCCCTGGAAAACAAAACTCGCCTGCCAACTTTTTCATGGCAGATTGCAGGAGCCACTTGGTACTATCAAACCAGCTCAACTTGGCACTGGTGCCACCATGGGTCTGGTCACCATCCTGCCTATCTTAGCTTTTCAGGACCTAGCCGGTCACTCCCAGCCATAGGCCCGCAGACACAAAGCTCGGCCCGTTTCCCTGGCAAACAAAAGTAAGCTGCCCTGCTTCTGGATGGCAGATTGCAGGAACCACTTGGTACTATCAAACCAGCCCAATTTTGCACTGGTGCCACCTTGGCTCTGGGAACCATCCTACGTATCCTGGGTTCAAAGGAGGCAGCCGGCCACTCCCAGCCACAGGCCTCTAAACAAAAACCACGGCGCTTTTCCCTGGAAAACAAAACTCGCCTGACAACTTTTTGATGGCAGATTTCAGGAGGCACTTGGTACTATCAAACCTGCCAAACTTGGCACTGGTGCCACCATGGGTCTGGTCACCATCCTGCCTATCGTAGCTTTTCAGGAGCCAGCCGGTCACTCCCAGCCATAGACCCCCAGACACAAACCTCGGCCCGTTTCCCTGGAAAACAAAAGTAAGCTGCCCCGATTCTGGATGGCAGATTGCAGGAGCCACTTGGTACTATCAAATCAGCCCAACTTGGCACTGGTGCCACCATGGGTCTGGTAAACATCCTGCCTATCGTAGCTTTTCAGGAGCCAGACGGTCACTCCCTGCCATAGGCCCCCAGACACAAACCTCTGCCCGTTTCCCTGGCAAGCAAAAGTAAACTGCCCCGCTTTTGGATGGCAGATTGCAGGATGCATTTGGTACTATCAAACCTGCCCGACTTGGCCCTCGTGCCACCTTGGCTCTGGGAACCATGCTGCGTAACGTAGATTCTACGAGGACAGGCGGCCACTCCCAGCCACAGGCCCCCAAATACAAACAACGGCGCTTTTCCCTGGAAAACAAAACTCGCCTGCCAACTTTTTGATGGCAGATTGCAGGAGCCACTTGGTACTATCAAACCAGCCCAACTTGGTACTGGTTCCACTTTGGGTCTGGTCACCATCCTGCCTATCGTAGCTTTTCAGGAGCCAGCCGGTCACTCCCAGCCATAGGTCCCCAGTCACAAACCTCGGCCCGTTTCCCTGGCAAACAAAAGTAAGCTGTCCCGCTTCTGGATGGCAGATTGCAGGAACCACTTGGTACTATCAAACCAGCCCAACTTGGCACTGGTGCCACCTCTGGTCTGGGACCCATCCTGCGTATCGTGGATTCTAAGGAGCCAGTCGGCCACTCCCAGCCACAGGCCCCCAAACACAAACAACGGCCCGTTTCCGTGGCAAACAAAAGTAAGCTGCCCCGCTTCTGGATGGCAGATTGCAGGAACCACTTGGTAGTATCAAACCAGCACAACTTGGCACTGGTGGCACCTCTTGTCTGGTAACCATGCTGCGTATCGTGGTTTCTAAGGAGCCAGCCGGGCACTCCCAACCACAGGCCCCCAAACACAAACAATGGCGCTTTTCCCTGGAAAACAAAACTCGCCTGCCAACTTTTTGATGGCAGATTGCAGGAGCCACTTGGTACTATCAAACCAGCCCAACTTGGCACTGGTGCCACCATGGGTCTGGTCACCATCCTGCCTATCGTAGCTTTTCAGGAGGCAGCCGGTCACTCCCTGCCATAGGCCCCGAGACACAAAGCTCGGCCCGTTTCCCTGGCAAACAAAAGTAAGCACCCCCGCTTCTGGATGGCAGATTGCAGGAGCCACTTGGTACTATCAAACCAGCCCGACTAGGCAATGGTGCCACCTTGGGTCTGGGAACCATCCTGCGTATCGTGGATTTTAAGGAGCCAGTCGGCCACTCCCAGCCATACGCCTCCAAACACAAACAACGGTCCGTTTCCCTGGCAAAGAAAAGTAAGCTGCCCCGCTTCTGGATGGCAGATTGCAGGAACCACTTGTTGCCAAGTTGGGGTGGTTTGATAGTACCAAGTGGCTCCTGCAATCTGCCATCAAAAAGTTGGCATGCGAGTTTTGTTCTCCGAGGAAAATCGCCGTTGTTTGTGTTTGGGGGCCTGTGGCTGGGAGTGGCCAGCTGTCTCCTTAGAATCCACGATACGCAGGATGGGTCCCAGACCAGAGGTGGCACCAGTGCCAAGTCGGGCTGGTTTGATGGTGCAAAGTGACTCCTGCAATCTGCCATCCATAAGCGGTGTAGCTTACTTTTGTTTGCCAGGGAAACGGGCCGAGGTTTGTGACTGGGGGCCAATGGCTGGGAGCACCGGCTGGCGCCTGAAAAGCTACGATAGGCCGGATGGTGACCAGACCCATGGTGGCACCAGTGCCAAGTTGGGCTGGTTTGATGGTACCAAGTGGCTCCTGCAATCTGCCATCAAAAAGTTGGCAGGCCAGTTTTGTTTTCCAGGGAAAAGCGCCGTTGTTTTTGTTTGGAGGCCTGTGGCTGGGAGTGGCCGGCTGCCTCCTTTGAACCCAGGTTACGCAGGATGGTTCCCAGAGCCAAGGTGGCGCCAGTGCCAAGTTGGGCTGGTTTGATAGTACCAAGTGGCTCCTGCAATCTGCCATCCAGAAGCGGGACAGCTTACTTTTGTTTCCCAGGGAAACGGGCCGAGGTATTTGTCTGGGGGCCTATGGCTGGGAGTGACTGGCTGGCTACTGAAAAGCTACGATAGGCAGGATGGTTACCAGACTCATGGTGGCACCAGTGCCAAGTCGGGCTGGTTTGATAATACTAAATAGCTCCTGCAATCTGCCATCCAGACGCGGGGCAGCGGATTTTTGTTTGCTGGAGAAAAGTTCCGTGGTTTTTTTTGGGGGTATATGGCTGGACGTGGCCGGCTGGCTCCTTAAAAAGCTCGATACGCAGGATTGTTCCCTGACCCAAGGTGGCATCAGTGCCAAGTCGGGCTGTTTTCGTAGTACCAAGTGCGTCCTGCAATTTGCCATCCAGAAGAGGGGCAGTTGAGTTTTGTTTGCCAGAGAAAAGGGCCGTGGTATATGTTTGGGGGCATATGGTTGAGAGTGGCCGGCTGGCCCCTGAAAATCCACGATAGGCAGGATGGTTCCCAGAACCAAGGTGGCACCAGTGCCAAGTTGGGCTGGTTTGATAGTACCATGTGGCTCCTGCAATCTGCCATCCTGAAGCGGGGCAGCTTACTTTTGTTTGCCAGGGAAACGGGCCGAGATATTTGTCTGGGGGCCTATGGCTGGGAGTGAGCGGCTGGCTCCTGAAAAGCTACGATAGGCAGGATGGTGACCAGACCCATGGTGGCACCAGTGCCAAGTTGGGCTGGTTTGATAGTACCAAGTGGCTCCTGCAATCTGCCATCAAAAAGTTGGCAGGCGAGTTTTGTTTTCCAGGGAAAAGCGCCGTTGTTCTTGTTTAGAGGCCTGTGGCTGGGAGTGGCCGGCTGCCTCCTTTGAACCCAGGATACGCAGGATGGTTCCCAGAGCCAAAGTGGCACCAGTGCCAAGTTGGGCTGGTTTGATAATACCAAGTGGCTCCTGCAATCTGCCATCCAGAAGCGGGACAGCTTACTTTTGTTTCCCAGGGAAACGGGCTGAGGTATTTGTCTGGGGGCCTATGGCTGGGAGTGACCGGCTGGCTACTGAAAAGCTACGATAGGCAGGATGGTTACCAGACTCATGGTGGCACCAGTGCCAAGTCGGGCTGGTTTGATAATACTAAATAGCTCCTGAAATCTGCCATTCAGACGCGGGGCAGCGGATTTTTGTTTGCTGGAGAAAAGTTCCGTGGGTTTTTTTTGGGGGTATATGGCTGGACGTGGCCGGCTGGCTCCTTAAAAAGATCGATACGCAGGATTGTTCCCTGACCCAAGGTGGCATCAGTGCCAAGTCGGGCTGTTTTCGTAGTACCAAGTGCGTCCTGCAATTTGCCATCCAGAAGAGGGGCAGTTGAGTTTTGTTTGCCAGAGCAAAGGGCCGTGGTATGTGTTTGGGGGCATATGGCTGAGAGTGGCCGGCTGGCCCCTGAAAATCCACGATAGGCAGGATGGTTCCCAGAGCCAAGGTGGCACCAGTGCCATGTTGGCCTGGTTTGATAGTACCATGTGGCTCCTGCAATCTGCCATCCAGAAGCGGGGCAGCTTACTTTTGTTTGCCAGGGAAACGGGCCGAGATATTTGTCTGGGGGCCTATGGCTGGGAGTGACCGGCTGGCTCCTGAAAAGCTACGATAGGCAGGATGGTGACCAGACCCAAAGTGGAACCAGTACCAAGTTGGGCTGGTTTGATAGTACCAAGTGGCTCCTGCAATCTGCCATCAAAAAGTTGGCAGGCGAGTTTTGTTTTCCAGGGAAAAGCGCCGTTGTTGTTGTTTAGAGGCCTGTGGCTGGGAGTGGCCGCCTGTCCTCGTAGAATCTAGGTTACGCAGCATGGTTCCCAGAGCCAAGGTGGCACGAGTGCCAAGTCGGGCAGGTTTGATAGTACCAAATGCATCCTGCAATCTGCCATCCAAAAGCGGGGCAGTTTACTTTTGTTTTCCAGGGAAACGGGCCGAGGTTTGTGTCTGGGGGCCTATGGCAGGGAGTGACCGTCTGGCTCCTGAAAAGCTACGATAGGCAGGAGGTTTACCAGACCCATGGTGGCACCAGTGCCAAGTCGGGCTGATTTGATAGTACCAAGTGGCTCCTGCAATCTGCCATCCAGAATCGGAGCAGCTTACTTTTGTTTTCCAGGGAAACGGGCCGAGGTTTGTGTCTGGGGGTCTATGGCTGGGAGTGACCGGCTGGCTCCTGAAAAGCTACGATAGGCAGGATGGTGACCAGACCCATGGTGGCACCAGTGCCAAGTTGGGCTGGTTTGATAGTACCAAGTGGCTCCTGCAATCTGCCATCAAAAAGTTGTCAGGCGAGTTTTGTTTTCCAGGGAAAAGCGCCGTTGTTTTTGTTTGGAGGCCTGTGGCTGGGAGTGGCCGGCTGCCTCCTTTGAACCCAGGATACGTAGGATGGTTCCCAGAGCCAAGGTGGCACCAGTGCAAAATTGGGCTGGTTTGATAGTACCAAGTGGTTCCTGCAATCTGCCATCCAGAAGCAGGGCAGCTTACTTTTGTTTGCCAGGGAAACGGGCCGAGCTTTGTGTCTGCGGGCCTATGGCTGGGAGTGACCGGCTAGGTCCTGAAAAGCTAAGATAGGCAGGATGGTGACCAGACCCATGGTGGCACCAGTGCCAAGTTGAGCTGGTTTGATAGTACCAAGTGGCTCCTGCAATCTGCCATCAAAAAGTTGGCAGGCGAGTTTTGTTTTCCAGGGAAAAGCGCCGTTGTTTGTGTTTGGGGGCCTTTGGGTGGGAGTGGCCGGCTGGCTCCTTAGAATCCCCGATACGCAGCATGGTTCCCAGACCAGAGGTGGCACCAGTGCCAAGTCGGGCTGGTTTTATAATACCAAGTGGTTCCTGCAATCTGCCATGCAGAAGCGGGGCAGCTTACTTTTGTTTGCCAGGGAAACGGGCCGAGGTTTTTGTCTGGGGGCCTATGGCTGGGAGTGACCGGCTGGCTCCTGAAAAGCTACGATAGGCAGGATGGTGACCAGACCCATGGTGGCACCAGTGCCAAGTTGGGCTGATTTGATAGTAGCAAGTGGCTCCTGCAATCTGCCATCAAAAAGTTGGCAGGCGAGTTTTGTTTTCCAGGGAAAAGCGCCGTTGTTTGTGTTTGGGGGCCTGTGGCTGGGAGTGGCCGGCTGGCTCCTTAGAATCCACGATACGCAGCATGGTTCCCAGACCCAAGGTGGCACCAGTGCCAAGTCGGGCTACTTTGATGGTGAAAAGTGGTTCCTGCAATCTGCCATCAAGAAGCGGGGCAGCTTACTTTGGTTTGCCAGGGAAACGGGCCGAGCTTTGTGTCTGGGCGCCTATGGCTGGGAGTGACCGGCGAGGTCCTGAAAAGCTACGATAGGCAGGATGGTTCCCAGACCTGAGGTGCAACCAGTGCCAAGTTGGGCTGATTTGATAGTAGCAAGTGGCTCCTGCAATCTGCCATCAAATAGTTGGCCGGCGAATTATGTTTTCCAGGGAAAAGCGCCGTTGTTTCTGTTTGGGGGCCTGTGGCAGGGAGTGGCCGGCTGGCTCCTTATAATCCACGATACGCGGCATGGTTCCCAGACCCAAGGTGGCAACAGTGCCAAGTTGGGCTGGTTTGATAGTACCAAGTGGCTCCGGCAATCTGCCATCAAAAAGTTGGCAGACGAGTTTTGTTTTCCAGGGTAAAGCGCCGTTGTTTGCGTTTGGGGGCCTGTGGCTGGGAGTGGACGGATGGCTAATTAGAATCCACGATATGCAGGATGGTTCCCAGACCAGAGGTGGCACCAGTGCCAAATTGGGCTGATTTGATAGTACCAAGTGGCTCCTGGAATCTGCCATCCAGAAGCGGGACAGCTTACTTTTGTTTGTCAGGGAAACGGGCCGAGCTTTGTGTCTGGGGGCCTATGGCTGGGAGTGACCGGCTGGCTCCTGAAAAGCTACGATAGGCAGGATGGTGACCAGACCCATGGTGGCACCAGTGCCAAGTTGGGCTGGTTTGATAGTACCAAGTGGCTCCTGCAATCTGCCATCAAAAAGTTGGCAGGCGAGTTTTGTTTTCCAGGGAAAAGCGCCGTTGTTTTTGTTTGGGGGCCTGTGGCTGGGAGTGGCCGGCTGGCTCCTTAGAATCCACGATACGCAGCATGGTTCCCAGACCAGAGGTGGCACCAGTGCCAAGTTGGGCTGGTTTTACAGTACCAAGTGCGTCCTGCAATCTGCCATCCAGAAGCGGGGCAGCTTACTTTTGTTTGCCAGGGAAACGGGCCGAGGTTTTTGTCTGGGGGCCTATGGCTGGGAGTGACTGGCTGGCTCCTGAAAAGCTACGATAGGCAGGATGGTGACCAGACCCATGGTGGCACCAGTGCCAAGTTGGGCTGGTTTGATAGTACCAAGTGGCTCCTGCAATCTGCCATCAAAAAGTTGGCAGGCGAGTTTGTTATCCAGGGAAATGCGCCGTTGTTTGTGTTTGGGGGCCTGTGGCTGGGAGTGGCCGGCTGGCTCCTTAGAATCCACGATACGCAGCATGGTTCCCAGACCTGAGGTGGCACCAGTGCCAAGTCGGGCTGGTTTGATGGTGAAAAGTGGCTCCTGCAATCTGCCATCCAGTAGCGGGATAACTTACTTTTGTTTGCCAGGGAAACGGGCCAAGGTTTTTGTCTGGGGGCCTATGGCTGGGAGTGACCGGCTGGCTCCTGAAATGCTACGATAGGCAGGATGGTGACCAGACCCATGGTGGCACCAGTGTAAGGTTGGGCTGGTTTGATAGTACCAAGTGGCTCCAGCAATCTGCCATCAAAATGTTGGCAGGCGAGTTTTGATTTCCAGGGAAAAGCGCCGTTGTTTCTGTTTGGGGGCCTGTGGCTGGGAGTGGACGGATGGCTAATTAGAATCCACGATACGCAGGATGGTTCCCAGACCCAAGGTGGCACCAGTGCCAAGTTGGGCTGGTTTGATAGTACCAAGTGCGTCCTGCAATCTGCCATCCAGAAGCGGGGTAGCTTACTTTTGTTTGCCAGGGAAACGGGCCGAGGTTTGTGTCTGGGGGCCTATGGCTGGGATTGACCGGCTGGCTCCTGAAAAGCTACGATAGGCAGGATGGTGACCAGACCCATGGTGGCACCAGTGCCAAGTTGGGCTGGTTTGATAGTACCAAGTGGCTCCTGCAATCTGCCATCAAAATTTGGCAGGCGAGTTTTGTTTTCCAGGGAAAAGCGCCGTTGTTTTTGTTTGGGGGCCTGTGGGTGGGAGTGGCCGGATGGCTAATTAGAATCCACGATACGCAGCATGGTTCCCAGACCTGAGGTGGCACCAGTGCCGAGTCGGGCTAGTTTGATGGTGCAATGTGGCTCCTGCAATATGCCATCCAGAAGCGGGGCAGCTTGCTTTTGTTTACCAGGGAAACGGGCCGAGCTTTGTGTCTGGGGGACTATGGCTGGGAGTGACCGGCTGGCTCCTGAAAAGCTACGATAGGCAGGATGGTGACCAGACCCATGGTGGCACCAGTGCCAAGTTGGGCTGATTTGATAGTACCAAGTGGCTCCTGCAATCTGCCATCAAAAAGTCGGCAGGCGAGTTTTGTTTTCCAGGGAAAAGCGCCGTTGATTGTGTCTGGGGGCCTGTGGCTGGAGTGGCCGGCTGGCTCCTTAGAATCCACGATACGCAGGATGGTTCCCAGACCTGAGGTGGCACCAGTGCCAAGTCGGGCTAGTTTGATGGTGTAAAGTGGCTCCTGCAATCTGCCATCCAGAAGCGGGGTAGGTTACTTTTTTTTGCCAGGGAAACTGGCCGAGGATTTCTCTGGGGCCCTATGGCAGAGAGGGACCGGCTGGCTCCTGAAAATCTATGATAGGCAGGATGGTGACCAGACCCATGGTGGCACCAGTGCCGAGTTGGGCTGATTTGATAGTACCAAGTGGCTCCTGCAATCTGCCATCAAAATGTTGGCAGGCGGGTTTTGTATTCCAGGGAAAAGCGCCGTTGTTTGTGTTTGGCGGCCTGTGGCTGGGAGTGACCGGCTGGCTCCTTAGAATCCACGATACGCAGGATGGTTCCCAGACCCAAGGTGGCACCAGTGCCAAGTTGGGCTGGTTTGATAGTACCAAGTGGCTCCTGCAATCTGCCATCCAGAAGCGGGGCAGCTTATATTTGTTTGCCAGGGAAACGGGTCGAGCTTTGTGTCTGGGGGCCTATGGCTGGGAGTGACCGGCTAGGACCTGAAAAGCTAAGATAGGCAGGATGGTGACCAGACCCATGGTGGCACCAGTGCCAAGTTGGGCTGGTTTGATAGTACCAAGTGGCTCCTGCAATCTGCCATCAAAATTTGGCAGGCGAGTTTTGTTTTCCAGGGAAAAGCGCCGTTGTTTGTGTTTGGGGGCCTGTGGCTTGGAGTGGCCGGCTGGCTCCTTAGAATCCACGATACGCAGCATGGTTCCCAGACCAGAGGTGGCACAAGTGCCAAGTCTGGCTAGTTTGATGGTGCAAAGTGGCTCCTGCAATCTGCCATCCAGAAGCGGGGCAGCTTACTTTTCTTTGCCAGGGAAACGTGCCGAGGTTTTTGTCTGGGGGCCTATGGCTTGGAGTGACCGGCTAGGTCCTGAAAAGCTACGATAGGCAGGATGGTGAGCAGACCCATGGTGGCACCAGTGCCAAGTTGGGCTGGTTTGATAGTACCAAGTGGCTCCTGCAATCTGCCATCAAAATGTTGGCAGGCGAGTTTTGTTTTCCAGGGAAAAGCGCCGTTGTTTGTGTTTGGGGGCCTGTGGCTGGGAGTGGCCGGCTGGCTGCTTAGAATCCACGATACGCAGGATGGTTCCCAGACCAGAGGTGGCACCAGTGCCAAGTCGGGCTGGTTTGATAATACCTAGTGGATCCTGCAATCTGCCATCCAGAAGCGGGACAGCTTACATTTGTTTGCCAGGGAAACGGGCCGAGATTTGTGTCTTGGCGCCTATGGCTTGGAGTGACCGGCTAGGTCCTGAAAAGCTACGATAGGCAGGATGGTGACCAGACCCATGGTGGCACCAGTGCCAAGTTGGGCTGATTTGATAGTACCAAGTGGCTCCTGCAATCTGCCATCAAGAAGCGGGGCAGCTTACTTTGGTTTGCCAGGGAAACGGGCCGAGCTTTGTGTCTGGGCGCCTATGGCTGGGAGTGACCGGCGAGGTCCTGAAAAGCTACGATAGGCAGGATGGATCCCAGACCTGAGCTGCAACCAGTGCCAAGTTGGGCTGATTTGATAGTAGCAAGTGGCTCCTGCAATCTGCCATCAAATAGTTGGCCGGCGAATTATGTTTTCCAGGGAAAAGCGCCGTTGTTTCTGTTTGGGGGCCTGTGGCAGGGAGTGGCCGGCTGGCTCCTTATAATCCACGATACGCGGCATGGTTCCCAGACCCAAGGTGGCAACAGTGCCAAGTTGGGCTGGTTTGATAGTACCAAGTGGCTCCGGCAATCTGCCATCAAAAAGTTGGCAGACGAGTTTTGTTTTCCAGGGTAAAGCGCCGTTGTTTGCGTTTGGGGGCCTGTGGCTGGGAGTGGACGGATGGCTAATTAGAATCCACGATATGCAGGATGGTTCCCAGACCAGAGGTGGCACCAGTGCCAAATTGGGCTGATTTGATAGTACCAAGTGGCTCCTGGAATCTGCCATCCAGAAGCGGGACAGCTTACTTTTGTTTGTCAGGGAAACGGGCCGAGCTTTGTGTCTGGGGGCCTGTGGCTGGGAGTGACCGGCTGGCTCCTGAAAAGCTACGATAGGCAGGATGGTGACCAGACCCATGGTGGCACCAGTGCCAAGTTGGGCTGGTTTGATAGTACCAAGTGGCTCCTGCAATCTGCCATCAAAAAGTTGGCAGGCGAGTTTTGTTTTCCAGGGAAAAGCGCCGTTGTTTTTGTTTGGGGGCCTGTGGCAGGGAGTGGCCGGCTGGCTCCTTAGAATCCACGATACGCAGCATGGTTCCCAGACCAGAGGTGGCACCAGTGCCAAGTTGGGCTGGTTTTACAGTACCAAGTGCGTCCTGCAATCTGCCATCCAGAAGCGGGGCAGCTTACTTTTGTTTGCCAGGGAAACGGGCCGAGGTTTTTGTCTGGGGGCCTATGGCTGGGATTGACCGGCTGGCTCCTGAAAAGCTACGATAGGCAGGATGGTGACCAGACCCATGGTGGCACCAGTGCCAAGTTGGGCTGGTTTGATAGTACCAAGTGGCTCCTGCAATCTGCCATCAAAATTTGGCAGGCGAGTTTTGTTTTCCAGGGAAAAGCGCCGTTGTTTTTGTTTGGGGGCCTGTGGGTAGGAGTGGCCGGATGGCTAATTAGAATCCACGATACGCAGCATGGTTCCCAGACCTGAGGTGGCACCAGTGCCGAGTCGGGCTAGTTTGATGGTGCAATGTGGCTCCTGCAATATGCCATCCAGAAGCGGGGCAGCTTGCTTTTGTTTACCAGGGAAACGGGCCGAGCTTTGTGTCTGGGGGACTATGGCTGGGAGTGACCGGCTGGCTCCTGAAAAGCTACGATAGGCAGGATGGTGACCAGACCCATGGTGGCACCAGTGCCAAGTTGGGCTGATTTGATAGTACCAAGTGGCTCCTGCAATCTGCCATCAAAAAGTCGGCAGGCGAGTTTTGTTTTCCAGGGAAAAGCGCCGTTGATTGTGTCTGGGGGCCTGTGGCTGGAGTGGCCGGCTGGCTCCTTAGAATCCACGATACGCAGGATGGTTCCCAGACCTGAGGTGGCACCAGTGCCAAGTCGGGCTAGTTTGATGGTGTAAAGTGGCTCCTGCAATCTGCCATCCAGAAGCGGGGTAGGTTACTTTTTTTTGCCAGGGAAACTGGCCGAGGATTTCTCTGGGGCCCTATGGCAGAGAGGGACCGGCTGGCTCCTGAAAATCTATGATAGGCAGGATGGTGACCAGACCCATGGTGGCACCAGTGCCGAGTTGGGCTGATTTGATAGTACCAAGTGGCTCCTGCAATCTGCCATCAAAATGTTGGCAGGCGGGTTTTGTATTCCAGGGAAAAGCGCCGTTGTTTGTGTTTGGCGGCCTGTGGCTGGGAGTGACCGGCTGGCTCCTTAGAATCCACGATACGCAGGATGGTTCCCAGACCCAAGGTGGCACCAGTGCCAAGTTGGGCTGGTTTGATAGTACCAAGTGGCTCCTGCAATCTGCCATCCAGAAGCGGGGCAGCTTATATTTGTTTGCCAGGGAAACGGGTCGAGCTTTGTGTCTGGGGGCCTATGGCTGGGAGTGACCGGCTAGGACCTGAAAAGCTAAGATAGGCAGGATGGTGACCAGACCCATGGTGGCACCAGTGCCAAGTTGGGCTGGTTTGATAGTACCAAGTGGCTCCTGCAATCTGCCATCAAAATTTGGCAGGCGAGTTTTGTTTTCCAGGGAAAAGCGCCGTTGTTTGTGTTTGGGGGCCTGTGGCTTGGAGTGGCCGGCTGGCTCCTTAGAATCCACGATACGCAGCATGGTTCCCAGACCAGAGGTGGCACAAGTGCCAAGTCTGGCTAGTTTGATGGTGCAAAGTGGCTCCTGCAATCTGCCATCCAGAAGCGGGGCAGCTTACTTTTCTTTGCCAGGGAAACGTGCCGAGGTTTTTGTCTGGGGGCCTATGGCTTGGAGTGACCGGCTAGGTCCTGAAAAGCTACGATAGGCAGGATGGTGAGCAGACCCATGGTGGCACCAGTGCCAAGTTGGGCTGGTTTGATAGTACCAAGTGGCTCCTGCAATCTGCCATCAAAATGTTGGCAGGCGAGTTTTGTTTTCCAGGGAAAAGCGCCGTTGTTTGTGTTTGGGGGCCTGTGGCTGGGAGTGGCCGGCTGGCTGCTTAGAATCCACGATACGCAGGATGGTTCCCAGACCAGAGGTGGCACCAGTGCCAAGTCGGGCTGGTTTGATAATACCTAGTGGATCCTGCAATCTGCCATCCAGAAGCGGGACAGCTTACATTTGTTTGCCAGGGAAACGGGCCGAGATTTGTGTCTTGGCGCCTATGGCTTGGAGTGACCGGCTAGGTCCTGAAAAGCTACGATAGGCAGGATGGTGACCAGACCCATGGTGGCACCAGTGCCAAGTTGGGCTGATTTGATAGTACCAAGTGGCTCCTGCAATCTGCCATCAAGAAGCGGGGCAGCTTACTTTGGTTTGCCAGGGAAACGGGCCGAGCTTTGTGTCTGGGCGCCTATGGCTGGGAGTGACCGGCGAGGTCCTGAAAAGCTACGATAGGCAGGATGGTTCCCAGACCTGAGCTGCAACCAGTGCCAAGTTGGGCTGATTTGATAGTACCAAGTGGCTCCTGCAATCTGCCATCAAATAGTTGGCCGGCGAATTATGTTTTCCAGGGAAAAGCGCCGTTGTTTTTGTTTGGGGGCCTGTGGCTGGGAGTGGCCGGCTGGCTCCTTAGAATCCACGATACGCAGCATGGTTCCCAGACCAGAGGTGGCACCAGTGCCAAGTTGGGCTGGTTTTACAGTACCAAGTGCGTCCTGCAATCTGCCATCCAGAAGCGGGGCAGCTTACTTTTGTTTGCCAGGGAAACGGGCCGAGGTTTTTGTCTGGGGGCCTATGGCTGGGAGTGACCGGCTGGCTCCTGAAAAGCTACGATAGGCAGGATGGTGACCAGACCCATGGTGGCACCAGTGCCAAGTTGGGCTGGTTTGATAGTACCAAGTGGCTCCTGCAATCTGCCATCAAAAAGTTGGCAGGCGAGTTTGTTATCCAGGGAAATGCGCCGTTGTTTGTGTTTGGGGGCCTGTGGCTGGGAGTGGCCGGCTGGCTCCTTAGAATCCACGATACGCAGCATGGTTCCCAGACCTGAGGTGGCACCAGTGCCAAGTCGGGCTGGTTTGATGGTGAAAAGTGGCTCCTGCAATCTGCCATCCAGAAGCGGGATAACTTACTTTTGTTTGCCAGGGAAACGGGCCAAGGTTTTTGTCTGGGGGCCTATGGCTGGGAGTGACCGGCTGGCTCCTGAAAAGCTACGATAGGCAGGATGGTGACCAGACCCATGGTGGCACCAGTGTAAGGTTGGGCTGGTTTGATAGTACCAAGTGGCTCCGGCAATCTGCCATCAAAATGTTGGCAGGCGAGTTTTGATTTCCAGGGAAAAGCGCCGTTGTTTCTGTTTGGGGGCCTGTTGCTGGGAGTGGCCGGATGGCTAATTAGAATCCACGATACGCAGGATGGTTCCCAGACCCAAGGTGGCACCAGTGCAAGGTTGGGCTGGTTTGATAGTACCAAGTGCGTCCTGCAATCTGCCATCCAGAAGCGGGGTAGCTTACTTTTGTTTGCCAGGGAAACGGGCCGAGGTTTGTGTCTGGGGGCCTATGGCTGGGAGTGACCGGCTGGCTCCTGAAAAGCTACGATAGGCAGGATGGTGACCAGACCCATGGTGGCACCAGTGCCAAGTTGGGCTGGTTTGATAGTACCAAGTGGCTCCTGCAATCTGCCATCAAAATTTGGCAGGCGAGTTTTGTTTTCCAGGGAAAAGCGCCGTTGTTTTTGTTTGGGGGCCTGTGGGTAGGAGTGGCCGGATGGCTAATTAGAATCCACGATACGCAGCATGGTTCCCAGACCTGAGGTGGCACCAGTGCCGAGTCGGGCTAGTTTGATGGTGCAATGTGGCTCCTGCAATATGCCATCCAGAAGCGGGGCAGCTTGCTTTTGTTTGCCAGGGAAACGGGCCGAGCTTTGTGTCTGGGGGCCTATGGCTGGGAGTGACCGGCTGGCTCCTGAAAAGCTACGATAGGCAGGATGGTGACCAGACCCATGGTGGCACCAGTGCCAAGTTGGGCTGATTTGATAGTACCAAGTGGCTCCTGCAATCTGCCATCAAAAAGTCGGCAGGCGAGTTTTGTTTTCCAGGGAAAAGCGCCGTTGATTGTGTCTGGGGGCCTGTGGCTGGAGTGGCCGGCTGGCTCCTTAGAATCCACGATACGCAGGATGGTTCCCAGACCTGAGGTGGCACCAGTGCCAAGTCGGGCTAGTTTGATGGTGTAAAGTGGCTCCTGCAATCTGCCATCCAGAAGCGGGGTAGGTTACTTTTTTTTGCCAGGGAAACTGGCCGAGGATTTCTCTGGGGCCCTATGGCAGAGAGGGACCGGCTGGCTCCTGAAAATCTATGATAGGCAGGATGGTGACCAGACCCATGGTGGCACCAGTGCCGAGTTGGGCTGATTTGATAGTACCAAGTGGCTCCTGCAATCTGCCATCAAAATGTTGGCAGGCGGGTTTTGTATTCCAGGGAAAAGCGCCGTTGTTTGTGTTTGGCGGCCTGTGGCTGGGAGTGACCGGCTGGCTCCTTAGAATCCACGATACGCAGGATGGTTCCCAGACCCAAGGTGGCACCAGTGCCAAGTTGGGCTGGTTTGATAGTACCAAGTGGCTCCTGCAATCTGCCATCCAGAAGCGGGGCAGCTTATATTTGTTTGCCAGGGAAACGGGTCGAGCTTTGTGTCTGGGGGCCTATGGCTGGGAGTGACCGGCTAGGACCTGAAAAGCTAAGATAGGCAGGATGGTGACCAGACCCATGGTGGCAGCAGTGCCAAGTTGGGCTGGTTTGATAGTACCAAGTGGCTCCTGCAATCTGCCATCAAAATTTGGAAGGCGAGTTTTGTTTTCCAGGGAAAAGCGCCGTTGTTTGTGTTTGGGGGCCTGTGGCTTGGAGTGGCCGGCTGGCTCCTTAGAATCCACGATACGCAGCATGGTTCCCAGACCAGAGGTGGCACAAGTGCCAAGTCTGGCTAGTTTGATGGTGCAAAGTGGCTCCTGCAATCTGCCATCCAGAAGCGGGGCAGCTTACTTTTCTTTGCCAGGGAAACGTGCCGAGGTTTTTGTCTGGGGGCCTATGGCTGGGAGTGACCGGCTGGCTCCTGAAAAGCTACGATAGGCAGGATGGTGACCAGACCCATGGTGGCACCAGTGCCAAGTTGGGCTGGTTTGATAGTACCAAGTGGCTCCTGCAATCTGCCATCAAAATGTTGGCAGGCGAGTTTTGTTTTCCAGGGAAAAGCGCCGTTGTTTGTGTTTGGGGGCCTGTGGCTGGGAGTGGCCGGCTGGCTCCTTAGAATCCACGATACGCGGCATGGTTCCCAGACCAGAGGTGGCACCAGTGCCAAGTTGGGCTGGTTTGATGGTGCAAAGTGGCTCCTGCAATCTGCCATCCAGAAGCGGGGCAGCTTACTTTTGTTTCCCAGGGAAACGGGCCGAGGTTTTTCTCTGGGGGCCTATGGCTGGGAGTGACCGGCTGGCGCCTGAACAGCTACGATAGGCAGGATGGTGACCAGACCCATGGTGGCACCAGTGCCAAGTTGGGCTGATTTGATAGTAGCAAGTGGCTCCTGCAATCTGCCATCAAAATGTTGGCAGGCGAGTTTTGTTTTCCAGGGAAAAGCGCCGTTGTTTGTGTTTGGGGGCCTGTGGGTGGGAGTGGCCGGCTGGCTCCTTAGAATCCACGATACGCAGCATGGTTCCCAGACCAGAGGTGGCACCAGTGCCAAGTCGGGCTGGTTTGATAGTACCAAGTGGCTCCGGCAATCTGCCATCCAGAAGCGGGGCAGCTTACTTTTGTTTGCCAGGGAAACGGGCCGAGCTTTGTGTCTGGGCGCCTATGGCTGGGAGTGACCTGCTAGGTCCTGAAAAGCTACGATAGGCAGGATGGTAACCAGACCCATGGTGGCACCAGTGCCAAGTTGGGCTGATTTGATAGTACCAAGTGGCTCCTGCAATCCGCCATCAAAAGTGGGAGGGCGAGTTTTGTTTTCCAGGGAAAAGCGCCGTTGTTTGTGTTTGGGTGCCTGTGGCAGGGAGTGGCCGGCTGGCTGCTTAGAACCCACGATACGCAGGATGGTTCCCAGACCCAAGGTGGCACCAGTGCCAAGTTGGGCTGGTTTGATAGTACCAAGTGCGTCCTGCAATCTGCCATCCAGAAGCGGGGCAGCTTACTTTTGTTTGCCAGGGAAACGGGCCGAGGTTTTTGTCTGGGGGCCTATGGCTGGGAGCGACCGGCTGGCTCCTGAAAAGCTACGATAGGCAGGATGGTGACCAGACCCATGGTGGCACCAGTGCCAAGTCGGGCTGGTTTGATAGTACCAAGTGGCTCCTGCAATCTGCCATCAAAAAGTTGGCAGGCGAGTTTTGTTTTCCAGGGAAAATCGCCGTTGTTTGTGTTTGGGGGCCTGTGGCTGGGAGTGGCCGGCTGGCTCCTTAGAATCCACGATACGCAGGATGGTTCCCAGACCAGAGGTGGCACCAGTGCCAAGTCGGGCTGGTTTGATGGTGCAAAGTGGCTCCTGCAATCTGCCATCCAGAAGCGGGGTAGCTTACTTTTGTTTGCCAGGGAAACGGGCCGAGGTTTGTGACTGGGGGCCAATGGCTGGGAGCACCGGCTGGCGCCTGAAAAGCTACGATAGGCAGGATGGTGACCAGACCCATGGTGGCACCAGTGCCAAGTTGGGCTGGTTTGATAGTACCAAGTGGCTCCTGCAATCTGCCATCAAAAAGTTGGCAGGCCAGTTTTGTTTTCCAGGGAAAAACGCCGTTGTTTGTGTTTGGAGGCCTGTGGCTGGGAGTGGCCGGCTGCCTCCTTTGAACCCAGGATACGCAGGATGGTTCCCAGAGCCAAGGTGGCGCCAGTGCCAAGTTGGGCTGGTTTGATAGTACCAAGTGGCTCCTGCAATCTGCCATCCAGAAGCGGGACACCTTACTTTTGTTTCCCAGGGAAACGGGCCGAGGTATTTGTCTGGGGGCCTATGGCTGGGAGTGACTGGCTGGCTACTGAAAAGCTACGATAGGCAGGATGGTTACCAGACTCATGGTGGCACCAGTGCCAAGTCGGGCTGGTTTGATAATACTAAATAGCTCCTGCAATCTGCCATCCAGACGCGGGGCAGCGGATTTTTGTTTGCTGGAGAAAAGTTCCGTGGTTTTTTTTTGGGGGTATATGGCTGGACGTGGCCGGCTGGCTCCTTAAAAAGCTCGATACGCAGGATTGTTCCCTGACCCAAGGTGGCATCAGTGCCAAGTCGGGCTGTTTTCGTAGTACCAAGTGCGTCCTGCAATTTGCCATCCAGAAGAGGGGCAGTTGAGTTTTGTTTGCCAGAGAAAAGGGCCGTGGTATATGTTTGGGGGCATATGGTTGAGAGTGGCCGGCTGGCCCCTGAAAATCCACGATAGGCAGCATGGTTCCCAGAGCCAAAGTGGCACCAGTGCCAAGTTGGGCTGGTTTGATAATACCAAGTGGCTCCTGCAATCTGCCATCCAGAAGCGGGACAGCTTACTTTTGTTTCCCAGGGAAACGGGCTGAGGTATTTGTCTGGGGGCCTATGGCTGGGAGTGACCGGCTGGCTACTGAAAATCCATGATACGCAGCATGGTTCCCAGACCCAAGGTGGCACCAGTGCCAAGTAGGGCTGGTTTCATAGTACCCAGTGGCTCCTGCAATCTGCCATCCAGAAGAGGGGCAGTTGAGTTTTGTTTTCCAGAGAAAAGGGCCGTGGTTTGTGTTTGGGGCCTATGGCTGAGAGTGACCAGCTGGCCCCTGAAAATCCACGATAGGAAGGATGGTTCCCAGATCCAAGGTGGCAGCAGTGCCATGTTGTGCTGGTGTGATAGTCCCAAGTGGCTCCTGCAATCTGCCATCCTGAAGCGGGGCAGCTGAATTTTGTTTGCCAGAGAAAAAGGCTGTGGTTTGTGTTTGGGGGCCTGTGGCTGGGAGTGGCCGGCTGGCTCCTGAACATCCATTATACGCAGAATGGTTCCCAGACCCAAGGTGGCACCAGTGCCAAGTGGGGCTGGTTTCACAGTGTCAAGTGCCTCCTGCAATCTCCCATCCAGAAGCGGGGCAGCTGAGTTTTGTTTGCCTGTGAAACGGGCCGTTGTTTTTGATTGGGGTCTGTGGCCGAGAGTGTTCGGCTGGCTCCTGACAACCCACAATACGCAGGATGGTTCCCAGACCCAAGGTGGCACCAGTGCCAAGTCGGGCTGGTTTGATAGTACCAAGTGGCTCCTGCAATCTGCCATCCAGAAGCGGTGCAGTTGAGTTTTGTTTGCCAGAGAAAAGGGCCGTGGGTTGTGTTTGGGGGCATATGGCTGGGAGTGGCCGGCTGTCTCATTAAAAAGATCGATACGCAGGATGGTTCCCAGACCCAAGGTGGCACCAGTGCCAAGTCGGGCTGTTTTTATAGTACCAAGTGCGTCCTGCAATTTGCCATCCAGGAGAGGGGCAGTGGAGTTTTGTTTGCCAGAGAATAGCGCAGTTGTTTGTGTTTGGGGGCTTGTGGCTGGGAGTGGCCGACTGGCGCCTAAGAATCTGTGTTACGCAGCATGGTTCCCAGACCAGAGGTGGCACCAGTGCCAAGTTGGGCTGGTTTGATAGTACCAAGTGGCTCCTGCAATCTGCCATCCAGAAGCGGGGCAGCTTACTTTTGTTTGCCAGGGAAACGGGCCGAGGTTTGTGACTTGGGACCTATGGCTGGGAGTGACCGGCTGGCTCCTGGAAAGCTACAATAGGCAGGATGGTGACCAGACCCATGGTGGCACCAGTGCCAAGTTGGGCTGGTTTGATAGTACCAAGTGGCTCCTGCAATCTGCCATCAAAAAGTTGGCAGGCGAGTTTTGTTTTCCAGGGAAAAGCGCCGTTGTTTGTATTTGGGGGCCTGTGGCTGGGAGTGGCCGGCTGGCTCCTTTGACCCCACGATACGCAGGATGGTTCCCAGACCCAAGGTGGCACCAGTGCCAAGTCGGGCTGGTTTGATTACACCAAGTGGCTCCTGCAATCTGCCATCCAGAAGTGAGGCAGCTAAGTTTTGTTTGCCAGAAAAAAGGGCCGTGGTTTTGTTGGGGGCCTGTGGCTGGGAGTGGCCGGCTGGCTCCTTAGAATCCACGATACGCAGGATGGTTCCCAGACCCAAGGTGGCACCAGTGCCAAGTCGGGCTGGTTTGATTACACCAAGTGGCTCCTGCAATCTGCCATCCAGAAGTGAGGCAGCTAAGTTTTGTTTGCCAGAAAAAAGGGCAGTGGTTTTTGTTGGGGGCCTGTGGCTGGGAGTGGCCGGCTGGCTCCTTAGAATCCACGATACGCAGGATGGTTCCCAGACCCAAGGTGGCACCAGTGCCAAGTCGGGCTGGTTTGATAGTCCCAAGTGGCTCCTGCAAACTGCCATCCAGAAGCGGGGCCGCTGAGTTTTGTTTGCCAGGGAAATGGGCCGTTGTTTGTGTTTGGGGGCCTGTGGCTGGGAGTGTTCGGCTGGTTCCTGAATATGTACGATACGCAGGATTGTTCCCAGACCCAAGGTGGCACCAGTGCCAAGTCGGGCTGGTTTGATGGTGCAAAGTGGCTCCTGCAATCTGCCATCCAGACGCGGGGCAGCGGATTTTTGTTTCCATGAGAAATGGTCCGTGGTTTGTTTTTGGGGGTATATGGCTGGGCCTGGCCGGCTGGCTCCTTAAAAAGCTCGATATGCAGGATGGTTCCCTGACACAAGGTGGCACCAGTGCCACGTCGGGCGGTTTTCGTAGTACAAAGTGCGTCCTAAAATTTGCCATCCAGAAGAGGGGCAGTTGAGTTTTGTTTGCCAGAGAAAAGGTCCGTGGTTTGTTTTTGGGGGCATATGGCTGAGAGTGGCTGGCTGGCCCCTGAAAATCCACGATACACAGGATGGTTCCCAGATCCAAGGTGGCACCTGTGCCAAGTCGGGCTGATTTGATAGTACTAAGTAGCTCCTGCAATCTGCCATCCAGAAGCGGGGCAGCTTACTTTTGTTTGCCAGGGAAACGGGCCGAGGTTTGTGTTTGGGGGCCTATGGCTGAGAGTGACCGGCTGGCTCCTGAAAAGCTACGATAGGCAGGATGGTGACCAGACCCAGGGTGGCACCAGTGCCAAGTTGGGCTGGTTTGATAGTACCAAGTGGTTCCTGCAATCTGCCATCCAGAAGCAGGGCAGCTGAGTTTTGTTTGCCAGAGAAAAGGGCCTTGGTTTGTGTTTGGGGGCATATGGCTGGGTGTGGCCAGCTGGCTCCTTAAAATGCACGATATGCAACATGGCTCCCAGACCCAAGGTGGCACCAGTGCCAAGTTGGGCTGGTTTGATAGTACCAAGTGGCTCCTGCAATCTTCCATGATCACGTGGAGAAATACTTTCTGGTTTCAGCCTCATGCTCTTTCTTCTCTCCCTCAACTTCTCTATCACCTCTCATCTGGTTCACATGCGCTGTCTTCAAGGTCCACAGGCTACTTTTCACAGAATCTTCTGGCCTGATGAAGTAAGAATGATGAATAGAACAGAGCTGGGATCTATTTTCCAGTTTGGATAAAATGCATTCTGCACACAAATCCAAGGAGAACGGGCTGCCCCGATGCCCAGAAAATCTTTCACTCCTGCTAGTGTTCTACGTCAACCGCAACTTAGTCTGAAAGAAAAGCTTTTTCTCTGAGAGCATCTGAGAGGTTTGCATGAAGCACTGATATCTGACATATGCAATTTTGAATAGGAGAGGAAAAAGAAAATGGCAAGGAGTTTTTAATTTTAGTGGTTTCAATTTTAATTTCCGTGCACTTTTTCAAAACTTGTCAGCTCAAATGCCCATCAACATCTTTTAGTCATCTGTAAGTCAGTATTCATATAAAATGTGCTTCAAATCCAAAGAATTTCAAATTTGCACTCCAAGCTTCTATGCCTAGATTTATGATTTCCTACACATATTAGATGAAAGGAAGGCCTTTTTTACTGTGGGAGTGCTGGAACACTGGAACAGGTTGCCCAGAGAAGTTGTGGGTGTCCCATCCCTGAAAGTATTCAAGGTCACCTTGGACGGGGCTTGGAGCAGCAACAAAGGAGAAGCTTGATGGTAGAGAAACAAAGTTGGACTATAGAAGAAACTCGGATTGAAGTATAGGATCAAGTTTTCTCTCAGCTCTTGGGGTAAATTCAAAGTTGTACAAAATGACATTTATCTGTGCTATTCACTACTGTAACAGAAAGTTTCATGAAAACTGTACAGAAGATAGTAAATTTTAAAAGAGATAAGAATTACAGCATAAAATCCATGGGATAGGTTACAACATGAGACACTCTCTAAGAGAAAATCTCTTTGTTTCAGCACTTCATCGGGGTAAGATTTCATGAAGTGCCAAAGAAGGCGGCAAAATATCATTCGGGACATTATTTACTGGAATTCAGCCTGGCCATTAGTAGGAACTGCCTTTGAACATATCATGTAGATATACCACACACGCTTTCCCTTCACTGAAAAATTACTGTTTACAACAAATAAGCAATTGACGATCAAAATTGATTGAAAGCATCTTAAACATGTCAAGTATTTCATTGTAGATGATCTGTGATCCAAATGCTTCTTCCACCTTCGAGAGGGACAGAAGAATTCTTCCATATCATGATGGTTTAAAATTGTATCAACCAATGTTTTCTGCTGAAAAGATATCATCTATTTTTTTCTATTTTTGGAAGAAAATATTCCTAGACATACAACAGGTGAGAACTAAGTAATTTTAAAGAAACAAATGAAATGAAAATATTCTGTAAATAGAATGAAATGAAAAGCTGTGTTTTAAATAGGAGCTAAATATTAAACAGAATTTTTGTACCAGGCATTTGAATTACTGCACCAGCTCTTTTGCCCATCAAGAGAGGCATTTAGCATTTCAGTCTTTTCCAAGGTGTTCATGATCTGCTATGCTGATCTCTGTGTGTGCCTAGGTGTGTGTGGAGGGGGGGGCATATGAAGGGGAGTGTGTATGTTTGCTTTACAATTGTTGTGGCAGATTCATGCCTCAGCTCCACATTTTGTTTTAAAAAGGTCACACCGAGTGGATATGAAGTTTACTATCAACAAGAGATCGATTCCCAAATCATCCATTTGACTCTCCCTTATAAATCATGTGCTTTGTTGCATATTTTATCAAATATACTTTCAAGCCAGATGGAGGAAGGAGGATGTGGGAATCCCTCCACCATCTTGCAACTTTTATGTAAGTAGGTTTTCAAGAAAATCATCATTTCTCTTTTAAATATGTCTGGAACAGGCATGATGGTAGTGTCAACCTGTTGGAGTTTTTGTTGCTGGAAGAAGTTGTACAAAAGGATTGGTTTTTACATTGACCAGTTACTGAATCAAGCGCAGGAATACATTGGAAATTTAGCTGGGGGTTCCTTTTCCCAGCAGACTACTTCTAGAACGAGCTTGTACACTGAAGCTGACTCTTTTGCTCTCTTTTTGTTTCTTTCCTATTTTCTTGGCTTCTTTGCCACTATCTAGACAATTTTGGAACTTTGTTCCCAACTAAAATGGTTTCAATAGTCTGATTGTGATCATACATTTTTACAAGGAATTTTTAAAATCTTTCCTCGAGTCCAGAAAGTCAAGGACTTAGATCTTTTTCTTCCCTTATCAATATTGCCATGAAATTGATAAATAAAGACCAACTCTTTATTTTTGTTTTTAACCCACGTAGATAATTCCCATCCATTAATCCATTTTGTGGACCAATAGCTGCCATTCTGATGGAAGCTGTCACTTCTTAACAATAGGCATTCTGTGACTATGTTGACTGCACTTTGGGTGAAGATCCTAACTGGTCTTAGATATACATAGGGAGAAATTTGCTCAGCCAGTGTCAGTCTTAAGCATGCGTATCAGAAGATCTTTCTAGAGCTGGGAATTTTCCCATGAAAGGGATTCAGTTAGGGAAGAGACACTTGTGCCAGAGTTTTACATTCTTCTTGAACACTGCTTAAGGAACTTAGATGCCATGTCCATTTGGATCTCTGTCTGCACAGAACTTTGTCATGCCAGCGCTTTGAAATGCATCTTGAAGAGAATTCACTAGCACAGAATGAAAGAGAGTGGAAGGGGTTGGTGGGGCTAACCAGGCCCAACCCCCCTGCCTAAACCAGGATACCTAGAGCCTCTTGCCCAGGATTCTATCTGGGTGTACTTTTAATGTCTTCAAAGATCCAGGCTCCACAATCTTTCTGGGCAGTCTGTGCCGTGGTTCAGTCACCCTGACAGTAAAGAAACATTTACTGATGTTCAAAGGCAATCTCCTGTATTTCAGTGTGTGCCCACTGCCTCTTGTCTTTTCCCTCAGCATCACTGAAAAGACACTGATTCCCTCCCCTTTGCACTATTGCTTCCATATGTATGTGTGATGCCATGTAGAGGTATGTCAAAAACCTCCCTGAAGCCCAGGCAGATAATATTCCCTTCATCTACCAGTCAAGTTGATTCATCAGAGGAGTTTAAAGTGATGTTCAGCATGAAATTCCCCTGAAAAATCATGCTAACTACATTATTTGGTCATCTGTCATGTGCCTGGCAAGGATTTCCAGGAAGAGCTGCTTCATCAACTTCCTGGGGATAAAAAAGAGGCTGGCTGGTTTGTACTATGGCGAGTCCTCTTAATTGCCTTTTTTGAAGATGGGTGTCATTTGCTAACATCCACTCTTTAGCTCCTCTTCTCATCTACACCTCGGCAAAAAGCTTTTCCACTATGTCTGGCTAGGAAAAACTGTGCCAGCACAGAAAACATCTCCCATCGTGTTCTAGAAGTTGCACGGATGTCTGCCAAGTGTTTGGCAGGAAGAAAAGTTGTCCAAAACAGCTTCCAATCGAATGTTCCTGTGATTGAAAAAGTCAGGAGAGTGCAAAGGTACTGTTTTCTATCAGTTGGCAAGGTGCGCACACAATCCCAGTGTTGTACAGCTTGCTTCTTCACCTTCCCGAAGCTGCCGCTCTCGCCGGCTGCCGGAGCCCAAGAAGCGGCTTCTTCGCGCAAAGACGATTGTGCCGCTCACAGTGCTCTCCTTAGCGCGGCTTCTGCCGAAAGACGCCCGGCAGCGGCTCTTACCTCCGGAGAGCATCCTACCTTCGTCTTTAGCTCCTCTTCTCATCTACACCTCGGCAAAACGCTTTTCCACTATGTCTGGCTAGGAAAAACTGTGCCAGCACAGAAAACATCTCCCATCGTGTTCTAGAAGTTGCACGGATGTCTGCCAAGTGTTTGGCAGGAAGAAAAGAAAAGTTGTCCAAAACAGCTTCCAATCGAATGTTCCTGTGATTGAAAAAGTCAGGAGAGTGCAAAGGTACTGTTTTCTATCAGTTGGCAAGGTGCGCACACAATCCCAGTGTTGTACAGCTTGCTTCTTCACCTTCCCGAAGCTGCCGCTCTCGCCGGCTGCCGGAGCCCAAGAAGCGGCTTCTTCGCGCAAAGACGATTGTGCCGCTCACAGGGCTCTCCTTAGCGCGGCTTCTGCCGAAAGACGCCCGGCAGCGGCTCTTACCTCCGGAGAGCATCCTACCTTCGTCTTTCGCGTCTTATGTAGTCTACACCTCGGCAAAAAGCTTTTCCACTATGTCTGGCTAGGAAAAACTGTGCCAGCACAGAAAACATCTCCCATCGTGTTCTAGAAGTTGCACGGATGTCTGCCAAGTGTTTGGCAGGAAGAAAAGAAAAGTTGTCCAAAACAGCTTCCAATCGAATGTTCCTGTGATTGGAAAAGTCAGGAGAGTGCAAAGGTACTGTTTTCTATCAGTTGGCAAGGTGCGCACACAATCCCAGTGTTGTACAGCTTGCTTCTTCACCTTCCCGAAGCTGCCGCTCTCGCCGGCTGCCGGAGCCCAAGAAGCGGCTTCTTCGCGCAAAGACGATTGTGCCGCTCACAGTGCTCTCCTTAGCGCGGCTTCTGCCGAAAGACGCCCGGCAGCGGCTCTTACCTCCGGAGAGCATCCTACCTTCGTCTTTCGCGTCTTATGTAGTCTACACCTCGGCAAAAAGCTTTTCCACTATGTCTGGCTAGGAAAAACTGTGCCAGCACAGAAAACATCTCCCATCGTGTTCTAGAAGTTGCACGGATGTCTGCCAAGTGTTTGGCAGGAAGAAAAGAAAAGTTGTCCAAAACAGCTTCCAATCGAATGTTCCTGTGATTGAAAAAGTCAGGGGAGTGCAAAGGTACTGTTTTCTATCAGTTGGCAAGGTGCGCACACAATCCCAGTGTTGTACAGCTTGCTTCTTCACCTTCCCGAAGCTGCCGCTCTCGCCGGCTGCCGGAGCCCAAGAAGCGGCTTCTTCGCGCAAAGACGATTGTGCCGCTCACAGTGCTCTCCTTAGCGCGGCTTCTGCCGAAAGACGCCCGGCAGCGGCTCTTACCTCCGGAGAGCATCCTACCTTCGTCTTTCGCGTCTTTTGTAGTCTACATCTTAGCAAAACGCTTTTCCACTATGTCTGGCTAAGAAAAACTGTGCCAGCACAGAAAACATCTCCCATCGTGTTCTAGAAGTTGCACGGATGTCTGCCAAGTGTTTGGCAGGAAGAAAAGAAAAGTTGTCCAAAACAGCTTCCAATCGAATGTTCCTGTGATTGAAAAAGTCAGGAGAGTGCAAAGGTACTGTTTTCTATCAGTTGGCAAGGTGCGCACACAATCCCAGTGTTGTACAGCTTTCTTCTTCACCTTCCCGAAGCTGCCGCTCTCGCCGGCTGCCGGAGCCCAAGAAGCGGCTTCTTCGCGCAAAGACGATTGTGCCGCTCACAGGGCTCTCCTTAGCGCGGCTTCTGCCGAAAGACGCCCGGCAGCGGCTCTTACCTCCGGAGAGCATCCTACCTTCGTCTTTAGCTCCTCTTCTCATCTACACCTCGGCAAAACGCTTTTCCACTATGTCTGGCTAGGAAAAACTGTGCCAGCACAGAAAACATCTCCCATCGTGTTCTAGAAGTTGCACGGATGTCTGCCAAGTGTTTGGCAGGAAGAAAAGTTGTCCAAAACAGCTTCCAATCGAATGTTCCTGTGATTGGAAAAGTCAGGAGAGTGCAAAGGTACTGTTTTCTATCAGTTGGCAAGGTGCGCACACAATCCCAGTGTTGTACAGCTTGCTTCTTCACCTTCCCGAAGCTGCCGCTCTCGCCGGCTGCCGGAGCCCAAGAAGCGGCTTCTTCGCGCAAAGACGATTGTGCCGCTCACAGTGCTCTCCTTAGCGCGGCTTCTGCCGAAAGACGCCCGGCAGCGGCTCTTACCTCCGGAGAGCATCCTACCTTCGTCTTTAGCTCCTCTTCTCATCTACACCTCGGCAAAACGCTTTTCCACTATGTCTGGCTAGGAAAAACTGTGCCAGCACAGAAAACATCTCCCATCGTGTTCTAGAAGTTGCACGGATGTCTGCCAAGTGTTTGGCAGGAAGAAAAGAAAAGTTGTCCAAAACAGCTTCCAATCGAATGTTCCTGTGATTGGAAAAGTCAGGAGAGTGCAAAGGTACTGTTTTCTATCAGTTGGCAAGGTGCGCACACAATCCCAGTGTTGTACAGCTTGCTTCTTCACCTTCCCGAAGCTGCCGCTCTCGCCGGCTGCCGGAGCCCAAGAAGCGGCTTCTTTGCGCAAAGACGATTGTGCCGCTCACAGTGCTCTCCTTAGCGCGGCTTCTGCCGAAAGACGCCCGGCAGCGGCTCTTACCTCCGGAGAGCATCCTACCTTCGTCTTTCGCGTCTTTTGTAGTCTACATCTTAGCAAAACGCTTTTCCACTATGTCTGGCTAGGAAAAACTGTGCCAGCACAGAAAACATCTCCCATCGTGTTCTAGAAGTTGCACGGATGTCTGCCAAGTGTTTGGCAGGAAGAAAAGAAAAGTTGTCCAAAACAGCTTCCAATCGAATGTTCCTGTGATTGGAAAAGTCAGGAGAGTGCAAAGGTACTGTTTTCTATCAGTTGGCAAGGTGCGCACACAATCCCAGTGTTGTACAGCTTTCTTCTTCACCTTCCCGAAGCTGCCGCTCTCGCCGGCTCCCGGAGCCCAAGAAGCGGCTTCTTCGCGCAAAGACGATTGTGCCGCTCACAGGGCTCTCCTTAGCGCGGCTTCTGCCGAAAGACGCCCGGCAGCGGCTCTTACCTCCGGAGAGCATCCTACCTTCGTCTTTCGCGTCTTATGTAGTCTACACCTCGGCAAAAAGCTTTTCCACTATGTCTGGCTAGGAAAAACTGTGCCAGCACAGAAAACATCTCCCATCGTGTTCTAGAAGTTGCACGGATGTCTGCCAAGTGTTTGGCAGGAAGAAAAGAAAAGTTGTCCAAAACAGCTTCCAATCGAATGTTCCTGTGATTGGAAAAGTCAGGAGAGTGCAAAGGTACTGTTTTCTATCAGTTGGCAAGGTGCGCACACAATCCCAGTGTTGTACAGCTTGCTTCTTCACCTTCCCGAAGCTGCCGCTCTCGCCGGCTGCCGGAGCCCAAGAAGCGGCTTCTTCGCGCAAAGACGATTGTGCCGCTCACAGTGCTCTCCTTAGCGCGGCTTCTGCCGAAAGACGCCCGGCAGCGGCTCTTACCTCCGGAGAGCATCCTACCTTCGTCTTTCGCGTCTTTTGTAGTCTACATCTTAGCAAAACGCTTTTCCACTATGTCTGGCTAAGAAAAACTGTGCCAGCACAGAAAACATCTCCCATCGTGTTCTAGAAGTTGCACGGATGTCTGCCAAGTGTTTGGCAGGAAGAAAAGTTGTCCAAAACAGCTTCCAATCGAATGTTCCTGTGATTGGAAAAGTCAGGAGAGTGCAAAGGTACTGTTTTCTATCAGTTGGCAAGGTGCGCACACAATCCCAGTGTTGTACAGCTTGCTTCTTCACCTTCCCGAAGCTGCCGCTCTCGCCGGCTGCCGGAGCCCAAGAAGCGGCTTCTTCGCGCAAAGACGATTGTGCCGCTCACAGCGCTCTCCTTAGCGCGGCTTCTGCCGAAAGACGCCCGGCAGCGGCTCTTACCTCCGGAGAGCATCCTACCTTCCTCTTTAGCTCCTCTTCTCATCTACACCTCGGCAACAAGCTTTTCCACTATGTCTGGCTAGGAAAAACTGTGCCAGCACAGAAAACATCTCCCATCGTGTTCTAGAAGTTGCACGGATGTCTGCCAAGTGTTTGGCAGGAAGAAAAGTTGTCCAAAACAGCTTCCAATCGAATGTTCCTGTGATTGGAAAAGTCAGGAGAGTGCAAAGGTACTGTTTTCTATCAGTTGGCAAGGTGCGCACACAATCCCAGTGTTGTACAGCTTGCTTCTTCACCTTCCCGAAGCTGCCGCTCTTCGCCGGCTGCCGGAGCCCAAGAAGCGGCTTCTTCGCGCAAAGACGATTGTGCCGCTCACAGTGCTCTCCTTAGCGCGGCTTCTGCCGAAAGACGCCCGGCAGCGGCTCTTACCTCCGGAGAGCATCCTACCTTCGTCTTTAGCTCCTCTTCTCATCTACACCTCGGCAAAATGCTTTTCCACTATGTCTGGCTAGGAAAAACTGTGCCAGCACAGAAAACATCTCCCATCGTGTTCTAGAAGTTGCACGGATGTCTGCCAAGTGTTTGGCAGGAAGAAAAGAAAAGTTGTCCAAAACAGCTTCCAATCGAATGTTCCTGTGATTGAAAAAGTCAGGAGAGTGCAAAGGTACTGTTTTCTATCAGTTGGCAAGGTGCGCACACAATCCCAGTGTTGTACAGCTTGCTTCTTCACCTTCCCGAAGCTGCCGCTCTCGCCGGCTGCCGGAGCCCAAGAAGCGGCTTCTTCGCGCAAAGACGATTGTGCCGCTCACAGTGCTCTCCTTAGCGCGGCTTCTGCCGAAAGACGCCCGGCAGCGGCTCTTACCTCCGGAGAGCATCCTACCTTCGTCTTTCGCGTCTTTTGTAGTCTACATCTTAGCAAAACGCTTTTCCACTATGTCTGGCTAGGAAAAACTGTGCCAGCACAGAAAACATCTCCCATCGTGTTCTAGAAGTTGCACGGATGTCTGCCAAGTGTTTGGCAGGAAGAAAAGAAAAGTTGTCCAAAACAGCTTCCAATCGAATGTTCCTGTGATTGGAAAAGTCAGGAGAGTGCAAAGGTACGGTTTTCTATCAGTTGGCAAGGTGCGCACACAATCCCAGTGTTGTACAGCTTGCTTCTTCACCTTCCCGAAGCTGCCACTCTCAGGAGGTAAGAGCCGCTGCCGGGCGTCTTTCGGCAGAAGCCGCGCTAAGGGGAGTACTGTGAGCGGCACAATCGTCTTGCGCGAAGAAGCCGCTTCTTGGGCTCCGGCAGCCGGCGAGAGCGGCAGCTTCGGGAAGGTGAAGAAGAAAGCTGTACAACACTGGGATTGTGTGCACACCTTGCCAACTGATAGAAAACAGTACCTTTGCACTCTCCTGACTTTTCCAATCACAGGAACATTCGATTGGAAGCTGTTTTGGACAACTTTTCTTTTCTTCCTGCCAAACACTTGGCAGACATCCGTGCAACTTCTAGAACACGATGGGAGATGTTTTCTGTGCTGGCACAGTTTTTCCTAGCCAGACATAGTGGAAAAGCGTTTTGCTAAGATGTAGACTACAAAAGACGCGAAAGACGAAGGTAGGATGCTCTCCGGAGGTAAGAGCCGCTGCCGGGCGTCTTTCGGCAGAAGCCGCGCTAAGGAGAGCACTGTGAGCGGCACAATCGTCTTTGCGCGAAGAAGCCGCTTCTTGGGCTCCGGCAGCCGGCGAGAGCGGCAGCTTCGGGAAGGTGAAGAAGCAAGCTGTACAACACTGGGATTGTGTGCGCACCTTGCCAACTGATAGAAAACAGTACCTTTGCACTCTCCTGACTTTTCCAATCACAGGAACATTCGATTGGAAGCTGTTTTGGACAACTTTTCTTTTCTTCCTGCCAAACACTTGGCAGACATCCGTGCAACTTCTAGAACACGATGGGAGATGTTTTCTGTGCTGGCACAGTTTTTCCTAGCCAGACATAGTGGAAAAGCGTTTTGCTAAGATGTAGACTACAAAAGACGCGAAAGACGAAGGTAGGATGCTCTCCGGAGGTAAGAGCCGCTGCCGGGCGTCTTTCGGCAGAAGCCGCGCTAAGGAGAGCCCTGTGAGCGGCACAATCGTCTTTGCGCGAAGAAGCCGCTTCTTGGGCTCCGGGAGCCGGCGAGAGCGGCAGCTTCGGGAAGGTGAAGAAGAAAGCTGTACAACACTGGGATTGTGTGCGCACCTTGCCAACTGATAGAAAACAGTACCTTTGCACTCTCCTGACTTTTCCAATCACAGGAACATTCGATTGGAAGCTGTTTTGGACAACTTTTCTTTTCTTCCTGCCAAACACTTGGCAGACATCCGTGCAACTTCTAGAACACGATGGGAGATGTTTTCTGTGCTGGCACAGTTTTTCCTAGCCAGACATAGTGGAAAAGCTTTTTGCCGAGGTGTAGACTACATAAGACGCGAAAGACGAAGGTAGGATGCTCTCCGGAGGTAAGAGCCGCTGCCGGGCGTCTTTCGGCAGAAGCCGCGCTAAGGAGAGCACTGTGAGCGGCACAATCGTCTTTGCGCGAAGAAGCCGCTTCTTGGGCTCCGGCAGCCGGCGAGAGCGGCAGCTTCGGGAAGGTGAAGAAGCAAGCTGTACAACACTGGGATTGTGTGCGCACCTTGCCAACTGATAGAAAACAGTACCTTTGCACTCTCCTGACTTTTTCAATCACAGGAACATTCGATTGGAAGCTGTTTTGGACAACTTTTCTTTTCTTCCTGCCAAACACTTGGCAGACATCCGTGCAACTTCTAGAACACGATGGGAGATGTTTTCTGTGCTGGCACAGTTTTTCCTAGCCAGACATAGTGGAAAAGCGTTTTGCCGAGGTGTAGATGAGAAGAGGAGCTAAAGACGAAGGTAGGATGCTCTCCGGAGGTAAGAGCCGCTGCCGGGCGTCTTTCGGCAGAAGCCGCGCTAAGGAGAGCCCTGTGAGCGGCACAATCGTCTTTGCGCGAAGAAGCCGCTTCTTGGGCTCCGGGAGCCGGCGAGAGCGGCAGCTTCGGGAAGGTGAAGAAGAAAGCTGTACAACACTGGGATTGTGTGCGCACCTTGCCAACTGATAGAAAACAGTACCTTTGCACTCTCCTGACTTTTCCAATCACAGGAACATTCGATTGGAAGCTGTTTTGGACAACTTTTCTTTTCTTCCTGCCAAACACTTGGCAGACATCCGTGCAACTTCTAGAACACGATGGGAGATGTTTTCTGTGCTGGCACAGTTTTTCCTAGCCAGACATAGTGGAAAATCTTTTTGCCGAGGTGTAGATGAGAAGAGGAGCTAAAGACGAAGGTAGGATGCTCTCCGGAGGTAAGAGCCGCTGCCGGGCGTCTTTCGGCAGAAGCCGCGCTAAGGAGAGCACTGTGAGCGGCACAATCGTCTTTGCGCGAAGAAGCCGCTTCTTGGGCTCCGGCAGCCGGCGAGAGCGGCAGCTTCGGGAAGGTGAAGAAGCAAGCTGTACAACACTGGGATTGTGTGCGCACCTTGCCAACTGATAGAAAACAGTACCTTTGCACTCTCCTGACTTTTCCAATCACAGGAACATTCGATTGGAAGCTGTTTTGGACAACTTTTCTTTTCTTCCTGCCAAACACTTGGCAGACATCCGTGCAACTTCTAGAACACGATGGGAGATGTTTTCTGTGCTGGCACAGTTTTTCCTAGCCAGACATAGTGGAAAAGCTTTTTGCCGAGGTGTAGACTACATAAGACGCGAAAGACGAAGGTAGGATGCTCTCCGGAGGTAAGAGCCGCTGCCGGGCGTCTTTCGGCAGAAGCCGCGCTAAGGAGAGCCCTGTGAGCGGCACAATCGTCTTTGCGCGAAGAAGCCGCTTCTTGGGCTCCGGCAGCCGGCGAGAGCGGCAGCTTCGGGAAGGTGAAGAAGCAAGCTGTACAACACTGGGATTGTGTGCGCACCTTGCCAACTGATAGAAAACAGTACCTTTGCACTCTCCTGACTTTTTCAATCACAGGAACATTCGATTGGAAGCTGTTTTGGACAACTTTTCTTTTCTTCCTGCCAAACACTTGGCAGACATCCGTGCAACTTCTAGAACACGATGGGAGATGTTTTCTGTGCTGGCACAGTTTTTCCTAGCCAGACATAGTGGAAAAGCGTTTTGCCGAGGTGTAGATGAGAAGAGGAGCTAAAGACGAAGGTAGGATGCTCTCCGGAGGTAAGAGCCGCTGCCGGGCGTCTTTCGGCAGAAGCCGCGCTAAGGAGAGCACTGTGAGCGGCACAATCGTCTTTGCGCGAAGAAGCCGCTTCTTGGGCTCCGGCAGCCGGCGAGAGCGGCAGCTTCGGGAAGGTGAAGAAGCAAGCTGTACAACACTGGGATTGTGTGCGCACCTTGCCAACTGATAGAAAACAGTACCTTTGCACTCTCCTGACTTTTTCAATCACAGGAACATTCGATTGGAAGCTGTTTTGGACAACTTTTCTTCCTGCCAAACACTTGGCAGACATCCGTGCAACTTCTAGAACACGATGGGAGATGTTTTCTGTGCTGGCACAGTTTTTCCTAGCCAGACATAGTGGAAAAGCTTTTTGCCGAGGTGTAGATGAGAAGAGGAGCTAAAGAGTGGATGTTAGCAAATGACACCCATCTTCAAAAAAGGCAATTAAGAGGACTCGCCATAGTACAAACCAGCCAGCCTCTTTTTTATCCCCAGGAAGTTGATGAAGCAGCTCTTCCTGGAAATCCTTGCCAGGCACATGACAGATGACCAAATAATGTAGTTAGCATGATTTTTCAGGGGAATTTCATGCTGAACATCACTTTAAACTCCTCTGATGAATCAACTTGACTGGTAGATGAAGGGAATATTATCTGCCTGGGCTTCAGGGAGGTTTTTGACATACCTCTACATGGCATCACACATACATATGGAAGCAATAGTGCAAAGGGGAGGGAATCAGTGTCTTTTCAGTGATGCTGAGGGAAAAGACAAGAGGCAGTGGGCACACACTGAAATACAGGAGATTGCCTTTGAACATCAGTAAATGTTTCTTTACTGTCAGGGTGACTGAACCACGGCACAGACTGCCCAGAAAGATTGTGGAGCCTGGATCTTTGAAGACATTAAAAGTACACCCAGATAGAATCCTGGGCAAGAGGCTCTAGGTATCCTGGTTTAGGCAGGGGGGTTGGGCCTGGTTAGCCCCACCAACCCCTTCCACTCTCTTTCATTCTGTGCTAGTGAATTCTCTTCAAGATGCATTTCAAAGCGCTGGCATGACAAAGTTCTGTGCAGACAGAGATCCAAATGGACATGGCATCTAAGTTCCTTAAGCAGTGTTCAAGAAGAATGTAAAACTCTGGCACAAGTGTCTCTTCCTTAACTGAATCCCTTTCATGGGAAAATTCCCAGCTCTAGAAAGATCTTCTGATACGCATGCTTAAGACTGACACTGGCTGAGCAAATTTCTCCCTATGTATATCTAAGACCAGTTAGGATCTTCACCCAAAGTGCAGTCAACATAGTCACAGAATGCCTATTGTTAAGAAGTGACAGCTTCCATCAGAATGGCAGCTATTGGTCCACAAAATGGATTAATGGATGGGAATTATCTACGTGGGTTAAAAACAAAAATAAAGAGTTGGTCTTTATTTATCAATTTCATGGCAATATTGATAAGGGAAGAAAAAGATCTAAGTCCTTGACTTTCTGGACTCGAGGAAAGATTTTAAAAATTCCTTGTAAAAATGTATGATCACAATCAGACTATTGAAACCATTTTAGTTGGGAACAAAGTTCCAAAATTGTCTAGATAGTGGCAAAGAAGCCAAGAAAATAGGAAAGAAACAAAAAGAGAGCAAAAGAGTCAGCTTCAGTGTACAAGCTCGTTCTAGAAGTAGTCTGCTGGGAAAAGGAACCCCCAGCTAAATTTCCAATGTATTCCTGCGCTTGATTCAGTAACTGGTCAATGTAAAAACCAATCCTTTTGTACAACTTCTTCCAGCAACAAAAACTCCAACAGGTTGACACTACCATCATGCCTGTTCCAGACATATTTAAAAGAGAAATGATGATTTTCTTGAAAACCTACTTACATAAAAGTTGCAAGATGGTGGAGGGATTCCCACATCCTCCTTCCTCCATCTGGCTTGAAAGTATATTTGATAAAATATGCAACAAAGCACATGATTTATAAGGGAGAGTCAAATGGATGATTTGGGAATCGATCTCTTGTTGATAGTAAACTTCATATCCACTCGGTGTGACCTTTTTAAAACAAAATGTGGAGCTGAGGCATGAATCTGCCACAACAATTGTAAAGCAAACATACACACTCCCCTTCATATGCCCCCCCCTCCACACACACCTAGGCACACACAGAGATCAGCATAGCAGATCATGAACACCTTGGAAAAGACTGAAATGCTAAATGCCTCTCTTGATGGGCAAAAGAGCTGGTGCAGTAATTCAAATGCCTGGTACAAAAATTCTGTTTAATATTTAGCTCCTATTTAAAACACAGCTTTTCATTTCATTCTATTTACAGAATATTTTCATTTCATTTGTTTCTTTAAAATTACTTAGTTCTCACCTGTTGTATGTCTAGGAATATTTTCTTCCAAAAATAGAAAAAAATAGATGATATCTTTTCAGCAGAAAACATTGGTTGATACAATTTTAAACCATCATGATATGGAAGAATTCTTCTGTCCCTCTCGAAGGTGGAAGAAGCATTTGGATCACAGATCATCTACAATGAAATACTTGACATGTTTAAGATGCTTTCAATCAATTTTGATCGTCAATTGCTTATTTGTTGTAAACAGTAATTTTTCAGTGAAGGGAAAGCGTGTGTGGTATATCTACATGATATGTTCAAAGGCAGTTCCTACTAATGGCCAGGCTGAATTCCAGTAAATAATGTCCCGAATGATATTTTGCCGCCTTCTTTGGCACTTCATGAAATCTTACCCCGATGAAGTGCTGAAACAAAGAGATTTTCTCTTAGAGAGTGTCTCATGTTGTAACCTATCCCATGGATTTTATGCTGTAATTCTTATCTCTTTTAAAATTTACTATCTTCTGTACAGTTTTCATGAAACTTTCTGTTACAGTAGTGAATAGCACAGATAAATGTCATTTTGTACAACTTTGAATTTACCCCAAGAGCTGAGAGAAAACTTGATCCTATACTTCAATCCGAGTTTCTTCTATAGTCCAACTTTGTTTCTCTACCATCAAGCTTCTCCTTTGTTGCTGCTCCAAGCCCCGTCCAAGGCGACCTTGAATACTTTCAGGGATGGGACACCCACAACTTCTCTGGGCAACCTGTTCCAGTGTTCCAGCACTCCCACAGTAAAAAAGGCCTTCCTTTCATCTAATATGTGTAGGAAATCATAAATCTAGGCATAGAAGCTTGGAGTGCAAATTTGAAATTCTTTGGATTTGAAGCACATTTTATATGAATACTGACTTACAGATGACTAAAAGATGTTGATGGGCATTTGAGCTGACAAGTTTTGAAAAAGTGCACGGAAATTAAAATTGAAACCACTAAAATTAAAAACTCCTTGCCATTTTCTTTTTCCTCTCCTATTCAAAATTGCATATGTCAGATATCAGTGCTTCATGCAAACCTCTCAGATGCTCTCAGAGAAAAAGCTTTTCTTTCAGACTAAGTTGCGGTTGACGTAGAACACTAGCAGGAGTGAAAGATTTTCTGGGCATCGGGGCAGCCCGTTCTCCTTGGATTTGTGTGCAGAATGCATTTTATCCAAACTGGAAAATAGATCCCAGCTCTGTTCTATTCATCATTCTTACTTCATCAGGCCAGAAGATTCTGTGAAAAGTAGCCTGTGGACCTTGAAGACAGCGCATGTGAACCAGATGAGAGGTGATAGAGAAGTTGAGGGAGAGAAGAAAGAGCATGAGGCTGAAACCAGAAAGTATTTCTCCACGTGATCATGGAAGATTGCAGGAGCCACTTGGTACTATCAAACCAGCCCAACTTGGCACTGGTGCCACCTTGGGTCTGGGAGCCATGTTGCATATCGTGCATTTTAAGGAGCCAGCTGGCCACACCCAGCCATATGCCCCCAAACACAAACCAAGGCCCTTTTCTCTGGCAAACAAAACTCAGCTGCCCTGCTTCTGGATGGCAGATTGCAGGAACCACTTGGTACTATCAAACCAGCCCAACTTGGCACTGGTGCCACCCTGGGTCTGGTCACCATCCTGCCTATCGTAGCTTTTCAGGAGCCAGCCGGTCACTCTCAGCCATAGGCCCCCAAACACAAACCTCGGCCCGTTTCCCTGGCAAACAAAAGTAAGCTGCCCCGCTTCTGGATGGCAGATTGCAGGAGCTACTTAGTACTATCAAATCAGCCCGACTTGGCACAGGTGCCACCTTGGATCTGGGAACCATCCTGTGTATCGTGGATTTTCAGGGGCCAGCCAGCCACTCTCAGCCATATGCCCCCAAAAACAAACCACGGACCTTTTCTCTGGCAAACAAAACTCAACTGCCCCTCTTCTGGATGGCAAATTTTAGGACGCACTTTGTACTACGAAAACCGCCCGACGTGGCACTGGTGCCACCTTGTGTCAGGGAACCATCCTGCATATCGAGCTTTTTAAGGAGCCAGCCGGCCAGGCCCAGCCATATACCCCCAAAAACAAACCACGGACCATTTCTCATGGAAACAAAAATCCGCTGCCCCGCGTCTGGATGGCAGATTGCAGGAGCCACTTTGCACCATCAAACCAGCCCGACTTGGCACTGGTGCCACCTTGGGTCTGGGAACCATCCTGCGTATGGTGGATTCTAAGGAGCCAGCCGGCCACTCCCAGCCACAGGCCCCCAACAAAAACCACGGCCCTTTTTTCTGGCAAACAAAACTTAGCTGCCTCACTTCTGGATGGCAGATTGCAGGAGCCACTTGGTGTAATCAAACCAGCCCGACTTGGCACTGGTGCCACCTTGGGTCTGGGAACCATCCTGCGTATCGTGGGTTCAAAGGTGCCAGCCGGCCACTCCCAGCCACAGGCCCCCAAATAAAAACAACGGCGCTTTTCCCTGGAAAACAAAACTCGCCTGCCAACTTTTTGATGGCAGATTGCAGGAGCCACTTGGTACTATCAAACCAGCCCAACTTGGCACTGGTGCCACCATGGGTCTGGTCACCATCCTGCCTATTGTAGCTTTCCAGGAGCCAGCCGGTCACTCCCAGCCATAGGTCCCAAGTCACAAACCTCGGCCCGTTTCCCTGGCAAACAAAAGTAAGCTGCCCCGCTTCTGGATGGCAGATTGCAGGAGCCACTTGGTGCTATCAAACCAGCCCAACTTGGCACTGGTGCCACCTCTGGTCTGGGAACCATGCTGCGTAACACAGATTCTTAGGCGCCAGTCGGCCACTCCCAGCCACAAGCCCCCAAACACAAACAACTGCGCTATTCTCTGGCAAACAAAACTCCACTGCCCCTCTCCTGGATGGCAAATTGCAGGACGCACTTGGTACTATAAAAACAGCCCGACTTGGCACTGGTGCCACCTTGGGTCTGGGAACCATCCTGCGTATCGATCTTTTTAATGAGACAGCCGGCCACTCCCAGCCATATGCCCCCAAACACAAACCAAGGCCCGTTTCCCTGGCAAACAAAAGTAAGCTGCCCCGCTTCTGGATGGCAGATTGCAGGAGCTACTTAGTACTATCAAATCAGCCCGACTTGGCACAGGTGCCACCTTGGATCTGGGAACCATCCTGTGTATCGTGGATATTCAGGGGCCACCCGGCCACTCTCAGCCATATGTCCCCAAACAGAAACCTTGGCCCGTTTCTCTGGCAAACAAAACTCAACTGCCCCTCTTCTGGATGGCAAATTGCAGGATGAACTTGATACTAAAACCGCAGGCCGACTTGGTAGTGGTGACACCTTGGGGCTGGGAACCATCATGCGTATCGAGCATTTTAAGGAGCCAACCGGCCACTCCCAGCAATATGCCCCCAAAAACAATCCACGGAATTTTTCTCTGGCAAACAAAACTCAGCTGCCCTGCTTCTGGATGGCAGATTGCAGGAACCACTTGGTACTATCAAACCAGCCCAACTTGGCACTGGTGCCACCCTGGGTCTGGTCACCATCCTGCCTATCGTAGCTTTTCAGGAGCCAGCCGGTCACTCTCAGCCATAGGCCCCCAAACACAAACCTCGGCCCGTTTCCCTGGCAAACAAAAGTAAGCTGCCCCGCTTCTGGATGGCAGATTGCAGGAGCTACTTAGTACTATCAAATCAGCCCGACTTGGCACAGGTGCCACCTTGGATCTGGGAACCATCCTGTGTATCGTGGATTTTCAGGGGCCAGCCAGCCACTCTCAGCCATATGCCCCCAAAAACAAACCACGGACCTTTTCTCTGGCAAACAAAACTCAACTGCCCCTCTTCTGGATGGCAAATTTTAGGACGCACTTTGTACTACGAAAACCGCCCGACGTGGCACTGGTGCCACCTTGTGTCAGGGAACCATCCTGCATATCGAGCTTTTTAAGGAGCCAGCCGGCCAGGCCCAGCCATATACCCCCAAAAACAAACCACGGACCATTTCTCATGGAAACAAAAATCCGCTGCCCCGCGTCTGGATGGCAGATTGCAGGAGCCACTTTGCACCATCAAACCAGCCCGACTTGGCACTGGTGCCACCTTGGGTCTGGGAACCATCCTGCGTATGGTGGATTCTAAGGAGCCAGCCGGCCACTCCCAGCCACAGGCCCCCAACAAAAACCACGGCCCTTTTTTCTGGCAAACAAAACTTAGCTGCCTCACTTCTGGATGGCAGATTGCAGGAGCCACTTGGTGTAATCAAACCAGCCCGACTTGGCACTGGTGCCACCTTGGGTCTGGGAACCATCCTGCGTATCGTGGGTTCAAAGGTGCCAGCCGGCCACTCCCAGCCACAGGCCCCCAAATAAAAACAACGGCGCTTTTCCCTGGAAAACAAAACTCGCCTGCCAACTTTTTGATGGCAGATTGCAGGAGCCACTTGGTACTATCAAACCAGCCCAACTTGGCACTGGTGCCACCATGGGTCTGGTCACCATCCTGCCTATTGTAGCTTTCCAGGAGCCAGCCGGTCACTCCCAGCCATAGGTCCCAAGTCACAAACCTCGGCCCGTTTCCCTGGCAAACAAAAGTAAGCTGCCCCGCTTCTGGATGGCAGATTGCAGGAGCCACTTGGTGCTATCAAACCAGCCCAACTTGGCACTGGTGCCACCTCTGGTCTGGGAACCATGCTGCGTAACACAGATTCTTAGGCGCCAGTCGGCCACTCCCAGCCACAAGCCCCCAAACACAAACAACTGCGCTATTCTCTGGCAAACAAAACTCCACTGCCCCTCTCCTGGATGGCAAATTGCAGGACGCACTTGGTACTATAAAAACAGCCCGACTTGGCACTGGTGCCACCTTGGGTCTGGGAACCATCCTGCGTATCGATCTTTTTAATGAGACAGCCGGCCACTCCCAGCCATATGCCCCCAAACACAAACCAAGGCCCGTTTCCCTGGCAAACAAAAGTAAGCTGCCCCGCTTCTGGATGGCAGATTGCAGGAGCTACTTAGTACTATCAAATCAGCCCGACTTGGCACAGGTGCCACCTTGGATCTGGGAACCATCCTGTGTATCGTGGATATTCAGGGGCCACCCGGCCACTCTCAGCCATATGTCCCCAAACAGAAACCTCGGCCCGTTTCTCTGGCAAACAAAACTCAACTGCCCCTCTTCTGGATGGCAAATTGCAGGATGAACTTGATACTAAAACCGCAGGCCGACTTGGTAGTGGTGACACCTTGGGGCTGGGAACCATCATGCGTATCGAGCATTTTAAGGAGCCAACCGGCCACTCCCAGCAATATGCCCCCAAAAACAATCCACGGAATTTTTCACTGGCAAACAAAAATCAGCTGCCCCGCTTCTGGATGGCAGATTGCAGGAGCCACTTTGCACCATCAAACCAGCCCGACTTGGCACTGGTGCCACCTTGCATCTGGGAACCATGCTGCCTAGCGTGGATTTTCAGGAGCCAGCCGGCCACTCTCAGCCATAGGCCCCCATACAAAACCCACGGCCCGTTTCCCTGGCAAACAAAATTAAGCTGCCCCGCTTCTGGATGGCAGATTGCAGGACGCACTTGGTAGTATCAAACCAGCCCAACTTGGCACTGGTGCCACCTCTGGTCTGGGAACCATCCTGCGTATCGTGGGTTCAAAGGAGCCAGCCGGCCACTCCCAGCCACAGGCCCCCAAATACAAACAACGGCGCTTTTCCCTGGAAAACAAAACTCGCCTGCCAGCTTTTTGATGGCAGATTGCAGGAGCCACTTGGTACTATCAAACCAGCCCGACTTGGCACTGGTGCCACCTTGGGTCTGGGAACCATCCTGCGTATTGTGGGTATTCAGGAGCCAGCCGAACACTCTCGGCCACAGACCCCAATCAAAAACAACGGCCCGTTTCACAGGCAAACAAAACTCAGCTGCCCCGCTTCTGGATGGGAGATTGCAGGAGGCACTTGACACTGTGAAACCAGCCCCACTTGGCACTGGTGCCACCTTGGGTCTGGGAACCATGCTGCGTATCATGGATTTTCAGGAGCCAGCCGGCCACTCCCAGCCACAGGCCCCCAAACACAAACCACAGCACTTTTCTCTGGAAAACAAAACTCAACTGCCCCTCTTCCTGATGGGTGATTGCAGGAGCCACTGGGTACTATGAAACCAGCCCTACTTGGCACTGGTGCCACCATGGGTCTGGTCACCATCCTGCCTATCGTAGCTTTTCAGGCGCCAGCCGGTCACTCCCAGCCATAGGCCCCCAGTCACAAACCTCGGCCCGTTTCCCTGGCAAACAAAAGTAAGCTACCCCGCTTCTGGATGGCAGATTGCAGGAGCCACTTTGTACCATCAAACCAGCCCGACTTGGCACTGGTGCCACCTCTGGTCTGGGAACCATCCTGCGTATCGTGGATTCTAAGGAGCCAGCTGGCCACTCCCAGCCACAGGCCCCCAAACACAAACAACGGCGCTTTTCCCTGGAAAACAAAACTCACCTGCCAACTTTTTGATGGCAGATTGCAGGAGCCACTTGGTACTATCAAACCACCCCAACTTGGCAACAAGTTGTTCCTGCAATCTGACATCCAGAAGCGGGGCAGCTTACTTTTGTTTGCCAGGGAAACGGACCGTTGTTTGTGTTTGGAGGCGTATGGCTGGGAGTGGCCGACTGGCTCCTTAAAATCCACGATACGCAGGATGGTTCCCAGACCAGAGGTGGCACCAGTGACAAGTCGGGCTGGTTTGATAGTACCAAGTGGCTCCTGCAATCTGCCATCCAGAAGCGGGGCAGCTTACTTTTGTGTGCCAGGGAAACGGGCCGAGGTTTGTGACTGGGGACCTATGGCTGGGAGTGACCGGCTGCCTCCTGAAAAGTTACGATAGGCAGGATGGTGACCAGACCCATGGTGGCACCAGTGCCAAGTTGGGCTGGTTTGATAGTACCAAGTGGCTCCTGTAATCTGCCATCAAATAGTTGGTAGGCGAGTTTTGTTTTCCAGGGAAAAGCGCTGTTGTTTGTGTTTGGGGGCCTGTGGTAGGGAGTGGCCGGCTGGCTAATTAGAATCCACGATACACAGGATGGTTCCCAGACCCAAGGTGGCACCAGTGCCAAGACGGGCTAGTTTGATGGTGCAAAGTGGCTCCTGCAATCTGTCATCCAGAAGCGGGGTAGCTTACTTTTGTTTGCCAGGGAAACGGGCCGAGCTTTTTGTCTGGGGGCCTATGGCTGGGAGTGACCGGCTGGCTCCTGAAAAGCTACGATAGGCAGGATGGTGACCAGACCCATGGTGGCACCAGTGCCAAGTTGGGCTGATTTGATAAAACCAAGTGGCTCCTGCAATCTGCCATCAAAAAGTTGGCAGGAGAGTTTTGTTTTCCAGGGAAAAGCGCCGTTGTTTGTGTTTGGGGACCTGTGGCTGGGAGTGGCCGGCTGGCTCCTTAGAATCCATGATACGCAGCATGGTATCCAGACCCAAGGTGGCACCAGTGCCAAGTTTTGCTTGTTTGATAGTACCAAGTGGTTCCTGCAATCTGCCATCCAGAAGCGGGGCAGCTTACTTTTGTTTGCCAGGGAAAGGAGCCGAGGTTTTTGTCTGGGGGCCTATGGCTGGGAGTGACCGGCTGCCTCCTGAAAAGTTACGATAGGCAGGATGGTGACCAGACCCATGGTGGCACCAGTCCGAAGTTGGGCTGATTTGATAGTACCAAGTGGCTCCTGCAATCTGCCGTCAAAATTTGGCAGGCGAGTTTTGTTTTCCAGGGAAAAGCGCCGTTGTTTGTGTTTGGGGGCCTGTGGCTGGGAGTGGCCGGCTGGCTCCTTAGAATCCACGATACGCAGGATGGTTCCCAGACCCAAGGTGGCACCAGTGCCAAGTCGGGCTACTATGATGGTGCAAAGTGGCTCCTGCAATCTGCCATCCAGAAGCGGGGCAGCTTACTTTTGTTTGCCAGGGAAAAGGGCCGAGCATTGTGTCTCGGGACCTATGGCTGGGAGTGACCGGCTGGCTCCTGAAAAGCTCCGATAGGCAGGATGGTGACCAGACCCATGGTGGCACCAGTGCCAAGTTGGGCTGGTTTGATAGTACCAAGTGGCTCCTGCAATCTGCCATCAAAATGTCGGCAGGCGAGTTTTGTTTTCCAGGGAAAAGCGCCGTTGTTTGTGTTTGGGGACCTGTGGCTGGGAGTGGCCGGCTGGCTCCTTAGAATCCACGATACGCAGGATGGTTCCCAGACCTGAGATGGCACCAGAGCCAAGTCGGGCTGGTTTGATAGTACCAAGTGCGTCCTGCAATCTGCCATCCAGAAGCGGGGCAGCTTAATTTTGTTTGCCAGGGAAACGGGCCGAGCTTTTTGTCTGTGGGCCTATGGCTGGGAGTGAGCGGCTGGCTCCTGAAAAGCTACGATAGGCAGAATGGTGAGCAGACCCATGGTGGCACAAGTGCCAAGTTGGGCTGGTTTGATAGCACCAAGTGGCTCCTGCAATCTGCCATCAAAAAGTTGGCAGGCGAGTTTTGTTTTCCAGGGAAAAGCACCGTTGTTTGTGTTTGGGTGCCTATGTCTGGGAGTGGCCGGCTGGCTCCTTAGAATCCACGATACGCAGGATGGTTCCCAGACCAGAGGTGGCACCAGTGCAGAGTCGGGCTGGTTTGATAGTAGCAAGTGCGTCCTACAATCTGCCATCCAGAAGCGGGGCAGCTTACTTTTGTTTGCCAGGGAAAAGGGTCGAGCTTTGTGTCTGGGGGCCTATGGCTGGGAGTGACCGGCTAGGTCCTGAAAAGCTAAGGTAGGCAGGATGGTGACCAGACCCATGGTGGCACAAGTGCCAAGTTGGGCTGGTTTGATAGTACCAAGTGGCTCCTGCAATCTGCCATCAAAAAGTTGGCAGGCGAGTTTTGTTTTCCAGGGAAAAGCGCCGTTGTTTGTGTTTGGGGGCCTGTGGCTGGGAGTGGCCGGCTGGCTCCTTAGAATCCACGATACGCAGCATGGTATCCAGACCCAAGGTGGCACCAGTGCCAAGTCGGGCTGGTTTGATACTACCAAGTGGTTCCTGCAATCTGCCATCCAGAAGCAGGACAGCTTACTTTTGTTTGCCAGGGAAACGGGCCGAGGTTTTTGTCTGGGGGCCTATGGCTGGGAGTGACCGGCTGGCTCCTGAAAAGCTACGATAGGCAGGATGGTGACCAGACCCATGGTGGCACCAGTGCCAAGTTGGGCTGATTTGATAGTACCAAGTGGCTCCTGCAATCTGCCGTCAAAATTTGGCAGGCGAGTTTTGTTTTCCAGGGAAAAGCGCCGTTGTTTGTGTTTGGGGGCCTGTGGCAGGGAGTGGCCGGCTGGCTCCTTAGAATCCACGATACGCAGCATGGTTCCCAGACCAGAGGTGGCACCAGTTCCAAGTCGGGCTATTTGATGGTGAAAAGTGGTTCCTGCAATCTGATATCCAGAAGCGGGGGAGCTTACTTTGGTTTGCCAGGGAAAAGGGCAGAGCATTGTGTCTGGGCGCCTATGGCTGGGAGTGACCGGCTGGCTCCTGAAAAGCTACGATAAGCAGGATGGTGACCAGACCCATGGTGGCACCAGTGCCAAGTTGGGCTGGTTTGATAGTACCAAGTGGCTCCTGCAATCTGCCATCAAAAAGTTGGCAGACGAGTTTTGTTTTCCAGGGAAACGGGCCGTTGTTTTTGTTTGGGGGCCTGTGGCTGGGAGTGGACTGATGGCTAATTAGAATCCACGATACGCAGGATGGTGACCAGACCCATGGTGGCACCAGTGCCAAGTCGGGCTGGTTTGATAGTACCAAGTGGCTCCTGGAATCTGCCATCCAGAAGCGGGACAACTTACTTTTGTTTGTCAGGGAAACGGGCCGAGGTTTGTGTCTGGGGGCCTATGGCTGGGAGTGACCGGCTGGCTCCTGAAAAGCTACGATAGGCAGGATGGTGACCAGACCCATGGTGGCACCAGTGCCAAGTTGGTCTGATTTGATAAAACCAAGTGGCTCCTGCAATCTCCCATCAAAAAGTTGGCAGGAGAGTTTTGTTTTCCAGGGAAAAGCGCCGTTGTTTGTGTTTGGGGGCCTGTGGCTGGGAGTGGCCGGCTGGCTCCTTAGAATCCACGATACGCAGCATGGTATCCAGACCCAAGGTGGCACCAGTGCCAAGTCGGGCTGGTTTGATAGTACCAAGTGGTTCCTGCAATCTGCCATCCAGAAGCGGGGCAGCTTACTTTTGTTTGCCAGGGAAACGGGCCGAGGTTTTTGTCTGGGGGCCTATGGCTGGGAGTGACCGGCTGGCTCCTGAAAAGCTACGATAGGCAGGATGGTGACCAGACCCATGGTGGCACCAGTGCCAAGTTGGGCTGGTTTGATAGTACCAAGTGGCTCCTGCAATCTGCCATCAAAATTTGGCAGGCGAGCTTTGTTTTCCAGGGAAAAGCGCCGTTGTTTGTGTTTGGGGGCCTGTGGCTGGGAGTGGCCGGCTGGCTCCTTAGAATCCACGATACGCAGGATGGTTCCCAGACCTGAGGTGGCACCAGTGCCAAGTCGGGCTAGTTTGATGGTGCAAAGTGGCTCCTGCAATCTGCCATCCAGAAGCGGGGCAGCTTAATTTTGTTTGCCAGGGAAACGGGCCGAGCTTTTTGTCTGGCGGCCTATGGCTGGGAGTGACCGTCTGGCTCCTGAAAAGCTACGATAGGCAGGATGGTGAGCAGACCCATGGTGGCACCAGTGCCAAGTTGAGCTGGTTTGATAGTACCAAGTGGCTCCTGCAATCTGCCATCAAAAAGTTGGCAGGCGAGTTTTGTTTTCCAGGGAAAAGCGCCGTTGTTTGTGTTTGGGGGCCTGTGGCTGGGAGTGGCCGGCTGGCTCCTTAGAATCCACGATACGCACCATGGTTCCCAGACCAGAGGTGGCACCAGTGCCAAGTTGGGCTGGTTTGATAGTACCAAGTGGTTCCTGCAATCTGCCATCCAGAAGCGGGGCAGCTTACTTTTGTTTGCCAGGGAAACGGGCCGAGGTTTGTGTCTCGGGGCCTATGGCTGGGAGTGACCGGCTGGCTCCTGAAAAGCTACGATAGGCAGGATGGTGACCAGACCCATGGTGGCACCAGTGCCAAGTTGGGCTGGTTTGATAGTACCAAGTGGCTCCTGCAATCTGCCATCAAAAAGTTGGCAGGCGAGTGTGTTATCCAGGGAAATGCGCAGTTGTTTGTGTTTGGGGGCCTGTGGCTGGGAGTGGCCGGCTAGGTCCTGAAAAGCTAAGATAGGCAGGATGGTGACCAGACCCATGGTGGCAGCAGTGCCAAGTTGGGCTGGTTTGATAGTACCAAGTGGCTCCTGCAATCTGCCATCAAAATTTGGCAGGCGAGTTTTGTTTTCCAGGGAAAAGCGCCGTTGTTTGTGTTTGGGGGCCTGTGGCTTGGAGTGGACGGCTGGCTCCTTAGAATCCACGATACGCAGCATGGTTCCCAGACCAGAGGTGGCACCAGTGCCACGTCGGGCTAGTTTGATGGTGCAAAGTGGCTCCTGCAATCTGCCATCCAGAAGCGGGGCAGCTTACTTTTCTTTGCCAGGGAAACGGGCCGAGCTTTTTGTCTGGGGGCCTATGGCTAGGAGTGACCGGCTGGCTCCTGAAAAGCTACGATAGGCAGGATGGTGAGCAGACCCATGGTGGCACCAGTGCCAAGTTGGGCTGGTTTGATAGTACCAAGTGGCTCCTGCAATCTGCCATCAAAAAGTTGGCAGGCGAGTTTTGTTTTCCAGGGAAAAGCGCCGTTGTTTGTGTTTGGGGGCCTGTGGCTGGGAGTGGACGGATGGCTGCTTAGAATCCACGATACGCAGGATGGTTCCCAGACCAGAGGTGGCACCAGTGCCTAGTCGGGCTGGTTTGATAATACCTAGTGGATCCTGCAATCTGCCATCCAGAAGCGGGACAGCTTACTTTTGTTTGCCAGGGAAACGGGCAGAGCTTTGTGTCACGGGGCCTATGGCTGGGAGTGACCGTCTAGGTCCTGAAAAGCTACGATAGGCAGGATGGTGACCAGACCTATGGTGGCACCAGTGCCAAGTTGGGCTGATTTGATAGTAGCAAGTGGCTCCTGCAATCTGCCATCAAAATGTTGGCAGGCGAGTTTTGTTTTCCAGGGAAAAGCGCCGTTGTTTTTGTTTGGGTGCGTGTGGCAGGGAGTGGCCGGCTGGCTGCTTAGAATCCACGATACGCAGGATGGTTCCCAGACCCAAGGTGGCACCAGTGCCAAGTTGGGCTGGTTTGATAGTACCAAGTGGTTCCTGCAATCTGCCATCCAGAAGCGGGGTAGCTTACTTTTGTTTGCCAGGGAAACGGGCCGAGTATTGTGTCTGGGGGCCTATGGCTGCGAGTGACCGGCTGGCTCCTGAAAAGCTACGATAGGCAGGATGGTGACCAGACCCATGGTGGCACCAGTGCCAAGTTGGGCTAATTTGATAGTACCAAGTGGCTCCTGCAATCTGCCATCCAGAAGCGGGGCAGCTTACTTTTGTTTGCCAGGGAAACGGGCCGAGGTTTGTGTCTCGGGGCCTATGGCTGGGAGTGACCGGCTGGCTCCTGAAAAGCTACGATAGGCAGGATGGTGACAAGACCCATGGTGGCACCAGTGCCAAGTTGGGCTGGTTTGATAGTACCAAGTGGCTCCTGCAATCTGCCATCAAAAAGTTGGCAGGCGAGTGTGTTATCCAGGGAAATGCGCAGTTGTTTGTGTTTGGGGGCCTGTGGCTGGGAGTGGCCGGCTGGCTCCTCAGAATCCACGATACGCAGCATGGTTCCCAGACCTGAGGTGGCACCAGTGCCAAGTCGGGCTGGTTTGGTGGTGAAAAGTGGCTCCTGCAATCTGCCATCCAGTAGCGGGATAACTTACTTTTGTTTGCCAGGGAAACGGGCCGAGGTTTTTGTCTGGGGGCCTATGGCTGGGAGTGACCGGCTGGCCTCTGAAATGCTACGATAGGCAGGATGGTGACCAGACCCATGGTGGCATCAGTGTCAAGTTGGGCTGGTTTGATATTACCAATTGGCTCCGGCAATCTGCCATCAAAATTGGGCAGGCGAGTTTTGTTTTCCAGGGAAAAGCGCCGTTGTTTTTGTTTGGGGGCCTGTGGCTGGGAGTGGACGGATGGCTAATTAGAATCCACGATACGCAGGATGGTTCCCAGACCCAAGGTGGCACCAGTGCCAAGTTGGGCTGGTTTGATAGTACCAAGTGGTTCCTGCAATCTGCCATCCAGAAGCGGGGTAGCTTACTTTTGTTTGCCAGGGAAACGGGCCGAGGTTTGTGTCTGGGGGCCTATGGCTGGGAGTGACCGGCTGGCTCCTGAAAAGCTACGATAGGCAGGATGGTGACCAGACCCATGGTGGCACCAGTGTCAAGTTGGGCTGGTTTGATAGTACCAAGTGGCTCCGGCAATCTGCCATCAAAATTTGGCAGGCGAGGTTTGTTTTCCAGTGAAAAGCGCCGTTGTTTTTGTTTGGGGGCCTGTGGGTGGGAGTGGCCGGATGGCTAATTAGAATCCACGATACGCAGCATGGTTCCCAGACCTGAGGTGGCACCAGTGCCGAGTCGGGCTAGTTTGATGGTGCAAAGTGGCTCCTGCAATCTGCCATCCAGAAGCGGGGCAGCTTGCTTTTGTTTGCCTGGGAAACGGGCCGAGCTTTTTGTCTGGGCGCCTATGGCTGGGAGTGACCGGCTGGCTCCTGAAAAGCTACGATAGGCAGGATGGTGACCAGACCCATGGTGGCACCAGTGCCAAGTTGGGCTGATTTGATAGTACCAAGTGGCTCCTGCAATCTGCCATCAAAATCGGCAGGCGAGTTTTGTTTTCCAGGGAAAAGCGCCGTTGTTTGTGTCTGGGGGCCTGTGGCTGGAGTGGCCGGCTGGCTCCTTAGAATCCACGATACGCAGGATGGTTCCCAGACCTGAGGTGGCACCAGTGCCAAGTCGGGCTAGTTTGATGGTGCAAAGTGGCTCCTGCAATCTGCCATCCAGAAGCGGGGCAGCTTACTTTTGTTTGCCAGGGAAACTGGCTGAGGTTTTTCTCTGGGGCCCTATGGCAGAGAGGGACCGGCTGGCTCCTGAAAAGCTATGATAGGCAGGATGGTGACCAGACCCATGGTGGCACCAGTGCCAAGTTGGGCTGATTTGATAGTACCAAGTGGCTCCTGCAATCTGCCATCAAAATGTTGGCAGGCGGGTTTTGTTTTCCAGGGAAAAGCGCCGTTGTTTGTGTTTGGGGGCCTGTGGCTGGGAGTGACCGGCTGGCTGCTTAGAATCCACGATACGCAGGATGGTTCCCAGACCCAAGGTGGCACCAGTGCCAAGTTGGGCTGGTTTGATAGTACCAAGTGGCTCCTGCAATCTGCCATCCAGAAGCGGGACAGCTTACTATTGTTTGCCAGGGAAACGGGTCGAGCTTTGTGTCTGGGGGCCTATGGCTGGGAGTGACCGGCTAGGTCCTGAAAAGCTAAGATAGGCAGGATGGTGACCAGACCCATGGTGGCAGCAGTGCCAAGTTGGGCTGGTTTGATAGTACCAAGTGGCTCCTGCAATCTGCCATCAAAATTTGGCAGGCGAGTTTTGTTTTCCAGGGAAAAGCGCCGTTGTTTGTGTTTGGGGGCCTGTGGCTTGGAGTGGCCGGCTGGCTCCTTAGAATCCACGATACGCAGCATGGTTCCCAGACCAGAGGTGGCACCAGTGCCACGTCGGGCTAGTTTGATGGTGCAAAGTGGCTCCTGCAATCTGCCATCCAGAAGCGGGGCAGCTTACTTTTCTTTGCCAGGGAAACGGGCCGAGCTTTTTGTCTGGGGGCCTATGGCTAGGAGTGACCGGCTGGCTCCTGAAAAGCTACGATAGGCAGGATGGTGACCAGACCCATGGTGGCACCAGTGCCAAGTTGGGCTGGTTTGATAGTACCAAGTGGCTCCTGCAATCTGCCATCAAAAAGTTGGCAGGCGAGTTTTGTTTTCCAGGGAAAAGCGCCGTTGTTTGTGTTTGGGGGCCTGTGGCTGGGAGTGGCCGGCTGGCTGCTTAGAATCCACGATACGCAGGATGGTTCCCAGACCAGAGGTGGCACCAGTGCCTAGTCGGGCTGGTTTGATAATACCTAGTGGTTCCTGCAATCTGCCATCCAGAAGCGGGACAGCTTACTTTTGTTTGCCAGGGAAACGGGCAGAGCTTTGTGTCACGGGGCCTATGGCTGGGAGTGACCGTCTAGGTCCTGAAAAGCTACGATAGGCAGGATGGTGACCAGACCTATGGTGGCACCAGTGCCAAGTTGGGCTGATTTGATAGTAGCAAGTGGCTCCTGCAATCTGCCATCAAAATGTTGGCAGGCGAGTTTTGTTTTCCAGGGAAAAGCGCCGTTGTTTGTGTTTGGGTGCGTGTGGCAGGGAGTGGCCGGCTGGCTGCTTAGAATCCACGATACGCAGGATGGTTCCCAGACCCAAGGTGGCACCAGTGCCAAGTTGGGCTGGTTTGATAGTACCAAGTGGTTCCTGCAATCTGCCATCCAGAAGCGGGGTAGCTTACTTTTGTTTGCCAGGGAAACGGGCCGAGTATTGTGTCTGGGGGCCTATGGCTGCGAGTGACCGGCTGGCTCCTGAAAAGCTACGATAGGCAGGATGGTGACCAGACCCATGGTGGCACCAGTGCCAAGTTGGGCTGGTTTGATAGTACCAAGTGGCTCCTGCAATCTGCCATGAAAATGTTGGCAGGCGAGTTTTGTTTTCCAGGGAAAAGCGCCGTTGATTTTGTTTGGGGGCCTGTGGCTGGGAGTGGCCGGCTGGCTCCTTAGAATCCACGATACGCGGCATGGTTCCCAGACCAGAGGTGGCACCAGTGCCAAGTTGGGCTGGTTTGATAGTACCAAGTGCGTCCTGCAATCTGCCATCCAGAAGCGGGGCAGCTTACTTTTGTTTGCCAGGGAAACGGGCCGAGGTTTGTGTCTGGGGGCCTATGGCTGGGAGTGACCGGCTGGCTCCTGAAAAGCTACGATAGGCAGGATGGTGAGCAGACCCATGGTGGCACCAGTGCCAAGTTGGGCTGGTTTGATAGTACCAAGTGGCTCCTGCAATCTGCCATCAAAATGTTGGCAGGCGAGTTTCTTATCCAGGGAAAAGCGCCGTTGTTTGTGTTTGTGGGCCTGTGGCTGTGGGTGGCCGGCTGGCTCCTTAGAATCCACGATACGCAGGATGGTTCCCAGACCAGAGGTGGCACCAGTGCCAAGTCGAGCTGGTTTGATGGTGAAAAGTGGCTCCTGCAATCTGCCATCCAGAAGCGGGATAACTTACTTTATTTTGCCAGGGAAACGGGCCGAGGTTTTTGTCTGGGGGCCTATGGCTGGGAGTGACCGGCTGGCTCCTGAAAAGCTACGATAGGCAGGATGGTGACCAGACCCATGGTGGCACCAGTGCCAAGTTTGGCTGGTTTGATAGTACCAAGTGGCTCCTGCAATCTGCCATCAAAAAGTTGGCAGGCGAGTTTTGTTTTCCTGGGAAAAGCGCCGTTGTTTGTGTTTGGGGGCCTGTGGGGGGGAGTGACCGGCTGGCTCCTTAGAATCCACGATACGCAGGATGGTTCCCAGACCAGAGGTGGCACCAGTGCCAAGTCGGGCTAGTTTGATGGTGCAAAGTGGCTCCTGCAATCTGCCATCCAGAAGCGGGGTAGCTTACTTTTGTTTGCCAGGGAAACGGGCCGAGTTTTGTGTCTGGGGGCCTATGGCTGGGAGTGACCGGCTGGCTCCTGAAAAGCTACGATAGGCAGGATGGTGACCAGACCCATGGTGACAGCAGTGCCAAGTTCGGCTGATTTGATAGTACCAAGTGGCTCCTGCAATCTGCCATCAAAATGTTGGCAGGCGAGTTTTGTTTTCCAGGGAAAAGCGCCGTTGTTTGTGTCTGGGGGCCTGTGGCTGGGAGTGGCCGGCTGGCTCCTTACAATGAACGATACGCAGGATGGTTCCCAGACCTGAGGTGGCACCAGTGCCAAGTCGGGCTAGTTTGATGGTGCAAAGTGGCTCCTGCAATCTGCCATCCAGAAGCGGGGTAGCTTACTTTTGTTTGCCAGGGAAACGGGCCGAGGTTTTTCTCTGGGGGCCTATGGCAGGGAGGGACCGGCTGGCTCCTGAAAAGCTACGATAGGCAGGATGGTGACCAGACCCATGGTGGCACCAGTGCCAAGTTGGGCTGATTTGATAGTAGCAAGTGGCTCCTGCAATCTGCCATCAAAATGTTGGCAGGCGAGTTTTGTTTTCCAGGGAAAAGCGCCGTTGTTTGTGTTTGGTGGCCTGTGGCTGGGAGTGACCGGCTGGCTCCTTAGAATCCACGATACGCAGGATGGTTCCCAGACCCAAGGTGGCACCAGTGCCAAGTTGGGCTGGTTTGATAGTACCAAGTGGTTCCTGCAATCTGATATCCAGAAGCGGGGCAGCTTACTTTTGTTTGCCAGGGAAACGGGCCGAGGTTTTTCTCTGGGGGCCTATGGCTTGGAGTGACCGGCTAGGTCCTGAAAAGCTACGATAGGCAGGATGGTGACCAGATCCATGGTGGCACCAGTGCCAAGTTGGGCTGGTTTGATAGTACCAAGTGGCTCCTGCAATCTGCCATCAAAAAGTTGGCAGGCGAGTTTTGTTTTCCAGGGAAAAGCGCTGTGGTTTGTGTTTGGGGGCCTGTGGCAGGGAGTGGCCGGCTGGCTCCTTAGAATCCACGATACGCAGGATGGTTCCCAGACCAGAGGTGGCACCAGTGCCAAGTCGGGCTGGTTTAATGGTGCAAAGTGGCTCCTGCAATCTGCCATCCAGAAGCGGGATAACTTACTTTTGTTTGCCAGGGAAACGGGCCAAGGTTTTTGTCTGGGGGCCTATGGCTGGGAGTGACCGGCTGGCTCCTGAAAAGCTACGATAGGCAGGATGGTGACCAGACCCATGGTGGCACCAGTGCCAAGTTGGGCTGGTTTGATAGTACCAAGTGGCTCCGGCAATCTGCCATCAAAATTTGGCAGGCGAGTTTTGTTTTCCAGGGAAAAGCGCCGTTGTTTTTGTTTGGGGGCCTGTGGGTGGGAGTGGCCAGATGGCTAATTAGAATCCACGATACGCAGGATGGTTCCCAGACCTGAGGTGGCACCAGTGCCAAGTCGGGCTGGTTTGATAATACCTAGTGGATCCTGCAATCTGCCATCCAGAAGCGGGGCAGCTTACTTTTGTTTGCCAGGGAAACGGGCCGAGCTTTGTGTCACGGGGCCTATGGCTGGGAGTGACCGTCTAGGTCCTGAATAGCTACGATAGGCAGGGTGGTGACCAGACCCATGGTGGCACCAGTGCCAAGTTGGGCTGGTTTGATAGTACCAAGTGGCTCCTGCAATCTGCCATCAAAAAGTTGGCAGGCGAGTTTTGTTTTCCAGGGAAAAGCGCCGTTGTTTGTGTTTGGTGGCCTGTGGCTGGGAGTGACCGGCTGGCTCCTTAGAATCCACGATACGCAGGATGGTTCCCAGACCCAAGGTGGCACCAGTGCCAAGTTGGGCTGGTTTGATGGTGCAAAGTGGCTCCTGCAATCTGCCATCCAGAAGCGGGGCAGCTTACTTTTGTTTGCCAGGGAAACGGGCCGAGGTTTTTCTCTGGGGGCCTATGGCTGGGAGTGACCGGCTGGCGCCTGAACAGCTACGATAGGCAGGATGGTGACCAGACCCATGGTGGCACCAGTGCCAAGTTGGGCTGATTTGATAGTACCAAGTGGCTCCTGCAATCTGCCATCAAAATGTTGGCAGGCGAGTTTTGTTTTCCAGGGAAAAGCGCCGTTGTTTGTGTTTGGTGGCCTGTGGCAGGGAGTGGCCGGCTGGCTGCTTAGAATCCACGATACGCAGGATGGTTCCCAGACCCAAGGTGGCACCAGTGCCAAGTTGGGCTGGTTTGATAGTACCAAGTGGCTCCTGCAATCTGCCATCCAGAAGCGGGGTAGCTTACTTTTGTTTGCCAGGGAAACGGGCCGAGTATTGTGTCTGGGGGCCTATGGCTGCGAGTGACCGGCTGGCTCCTGAAAAGCTACGATAGGCAGGATGGTGACCAGACCCATGGTGACAGCAGTGCCAAGTTGGGCTGATTTGATAGTACCAAGTGGCTCCTGCAATCTGCCATCAAAAAGTTGGCAGGCGAGTTTTGTTTTCCAGGGAAAAGCGCCGTTGTTTGTGTCTGGGGGCCTGTGGCTGGAGTGGCCGGCTGGCTCCTTACAATGAACCATACGCAGGATGGTTCCCAGACCAGAGGTGGCACCAGTGCCAAGTCGGGCTAGTTTGATGGTGCAAAGTGGCTCCTGCAATCTGCCATCCAGAAGCGGGGTAGCTTACTTTTGTTTGCCAGGGAAACGGGCCGAGGTTTTTCTCTGGGGGCCTATGGCAGGGAGGGACCGGCTGGCTCCTGAAAAGCTACGATAGGCAGGATGGTGACCAGACCCATGGTGGCACCAGTGCCAAGTTGGGCTGGTTTGATAGTACCAAGTGGCTCCTGCAATCTGCCATCAAAATGTTGGCAGGCGAGTTTTGTTTTCCAGGGAAAAGCGCCGTTGTTTGTGTTTGGGGGCCTGTGGCTGGGAGTGACCGGCTGGCTACTTAGAATCCACGATACGCAGGATGGTTCCCAGACCAGAGGTGGCACCATTGCCAAGTCGGGCTAGTTTGATAGTACCAAGTGGTTCCTGCAATCTGCCATCCAGAAGCGGGGCAGCTTACTTTTGTATGCCAGGGAAACGGGCCGAGGTTTTTGTCTGGGGGCCTATAGCTGGGAGTGACCGTCTGGCTCCTGAAAAGCTACGATAGGCAGGATGGTGACCAAACGCATGGTGGCACCAGTGCCAAGTTGGGCTGATTTGATAGTACCAAGTGGCTCCTGCAATCTGCCATCAAAATGTTGGCAGGCGAGTTTTGTTTTCCAGGGAAAAGCGCCGTTGTTTGTGTTTGGGGGCCTGTGGCTGGGAGTGGACGGATGGCTCCTTAGAATCCACGATACGCAGCATGGTTCCCAGACCAGAGGTGGCACCAGTGCCAAGTCGGGCTAGTTTGATGGTGAAAAGTGGCTCCTGCAATCTGCCATCCAGAAGCGGGGCAGCTTACTTTTGTTTGCCAGGGAAACGGGCCGAGCTTTGTGTCTGGGGGCCTATGGCTGCGAGTGACCGGCTGGCTCCTGAAAAGCTACGATAGGCAGGATGGTGACCAGACCCATGGTGGCACCAGTGCCAAGTTGGGCTGATTTGATAGTACCAAGTGGCTCCTGCAATCTGCCATCAAAAAGTTGGCAGGCGAGTTTGTTTTCCAGGGAAAAGCGCCGTTCTTTCTGTTTGGGGGCCTGTGGCTGGGAGTGGTCGGCTGGCTCCTTAGAATCCACGATACGCGTCATGGTTCCCAGACCAGAGGTGGCACCAGTGCCAAGTTGGGCTGGTTTGATAGTGCCAAGTGCGTCCTGCAATCTGCCATCCAGAAGCGGGGCAGCTTACTTTTTTTTGCCAGGGAAACGGGCCGAGGTTTGTGTCTCAGGGCCTATGGCTGGGAGTGACCGGCTGGCTCCTGAAAAGCTACGATAGGCAGGATGGTGACCAGACCCATGGTGGCACCAGTGCCAAGTTGGGCTGGTTTGATAGTACCAAGTGGCTCCTGCAATCTGCCATCAAAAAGTTGGCAGGCGAGTTTGTTATCCAGGGAAAAGCGCCGTTGTTTGTGTTTGGGGGCCTGTGGGTGGGAGTGGCCGGCTGGCTCCTTAGAATCCACGATACGCAGGATGGTTCCCAGACCAGAGGTGGCACCAGTGCCAAGTCGGGCTGGTTTGATGGTGAAAAGTGGCTCCTGCAATCTGCCATCCAGAAGCGGGATAACTTACTTTTGTTTGCCAGGGAAACGGGCCGAGGTTTTTGTCTGGGGGCCTATGGCTGGGAGTGACCGGCTGGCTCCTGAAAAGCTACAATAGGCAGGATGGTGACCAGACCCATGGTGGCACCAGTGCCAAGTTGGGCTGGTTTGATAGTACCAAGTGGCTCCTGCAATCTGCCACCAAAAAGTTGGCAGGCGAGTTTTGTTTTCCAGGGAAAAGCGCCGTTGTTTTTGTTTGGGGGCCTGTGGGTGGGAGTGACTGGCTGGCTCCTTAGAATCCACGATACGCAGGATGGATCCCAGACCAGAGGTGGCACCAGTGCCAAGTCGGGCTGGTTTGATACTACCAAGTGTGTCCTGCAATCTGCCATCCAGAAGCGGGGTAGCTTACTTTTGTTTGCCAGGGAAACGGGCCGAGGTTTTTCTCTGGGGGCCTATGGCAGGGAGGGACCGGCTGGCTCCTGAAAAGCTACGATAGGCAGGATGGTGACCAGACCCATGGTGGCACCAGTGCCAAGTTGGGCTGATTTGATAGTAGCAAGTGGCTCCTGCAATCTGCCATCAAAATGTTGGCAGGCGAGTTTTGTTTTCCAGGGAAAAGCGCCGTTGTTTGTGTTTGGTGGCCTGTGGCTGGGAGTGACCGGCTGGCTCCTTAGAATCCACGATACGCAGGATGGTTCCCAGACCCAAGGTGGCACCAGTGCCAAGTTGGGCTGGTTTGATAGTACCAAGTGGTTCCTGCAATCTGCCCTCCAGAAGCGGGACAGCTTACTTTTGTTTGCCAGGGAAACGGGCCGAGGTTTTTCTCTGGGGGCCTATGGCTTGGAGTGACCGGCTAGGTCCTGAAAAGCTACGATAGGCAGGATGGTGACCAGATCCATGGTGGCACCAGTGCCAAGTTGGGCTGGTTTGATAGTACCAAGTGGCTCCTGCAATCTGCCATCAAAAAGTTGGCAGGCGAGTTTTGTTTTCCAGGGAAAAGCGCCGTTGTTTGTGTTTGGGGGCCTGTGGCAGGGAGTGGCCGGCTGGCTCCTTAGAATCCACGATACGCAGGATGGTTCCCAGACCAGAGGTGGCACCAGTGCCAAGTCGGGCTAGTTTGATGGTGCAAAGTGGCTCCTGCAATCTGCCATCCAGAAGCGGGGTAGCTTACTTTTGTTTGCCAGGGAAACAGGCAAGGTTTTTTTCTGGGGGCCTATGGCTGGGAGTGACCGGCTGGCTCCTGAAAAGCTACGATAGGCAGGATGGTGACCAGACCCATGGTGGCACCAGTGTCAAGTTGGGCTGGTTTGATAGTACCAAGTGGCTCCGGCAATCTGCCATCAAAATGTTGGCAGGCGAGTTTTGTTTTCCAGGGAAAAGCGCCGTTGTTTTTGTTTGGGGGCCTGTGGGTGGGAGTGGCCAGATGGCTAATTAGAATCCACGATACGCCGCATGGTTCCCAGACCTGAGGTGGCACCAGTGCCAAGTCGGGCTGGTTTGATACTATCAAGTGCGTCCTGCAATCTGCCATCCAGAAGCGGGGTAGCTTACTTTTGTTTGCCAGGGAAACGGGCCGAGGTTTGTGTCTGGGGGCCTATGGCTGGGAGTGACCGGCTGGCTCCTGAAAAGCTACGATAGGCAGGATGGTGACCAGACCCATGGTGGCACCAGTGCCAAGTTGGGCTGGTTTGATAGTACCAAGTGGCTCCTGCAATCTGCCATCAAAATGTTGGCAGGCGAGTTTGTTATCCAGGGAAAAGCGCCGTTGTTTGTGTCTGGGGGCCTGTGGATGGGAGTGGCCGGCTGGCTCCTTAGAATCCACGATACGCAGGATGGTTCCCAGACCAGAGGTGGCACCAGTGCCAAGTCGGGCTGGTTTGATGGTGAAAAGTGGCTCCTGCAATCTGCCATCCAGAAGCGGGATAACTTACTTTTGTTTGCCAGGGAAACGGGCCGAGGTTTTTGTCTGGGGGCCTATGGCTGGGAGTGACCGGCTGGCTCCTGAAAAGCTACGATAGGCAGGATGGTGACCAGACCCATGGTGGCACCAGTGCCAAGTTGGGCTGGTTTGATAGTATACCAAGTGGCTCCTGCAATCTGCCATCAAAAAGTTGGCAGGCGAGTTTTGTTTTCCTGGGAAAAGCGCCGTTGTTTGTGTTTGGGGGCCTGTGGGTGGGAGTGACCGGCTGGCTCCTTAGAATCCACGATACGCAGGATGGTTCCCAGACCAGGGGTGGCACCAGTGCCAAGTCAGGCTAGTTTGATGGTGCAAAGTGGCTCCTGCAATCTGCCATCCAGAAGCGGGGTAGCTTACTTTTGTTTGCCAGGGAAACGGGCCGAGGTTTGTGTCTGGGGGCCTATGGCTGGGAGTGACCGGCTGGCTCCTGAAAAGCTACGATAGGCAGGATGGTGACCAGACCCATGGTGGCACCAGTGCCAAGTTGGGCTGATTTGATAGTAGCAAGTGGCTCCTGCAATCTGCCATCAAAAAGTTGGCAGGCGAGTTTTGTTTTCCAGGGAATAGCGCCGTTGTTTGTGTCTGGGGGCCTGTGGCTGGAGTGGCTGGCTGGCTCCTTACAATGAACGATACGCAGGATGGTTCCCAGACCAGAGGTGGCACCAGTGCCAAGTCGGGCTGGTTTGATACTACCAAGTGTGTCCTGCAATCTGCCATCCAGAAGCGGGGTAGCTTACTTTTGTTTGCCAGGGAAACGGGCCGAGATTTTTCTCTGGGGGCCTATGGCAGGGAGGGACCGGCTGGCTCCTGAAAAGCTACGATAGGCAGGATGGTGACCAGACCCATGGTGGCACCAGTGCCAAGTTGGGCTGATTTGATAGTAGCAAGTGGCTCCTGCAATCTGCCATCAAAATGTTGGCAGGCGAGTTTTGTTTTCCAGGGAAAAGCGCCGTTGTTTGTGTTTGGTGGCCTGTGGCTGGGAGTGACCGGCTGGCTCCTTAGAATCCACGATACGCAGGATGGTTCCCAGACCCAAGGTGGCACCAGTGCCAAGTTGGGCTGGTTTGATAGTACCAAGTGGTTCCTGCAATCTGCCATCCAGAAGCGGGACAGCTTACTTTTGTTTGCCAGGGAAACGGGCCGAGGTTTTTCTCTGGGGGCCTATGGCTTGGAGTGACCGGCTAGGTCCTGAAAAGCTACGATAGGCAGGATGGTGACCAGATCCATGGTGGCACCAGTGCCAAGTTGGGCTGGTTTGATAGTACCAAGTGGCTCCTGCAATCTGCCATCAAAAAGTTGGCAGGCGAGTTTTGTTTTCCAGGGAAAAGCGCTGTGGTTTGTGTTTGGGGGCCTGTGGCAGGGAGTGGCCGGCTGGCTCCTTAGAATCCACGATACGCAGGATGGTTCCCAGACCAGAGGTGGCACCAGTGCCAAGTCGGGCTAGTTTGATGGTGCAAAGTGGCTCCTGCAATCTGCCATCCAGAAGCGGGGTAGCTTACTTTTGTTTGCCAGGGAAACAGGCAAGGTTTTTTCTGGGGGCCTATGGCTGGGAGTGACCGGCTGGCTCCTGAAAAGCTACGATAGGCAGGATGGTGACCAGACCCATGGTGGCACCAGTGTCAAGTTGGGCTGGTTTGATAGTACCAAGTGGCTCCGGCAATCTGCCATCAAAATGTTGGCAGGCGAGTTTTGTTTTCCAGGGAAAAGCGCCGTTGTTTTTGTTTGGGGGCCTGTGGGTGGGAGTGGCCAGATGGCTAATTAGAATCCACGATACGCCGCATGGTTCCCAGACCTGAGGTGGCACCAGTGCCAAGTCGGGCTGGTTTGATACTATCAAGTGCGTCCTGCAATCTGCCATCCAGAAGCGGGGTAGCTTACTTTTGTTTGCCAGGGAAACGGGCCGAGGTTTGTGTCTGGGGGCCTATGGCTGGGAGTGACCGGCTGGCTCCTGAAAAGCTACGATAGGCAGGATGGTGACCAGACCCATGGTGGCACCAGTGCCAAGTTTGGCTGGTTTGATAGTACCAAGTGGCTCCTGCAATCTGCCATCAAAAAGTTGGCAGGCGAGTTTTGTTTTCCTGGGAAAAGCGCCCTTGTTTGTGTTTGGGGGCCTGTGGGGGGGAGTGACCGGCTGGCTCCTTAGAATCCACGATACGCAGGATGGTTCCCAGACCAGAGGTGGCACCAGTGCCAAGTCGGGCTAGTTTGATGGTGCAAAGTGGCTCCTGCAATCTGCCATCCAGAAGCGGGGTAGCTTACTTTTGTTTGCCAGGGAAACGGGCCGAGGTTTTTCTCTGGGGGCCTATGGCAGGGAGGGACCGGCTGGCTCCTGAAAAGCTACGATAGGCAGGATGGTGACCAGACCCATGGTGGCACCAGTGCCAAGTTGGGCTGATTTGATAGTAGCAAGTGGCTCCTGCAATCTGCCATCAAAATGTTGGCAGGCGAGTTTTGTTTTCCAGGGAAAAGCGCCGTTGTTTGTGTTTGGTGGCCTGTGGCTGGGAGTGACCGGCTGGCTCCTTAGAATCCACGATACGCAGGATGGTTCCCAGACCAGAGGTGGCACCAGTGCCAAGTCGGGCTGGTTTGATGGTGAAAAGTGGCTCCTGCAATCTGCCATCCAGAAGCGGGATAACTTACTTTTGTTTGCCAGGGAAACGGGCCGAGGTTTTTGTCTGGGGGCCTATGGCTGGGAGTGACCGGCTGGCTCCTGAAAAGCTACAATAGGCAGGATGGTGACCAGACCCATGGTGGCACCAGTGCCAAGTTGGGCTGGTTTGATAGTACCAAGTGGCTCCTGCAATCTGCCACCAAAAAGTTGGCAGGCGAGTTTTGTTTTCCAGGGAAAAGCGCCGTTGTTTTTGTTTGGGGGCCTGTGGGTGGGAGTGACTGGCTGGCTCCTTAGAATCCACGATACGCAGGATGGATCCCAGACCAGAGGTGGCACCAGTGCCAAGTCGGGCTGGTTTGATACTACCAAGTGTGTCCTGCAATCTGCCATCCAGAAGCGGGGTAGCTTACTTTTGTTTGCCAGGGAAACGGGCCGAGGTTTTTCTCTGGGGGCCTATGGCAGGGAGGGACCGGCTGGCTCCTGAAAAGCTACGATAGGCAGGATGGTGACCAGACCCATGGTGGCACCAGTGCCAAGTTGGGCTGATTTGATAGTAGCAAGTGGCTCCTGCAATCTGCCATCAAAAAGTTGGCAGGCGAGTTTTGTTTTCCAGGGAAAAGCGCCGTTGTTTGTGTTTGGTGGCCTGTGGCTGGGAGTGACCGGCTGGCTCCTTAGAATCCACGATACGCAGGATGGTTCCCAGACCCAAGGTGGCACCAGTGCCAAGTTGGGCTGGTTTGATAGTACCAAGTGGTTCCTGCAATCTGCCCTCCAGAAGCGGGACAGCTTACTTTTGTTTGCCAGGGAAACGGGCCGAGGTTTTTCTCTGGGGGCCTATGGCTTGGAGTGACCGGCTAGGTCCTGAAAAGCTACGATAGGCAGGATGGTGACCAGATCCATGGTGGCACCAGTGCCAAGTTGGGCTGGTTTGATAGTACCAAGTGGCTCCTGCAATCTGCCATCAAAAAGTTGGCAGGCGAGTTTTGTTTTCCAGGGAAAAGCGCCGTTGTTTGTGTTTGGGGGCCTGTGGCAGGGAGTGGCCGGCTGGCTCCTTAGAATCCACGATACGCAGGATGGTTCCCAGACCAGAGGTGGCACCAGTGCCAAGTCGGGCTAGTTTGATGGTGCAAAGTGGCTCCTGCAATCTGCCATCCAGAAGCGGGGTAGCTTACTTTTGTTTGCCAGGGAAACAGGCAAGGTTTTTTTCTGGGGGCCTATGGCTGGGAGTGACCGGCTGGCTCCTGAAAAGCTACGATAGGCAGGATGGTGACCAGACCCATGGTGGCACCAGTGTCAAGTTGGGCTGGTTTGATAGTACCAAGTGGCTCCGGCAATCTGCCATCAAAATGTTGGCAGGCGAGTTTTGTTTTCCAGGGAAAAGCGCCGTTGTTTTTGTTTGGGGGCCTGTGGGTGGGAGTGGCCAGATGGCTAATTAGAATCCACGATACGCCGCATGGTTCCCAGACCTGAGGTGGCACCAGTGCCAAGTCGGGCTGGTTTGATACTATCAAGTGCGTCCTGCAATCTGCCATCCAGAAGCGGGGTAGCTTACTTTTGTTTGCCAGGGAAACGGGCCGAGGTTTGTGTCTGGGGGCCTATGGCTGGGAGTGACCGGCTGGCTCCTGAAAAGCTACGATAGGCAGGATGGTGACCAGACCCATGGTGGCACCAGTGCCAAGTTGGGCTGGTTTGATAGTACCAAGTGGCTCCTGCAATCTGCCATCAAAATGTTGGCAGGCGAGTTTGTTATCCAGGGAAAAGCGCCGTTGTTTGTGTCTGGGGGCCTGTGGATGGGAGTGGCCGGCTGGCTCCTTAGAATCCACGATACGCAGGATGGTTCCCAGACCAGAGGTGGCACCAGTGCCAAGTCGGGCTGGTTTGATGGTGAAAAGTGGCTCCTGCAATCTGCCATCCAGAAGCGGGATAACTTACTTTTGTTTGCCAGGGAAACGGGCCGAGGTTTTTGTCTGGGGGCCTATGGCTGGGAGTGACCGGCTGGCTCCTGAAAAGCTACGATAGGCAGGATGGTGACCAGACCCATGGTGGCACCAGTGCCAAGTTGGGCTGGTTTGATAGTATACCAAGTGGCTCCTGCAATCTGCCATCAAAAAGTTGGCAGGCGAGTTTTGTTTTCCTGGGAAAAGCGCCGTTGTTTGTGTTTGGGGGCCTGTGGGTGGGAGTGACCGGCTGGCTCCTTAGAATCCACGATACGCAGGATGGTTCCCAGACCAGGGGTGGCACCAGTGCCAAGTCAGGCTAGTTTGATGGTGCAAAGTGGCTCCTGCAATCTGCCATCCAGAAGCGGGGTAGCTTACTTTTGTTTGCCAGGGAAACGGGCCGAGGTTTGTGTCTGGGGGCCTATGGCTGGGAGTGACCGGCTGGCTCCTGAAAAGCTACGATAGGCAGGATGGTGACCAGACCCATGGTGGCACCAGTGCCAAGTTGGGCTGATTTGATAGTAGCAAGTGGCTCCTGCAATCTGCCATCAAAAAGTTGGCAGGCGAGTTTTGTTTTCCAGGGAATAGCGCCGTTGTTTGTGTCTGGGGGCCTGTGGCTGGAGTGGCTGGCTGGCTCCTTACAATGAACGATACGCAGGATGGTTCCCAGACCAGAGGTGGCACCAGTGCCAAGTCGGGCTGGTTTGATACTACCAAGTGTGTCCTGCAATCTGCCATCCAGAAGCGGGGTAGCTTACTTTTGTTTGCCAGGGAAACGGGCCGAGATTTTTCTCTGGGGGCCTATGGCAGGGAGGGACCGGCTGGCTCCTGAAAAGCTACGATAGGCAGGATGGTGACCAGACCCATGGTGGCACCAGTGCCAAGTTGGGCTGATTTGATAGTAGCAAGTGGCTCCTGCAATCTGCCATCAAAATGTTGGCAGGCGAGTTTTGTTTTCCAGGGAAAAGCGCCGTTGTTTGTGTTTGGTGGCCTGTGGCTGGGAGTGACCGGCTGGCTCCTTAGAATCCACGATACGCAGGATGGTTCCCAGACCCAAGGTGGCACCAGTGCCAAGTTGGGCTGGTTTGATAGTACCAAGTGGTTCCTGCAATCTGCCATCCAGAAGCGGGACAGCTTACTTTTGTTTGCCAGGGAAACGGGCCGAGGTTTTTCTCTGGGGGCCTATGGCTTGGAGTGACCGGCTAGGTCCTGAAAAGCTACGATAGGCAGGATGGTGACCAGATCCATGGTGGCACCAGTGCCAAGTTGGGCTGGTTTGATAGTACCAAGTGGCTCCTGCAATCTGCCATCAAAAAGTTGGCAGGCGAGTTTTGTTTTCCAGGGAAAAGCGCTGTGGTTTGTGTTTGGGGGCCTGTGGCAGGGAGTGGCCGGCTGGCTCCTTAGAATCCACGATACGCAGGATGGTTCCCAGACCAGAGGTGGCACCAGTGCCAAGTCGGGCTAGTTTGATGGTGCAAAGTGGCTCCTGCAATCTGCCATCCAGAAGCGGGGTAGCTTACTTTTGTTTGCCAGGGAAACAGGCAAGGTTTTTTCTGGGGGCCTATGGCTGGGAGTGACCGGCTGGCTCCTGAAAAGCTACGATAGGCAGGATGGTGACCAGACCCATGGTGGCACCAGTGTCAAGTTGGGCTGGTTTGATAGTACCAAGTGGCTCCGGCAATCTGCCATCAAAATGTTGGCAGGCGAGTTTTGTTTTCCAGGGAAAAGCGCCGTTGTTTTTGTTTGGGGGCCTGTGGGTGGGAGTGGCCAGATGGCTAATTAGAATCCACGATACGCCGCATGGTTCCCAGACCTGAGGTGGCACCAGTGCCAAGTCGGGCTGGTTTGATACTATCAAGTGCGTCCTGCAATCTGCCATCCAGAAGCGGGGTAGCTTACTTTTGTTTGCCAGGGAAACGGGCCGAGGTTTGTGTCTGGGGGCCTATGGCTGGGAGTGACCGGCTGGCTCCTGAAAAGCTACGATAGGCAGGATGGTGACCAGACCCATGGTGGCACCAGTGCCAAGTTTGGCTGGTTTGATAGTACCAAGTGGCTCCTGCAATCTGCCATCAAAAAGTTGGCAGGCGAGTTTTGTTTTCCTGGGAAAAGCGCCCTTGTTTGTGTTTGGGGGCCTGTGGGGGGGAGTGACCGGCTGGCTCCTTAGAATCCACGATACGCAGGATGGTTCCCAGACCAGAGGTGGCACCAGTGCCAAGTCGGGCTAGTTTGATGGTGCAAAGTGGCTCCTGCAATCTGCCATCCAGAAGCGGGGTAGCTTACTTTTGTTTGCCAGGGAAACGGGCCGAGGTTTTTCTCTGGGGGCCTATGGCAGGGAGGGACCGGCTGGCTCCTGAAAAGCTACGATAGGCAGGATGGTGACCAGACCCATGGTGGCACCAGTGCCAAGTTGGGCTGATTTGATAGTAGCAAGTGGCTCCTGCAATCTGCCATCAAAATGTTGGCAGGCGAGTTTTGTTTTCCAGGGAAAAGCGCCGTTGTTTGTGTTTGGTGGCCTGTGGCTGGGAGTGACCGGCTGGCTCCTTAGAATCCACGATACGCAGGATGGTTCCCAGACCCAAGGTGGCACCAGTGCCAAGTTGGGCTGGTTTGATAGTACCAAGTGGTTCCTGCAATCTGATATCCAGAAGCGGGGCAGCTTACTTTTGTTTGCCAGGGAAACGGGCCGAGGTTTTTCTCTGGGGGCCTATGGCTTGGAGTGACCGGCTAGGTCCTGAAAAGCTACGATAGGCAGGATGGTGACCAGATCCATGGTGGCACCAGTGCCAAGTTGGGCTGGTTTGATAGTACCAAGTGGCTCCTGCAATCTGCCATCAAAATGTTGGCAGGCGAGTTTTGTTTTCCAGGGAAAAGCGCTGTGGTTTGTGTTTGGGGGCCTGTGGCTGGGAGTGGCCGGCTGGCTCCTTAGAATCCACGATACGCAGGATGGTTCCCAGACCAGAGGTGGCACCAGTGCCAAGTCGGGCTGGTTTAATGGTGCAAAGTGGCTCCTGCAATCTGCCATCCAGAAGCGGGATAACTTACTTTTGTTTGCCAGGGAAACGGGCCAAGGTTTGTGTCTCAGGGCCTATGGCTGGGAGTGACCGGCTGGCTCCTGAAAAGCTACGATAGGCAGGATGGTGACCAGACCCATGGTGGCACCAGTGCCAAGTTGGGCTGGTTTGATAGTACCAAGTGGCTCCGGCAATCTGCCATCAAAATTTGGCAGGCGAGGTTTGTTTTCCAGGGAAAAGCGCCGTTGTTTTTGTTTGGGGGCCTGTGGGTGGGAGTGGCCAGATGGCTAATTAGAATCCACGATACGCAGCATGGTTCCCAGACCTGAGGTGGCACCAGTGCCAAGTCGGGCTGGTTTGATAATACCTAGTGGATCCTGCAATCTGCCATCCAGAAGCGGGGCAGCTTACTTTTGTTTGCCAGGGAAACGGGCCTAGCTTTGTGTCACGGGGCCTATGGCTGGGAGTGACCGTCTAGGTCCTGAATAGCGACGATAGGCAGGATGGTGACCAGACCCATGGTGGCACCAGTGCCAAGTTGGGCTGGTTTGATAGTAGCAAGTGGCTCCTGCAATCTGCCATCAAAAAGTTGGCAGGCGAGTTTTGTTTTCCAGGGAAAAGCGCCGTTGTTTGTGTTTGGAGGCCTGTGGCTGGGAGTGGCCGGCTTGCTAATTGGAATCCACGATACGCAGCATGGTTCCCAGACCAGAGGTGGCACCAGTGCCAAGTTGGGCTGGTTTGATGGTGAAAAGTGGCTCCTGCAATCTGCCATCCAGAAGCGGGGCAGCTTACTTTTGTTTGCCAGGGAAACGGGCCGAGGTTTTTCTCTGGGGGCCTATGGCTGGCAGTGACCGGCTGGCGCCTGAACAGCTACGATAGGCAGGATGGTGACCAGACCCATGGTGGCACCAGTGCCAAGTTGGGCTGGTTTGATAGTAGCAAGAGGCTCCTGCAATCTGCCATCAAAAAGTTGGCAGGTGAGTTTTGTTTTCCAGGGAAAAGCGCCGTTGTTTGTGTTTGGGTGCCTGTGGCAGGGAGTGGCCGGCTGGCTGCTTAGAATCCACGATACGCAGGATGGTTCCCAGACCCAAGGTGGCACCAGTGCCAAGTTGGGCTGGTTTGATAGTACCAAGTGGCTCCTGCAATCTGCCATCCAGAAGCGGGGTAGCTTACTTTTGTTTGCCAGGGAAACGGGCCGAGTATTGTGTCTGGGGGCCTATGGCTGCGAGTGACCGGCTGGCTCCTGAAAAGCTACGATAGGCAGGATGGTGACCAGACCCATGGTGGCACCAGTGCCAAGTTGGGCTGATTTGATAGTACCAAGTGGCTCCTGCAATCTGCCATCAAAAAGTTGGCAGGCGAGTTTTGTTTTCCAGGGGAAAGCGCCGTTGTTTGTGTCTGGGGGCCTGTGGCTGGAGTGGCCGGCTGGCTCCTTACAATGAACGATACGCAGGATGGTTCCCAGACCTGAGGTGGCACCAGTGCCAAGTCGGGCTAGTTTGATGGTGCAAAGTGGCTCCTGCAATCTGCCATCCAGAAGAGGGGTAGCTTACTTTTGTTTGCCAGGGAAAGTGGCCGAGGTTTTTCTCTGGGGGCCTATGGCAGGGAGGGACCGGCTGGCTCCTGAAAAGCTACGATAGGCAGGATGGTGACCAGACCCATGGTGGCACCAGTGCCAAGTTGGGCTGGTTTGATAGTACCAAGTGGCTCCTGCAATCTGCCATCAAAATGTTGGCAGGCGAGTTTTGTTTTCCAGGGAAAAGCGCCGTTGTTTGTGTTTGGGGGCCTGTGGCTGGGAGTGACCGGCTGGCTACTTAGAATCCACGATACGCAGGATGGTTCCCAGACCAGAGGTGGCACCATTGCCAAGTCGGGCTAGTTTGATAGTACCAAGTGGTTCCTGCAATCTGCCATCCAGAAGCGGGGCAGCTTACTTTTGTATGCCAGGGAAACGGGCCGAGGTTTTTGTCTGGGGGCCTATAGCTGGGAGTGACCGTCTGGCTCCTGAAAAGCTACGATAGGCAGGATGGTGACCAAACGCATGGTGGCACCAGTGCCAAGTTGGGCTGATTTGATAGTACCAAGTGGCTCCTGCAATCTGCCATCAAAATGTTGGCAGGCGAGTTTTGTTTTCCAGGGAAAAGCGCCGTTGTTTGTGTTTGGGGGCCTGTGGCTGGGAGTGGCCGGCTGGCTGCTTAGAATCCACGATACGCAGCATGGTTCCCAGACCAGAGGTGGCACCAGTGCCAAGTCGGGCTGGTTTGATACTACCAAGTGCGTCCTGCAATCTGCCATCCAGAAGCGGGGCAGCTTACTTTTGTTTGCCAGGGAAACGGGCCGAGGTTTGTGTCTGGGGGCCTATGGCTGGGAGTGACCGGCTGGCTCCTGAAAAGCTACGATAGGCAGGATGGTGACCAGACCCATGGTGGCACCAGTGCCAAGTTGGGCTGGTTTGATAGTACCAAGTGGCTCCTGCAATCTGCCATCAAAAAGTTGGCAGGCGAGTTTGTTATCCAGGGAAAAGCGCCGTTGTTTGTGTTTGGGGGCCTGTGGCTGGGAGTGGACGGATGGCTCCTTAGAATCCACGATACGCAGGATGGTTCCCAGACCAGAGGTGGCACCAGTGCCAAGTCGGGCTAGTTTGATGGTGCAAAGTGGCTCCTGCAATCTGCCATCCAGAAGCGGGGCAGCTTACTTTTGTTTGCCAGGGAAACGGGCCGAGCTTTGTGTCTGGGGGCCTATGGCAGGGAGTGACCGGCTGGCTCCTGAAAAGCTACGATAGGCAGGATGGTGACCAGACCCATGGTGGCACCAGTGCCAAGTTGGGCTGATTTGATAGTACCAAGTGGCTCCTGCAATCTGCCATCAAAAAGTTGGCAGGCGAGTTTGTTTTCCAGGGAAAAGCGCCGTTCTTTCTGTTTGGGGGCCTGTGGCTGGGAGTGGTCGGCTGGCTCCTTAGAATCCACGATACGCGTCATGGTTCCCAGACCAGAGGTGGCACCAGTGCCAAGTCGGGCTGGTTTGATACTACCAAGTGTGTCCTGCAATCTGCCATCCAGAAGCGGGGTAGCTTACTTTTGTTTGCCAGGGAAACGGGCCGAGGTTTTTCTCTGGGGGCCTATGGCAGGGAGGGACCGGCTGGCTCCTGAAAAGCTACGATAGGCAGGATGGTGACCAGACCCATGGTGGCACCAGTGCCAAGTTGGGCTGATTTGATAGTAGCAAGTGGCTCCTGCAATCTGCCATCAAAATGTTGGCAGGCGAGTTTTGTTTTCCAGGGAAAAGCGCCGTTGTTTGTGTTTGGTGGCCTGTGGCTGGGAGTGACCGGCTGGCTCCTTAGAATCCACGATACGCAGGATGGTTCCCAGACCAGAGGTGGCACCAGTGCCAAGTTGGGCTGGTTTGATAGTACCAAGTGGTTCCTGCAATCTGCCATCCAGAAGCGGGACAGCTTACTTTTGTTTGCCAGGGAAACGGGCCGAGGTTTTTCTCTGGGGGCCTATGGCTTGGAGTGACCGGCTAGGTCCTGAAAAGCTACGATAGGCAGGATGGTGACCAGATCCATGGTGGCACCAGTGCCAAGTTGGGCTGGTTTGATAGTACCAAGTGGCTCCTGCAATCTGCCATCAAAAAGTTGGCAGGCGAGTTTTGTTTTCCAGGGAAAAGCGCTGTGGTTTGTGTTTGGGGGCCTGTGGCAGGGAGTGGCCGGCTGGCTCCTTAGAATCCACGATACGCAGGATGGTTCCCAGACCAGAGGTGGCACCAGTGCCAAGTCGGGCTAGTTTGATGGTGCAAAGTGGCTCCTGCAATCTGCCATCCAGAAGCGGGGTAGCTTACTTTTGTTTGCCAGGGAAACAGGCAAGGTTTTTTTCTGGGGGCCTATGGCTGGGAGTGACCGGCTGGCTCCTGAAAAGCTACGATAGGCAGGATGGTGACCAGACCCATGGTGGCACCAGTGTCAAGTTGGGCTGGTTTGATAGTACCAAGTGGCTCCGGCAATCTGCCATCAAAATGTTGGCAGGCGAGTTTTGTTTTCCAGGGAAAAGCGCCGTTGTTTTTGTTTGGGGGCCTGTGGGTGGGAGTGGCCAGATGGCTAATTAGAATCCACCATACGCCGCATGGTTCCCAGACCTGAGGTGGCACCAGTGCCAAGTCGGGCTGGTTTGATACTATCAAGTGCGTCCTGCAATCTGCCATCCAGAAGCGGGGTAGCTTACTTTTGTTTGCCAGGGAAACGGGCCGAGGTTTGTGTCTGGGGGCCTATGGCTGGGAGTGACCGGCTGGCTCCTGAAAAGCTACGATAGGCAGGATGGTGACCAGACCCATGGTGGCACCAGTGCCAAGTTGGGCTGGTTTGATAGTACCAAGTGGCTCCTGCAATCTGCCATCAAAATGTTGGCAGGCGAGTTTGTTATCCAGGGAAAAGCGCCTGTTTGGGGGCCTGTGGCTGGGAGTGGCCGGCTGGCTCCTTAGAATCCACGATACGCAGGATGGTTCCCAGACCAGAGGTGGCACCAGTGCCAAGTCGGGCTGGTTTGATGGTGAAAAGTGGCTCCTGCAATCTGCCATCCAGAAGCGGGGTAGCTTACTTTTGTTTGCCAGGGAAACGGGCCGAGGTTTTTGTCTGGGGGCCTATGGCTGGGAGTGACCGTCTAGGTCCTGAATAGCTACGATAGGCAGGATGGTGACCAGACCCATGGTGGCACCAGTGCCAAGTTGGGCTGGTTTGATAGTATACCAAGTGGCTCCTGCAATCTGCCATCAAAAAGATGGCAGGCGAGTTTTGTTTTCCTGGGAAAAGCGCCGTTGTTTGTGTTTGGGGGCCTGTGGGTGGGAGTGACCGGCTGGCTCCTTAGAATCCACGATACGCAGGATGGTTCCCAGACCAGGGGTGGCACCAGTGCCAAGTCGGGCTAGTTTGATGGTGCAAAGTGGCTCCTGCAATCTGCCATCCAGAAGCGGGGTAGCTTACTTTTGTTTGCCAGGGAAACGGGCCGAGGTTTGTGTCTGGGGGCCTATGGCTGGGAGTGACCGGCTGGCTCCTGAAAAGCTACGATAGGCAGGATGGTGACCAGACCCATGGTGGCACCAGTGCCAAGTTGGGCTGATTTGATAGTAGCAAGTGGCTCCTGCAATCTGCCATCAAAAAGTTGGCAGGCGAGTTTTGTTTTCCAGGGAAAAGCGCCGTTGTTTGTGTCTGGGGGCCTGTGGCTGGAGTGGCCGGCTGGCTCCATACAATGAACGATACGCAGGATGGTTCCCAGACCAGAGGTGGCACCAGTGCCAAGTCGGGCTGGTTTGATACTACCAAGTGTGTCCTGCAATCTGCCATCCAGAAGCGGGGTAGCTTACTTTTGTTTGCCAGGGAAACGGGCCGAGGTTTTTCTCTGGGGGCCTATGGCAGGGAGGGACCGGCTGGCTCCTGAAAAGCTACGATAGGCAGGATGGTGACCAGACCCATGGTGGCACCAGTGCCAAGTTGGGCTGATTTGATAGTAGCAAGTGGCTCCTGCAATCTGCCATCAAAATGTTGGCAGGCGAGTTTTGTTTTCCAGGGAAAAGCGCCGTTGTTTGTGTTTGGTGGCCTGTGGCTGGGAGTGACCGGCTGGCTCCTTAGAATCCACGATACGCAGGATGGTTCCCAGACCCAAGGTGGCACCAGTGCCAAGTTGGGCTGGTTTGATAGTACCAAGTGGTTCCTGCAATCTGCCATCCAGAAGCGGGACAGCTTACTTTTGTTTGCCAGGGAAACGGGCCGAGGTTTTTCTCTGGGGGCCTATGGCTTGGAGTGACCGGCTAGGTCCTGAAAAGCTACGATAGGCAGGATGGTGACCAGATCCATGGTGGCACCAGTGCCAAGTTGGGCTGGTTTGATAGTACCAAGTGGCTCCTGCAATCTGCCATCAAAAAGTTGGCAGGCGAGTTTTGTTTTCCAGGGAAAAGCGCTGTGGTTTGTGTTTGGGGGCCTGTGGCAGGGAGTGGCCGGCTGGCTCCTTAGAATCCACGATACGCAGGATGGTTCCCAGACCAGAGGTGGCACCAGTGCCAAGTCGGGCTAGTTTGATGGTGCAAAGTGGCTCCTGCAATCTGCCATCCAGAAGCGGGGTAGCTTACTTTTGTTTGCCAGGGAAACAGGCAAGGTTTTTTTCTGGGGGCCTATGGCTGCGAGTGACCGGCTCGCTCCTGAAAAGCTACGATAGGCAGGATGGTGACCAGACCCATGGTGGCACCAGTGTCAAGTTGGGCTGGTTTGATAGTACCAAGTGGCTCCGGCAATCTGCCATCAAAATGTTGGCAGGCGAGTTTTGTTTTCCAGGGAAAAGCGCCGTTGTTTTGTTTGGGGGCCTGTGGGTGGGAGTGGCCAGATGGCTAATTAGAATCCACGATACGCCGCATGGTTCCCAGACCTGAGGTGGCACCAGTGCCAAGTCGGGCTGGTTTGATACTATCAAGTGCGTCCTGCAATCTGACATCCAGAAGCGGGGTAGCTTACTTTTGTTTGCCAGGGAAACGGGCCGAGGTTTGTGTCTGGGGGCCTATGGCTGGGAGTGACCGGCTGGCTCCTGAAAAGCTACGATAGGCAGGATGGTGACCAGACCCATGGTGGCACCAGTGCCAAGTTGGGCTGGTTTGATAGTACCAAGTGGCTCCTGCAATCTGCCATCAAAAAATTGGCAGGCGAGTTTTGTTTTCCAGGGAAAAGCGCCGTTGTTTTTGTTTGGGGGCCTGTGGCTGGGAGTGGCCGGCTGGCTAATTAGAATCCACGATACGCAGGATGGTTCCCAGACCAGAGGTGGCACCAGTGCCAAGCCGGGCTGGTTTGATGGTGCAAAGTGGCTCCTGCAATCTGCCATCCAGAAGCGGGGTAGCTTACTTTTGTTTGCCAGGGAAACGGGCCGAGTATTGTGTCTGGGGGCCTATGGCTGCGAGTGACCGGCTGGCTCCTGAAAAGCTACGATAGGCAGGATGGTGACCAGACCCATGGTGGCACCAGTGCCAAGTTGGGCTGATTTGATAGTACCAAGTGGCTCCTGCAATCTGCCATCAAAAAGTTGGCAGGCGAGTTTTGTTTTCCAGGGAAAAGCGCCGTTGTTTGTGTCTGGGGGCCTGTGGCTAGAGTGGCCAGCTGGCTCCTTAGAATGAACGATACGCAGGATGGTTCCCAGACCTGAGGTGGCACCAGTGCCAAGTCGGGCTAGTTTGATGGTGCAAAGTGGCTCCTGCAATCTGCCATCCAGAAGCGGGGTAGCTTACTTTTGTTTGCCAGGGAAACGGGCCGAGGTTTTTCTCTGGGGGCCTATGGCAGGGAGGGACCGGCTGGCTCCTGAAAAGCTACGATAGGCAGGATGGTGACCAGACCCATGGTGGCACCAGTGCCAAGTTGGGCTGATTTGATAGTAGCAAGTGGCTCCTGCAATCTGCCATCAAAAAGTTGGCAGGCGAGTTTTGTTTTCCAGGGAAAAGCGCCGTTGTTTGTGTTTGGGGGCCTGTGGGTGTGAGTGACCGGCTGGCTCCTTAGAATCCACGATACGCAGCATGGTTCCCAGACCAGAGGTGGCACCAGTGCCAAGTCGGGCTGGTTTGATAATACCTAGTGGATCCTGCAATCTGCCATCCAGAAGCGGGACAGCTTACTTTTGTTTGCCAGGGAAACCGGCCGAGCTTTGTGTCTGGGGGCCTATGGCTGGGAGTGACCGTCTAGGTCCTGAAAAGCTACGATAGGCAGGATGGTGACCAGACCCATGGTGGCACCAGTGCCAAGTTGGGCTGGTTTGATAGTACCAAGTGGCTCCTGCAATCTGCCATCAAAAAGTTGGCAGGCGAGTTTTGTTTTCCAGGGAAAAGCGCCGTTGTTTGTGTTTGGGGACCTGTGGCTGGGAGTGGCCGGCTTGCTAATTGGAATCCACGATACGCAGCATGGTTCCCAGACCTGAGGTGGCACCAGTGAGAAGTCGGGCCAGTTTGATGGTGCAAAGTGGCTCCTGCAATCTGCCATCCAGAAGCGGTGCAGCCTACTTTTGTTTCCCAGGGAAACGGGCCGAGGTTTTTGTCTGGGGGCCTATGGCTGGGAGTGACCGGCTGGCGCCTGAAAAGCTACGATAGGCAGGATGGTGACCAGACCCATGGTGGCACCAGTGCCAAGTTGGGCTGATTTGATAGTACCAAGTGGCTCCTGCAATCTGCCATCAAAATGTTGGCAGGCGAGTTTTGTTTTCCAGGGAAAAGCGCCGTTGTTTGTGTCTGGGGGCCTGTGGCTGGGAGTGGCCGGCTGGCTCCTTAGAATCCACGATACGCAGGATGGTTCCCAGACCAGAGGTGGCACCAGTGCCAAGTCGGGCTGGTTTGATACTACCAAGTGCGTCCTGCAATCTGCCATCCAGAAGCGGGGCAGCTTACTTTTGTTTGCCAGGGAATCGGGCCGAGGTTTGTGTCTGGGGGCCTATGGCTGGGAGTGACCGGCTGGCTCCTGAAAAGCTACGATAGGCAGGATGGTGACCAGACCCATGGTGGCACCAGTGCCAAGTTGGGCTGGTTTGATAGTACCAAGTGGCTCCTGCAATCTGCCATCAAAAAGTTGGCAGGCGAGTTTTGTTTTCCAGGGAAAAGCGCCGTTGTTTGTGTTTGGGGGCCTGTGGCTGGGAGTGGACGGATGGCTCCTTAGAATCCACGATACGCAGCATGGTTCCCAGACCAGAGGTGGCACCAGTGCCAAGTCGGGCTAGTTTGATGGTGCAAAGTGGTTCCTGCAATCTGCCATCCAGAAGCGGGGCAGCTTACTTTTGTTTGCCAGGGAAACGGGCCGAGCTTTGTGTCTGGGGGCCTATGGCTGCGAGTGACCGGCTAGGTCCTGAAAAGCTACGATAGGCAGGATGGTGACCAGACCCATGGTGGCACCAGTGCCAAGTTGGGCTGGTTTGATAGTACCAAGTGGCTCCTGCAATCTGCCATCAAAAAGTTGGCAGGCGAGTTTTGTTTTCCAGGGAAAAGCGCCGTTGTTTGTGTTTGGGGGCCTGTGGCTGGGAGTGGACGGATGGCTAATTAGAATCCACGATACGCAGGATGGTTCCCAGACCAGAGTTGGCACCATTGCCAAGTCGGGCTAGTTTGATGGTGAAAAGTGGCTCCTGCAATCTGATATCCAGAATCGGGGCAGCTTACTTTTGTTTGCCAGGGAAACGGGCAGAGCTTTGTGTCTGGGGCCCTATGGCTGGGAGTGACCGGCTGGCTCCTGAAAAGCTACGATAGGCAGGATGGTGACCAGACCCATAGTGGCACCAGTGCCAAGTTGGGCTGATTTGATAGTACCAAGTGGCTCCTGCAATCTGCCATCAAAATGTCGGCAGGCGAGTTTTGATTTCCAGGGAAAGGCGCCGTTGTTTGTGTTTGGGCGCCTGTGGCAGGGAGAGGCCGGCTGGCTCCTTAGAATCTACGATACGCAGCATGGTTCCCAGACCCAAGGTGGCACCAGTGCCAAGTCGGGCTGGCTTGATAGTACCCAGTGGTTCCTGCAATCTGCCATCCAGAAGCGGGGCAGCTTACTTTTGTTTGCCAGGGAAACGGGCCGAGCTTTGTGTCTGGGGGCCTATGGCTGGGATTGACCGGCTGGCTCCTGAAAAGCTACGATAGGCAGGATGGTGACCAGACCCATGGTGGCATCAGTGCCAAGTCGGGCTGGTTTGATAGTACCAAGTGGCTCCTGCAATCTGCCATCAAAAAGTTGGCAGGCGAGTTTTGTTTTCCAGGGAAAAGCGCCGTTGTTTATGTTTGGGGGCCTGTGGCTGGGAGTGGCCGGCTTGATAATTGGAATCCCCGAGACGCAGGATGGTTCCCAGACCAGAGGTGGCACCAGTGCCAAGTCGGGCTAGTTTGATGGTGCAAAGTGGCTCCTGCAATCTGCCATCCAGAAGCGGGGCAGCTTACTTTTGTTTGCCAGGGAATCGGGCCGAGGTTTGTGTCTGGGGGCCTATGGCTGGGAGTGACCGGCTGGCTCCTGAAAAGCTACGATAGGCAGGATGGTGACCAGACCCATGGTGGCACCAGTGCCAAGTTGGGCTGGTTTGATAGTACCAAGTGGCTCCTGCAATCTGCCATCAAAAAGTTGGCAGGCGAGTTTTGTTTTCCAGGGAAAAGCGCCGTTGTTTGTGTTTGGGCGCCTGTGGCTGGGAGTGGACGGATGGCTCCTTAGAATCCACGATACGCAGGATGGTTCCCAGACCAGAGGTGGCACCAGTGCCAAGTCGGGCTAGTTTGATGGTGCAAAGTGGTTCCTGCAATCTGCCATCCAGAAGCGGGGCAGCTTACTTTTGTTTGCCAGGGAAACGGGCCGAGCTTTGTGTCTGGGGGCCTATGGCTGCGAGTGACCGGCTAGGTCCTGAAAAGCTACGATAGGCAGGATGGTGACCAGACCCATGGTGGCACCAGTGCCAAGTTGGGCTGGTTTGATAGTACCAAGTGGCTCCTGCAATCTGCCATCAAAAAGTTGGCAGGCGAGTTTTGTTTTCCAGGGAAAAGCGCCGTTGTTTGTGTTTGGGGGCCTGTGGCTGGGAGTGAACGGATGGCTAATTAGAATCCACGATACGCAGGATGGTTCCCAGACCAGAGGTGGCACCATTGCCAAGTCGGGCTAGTTTGATGGTGAAAAGTGGCTCCTGCAATCTGATATCCAGAATCGGGGCAGCTTACTTTTGTTTGCCAGGGAAACGGGCCGAGGTTTTTCTCTGGGGGCCTATGGCTGGCAGTGACCGGCTGGCGCCTGAACAGCTACGATAGGCAGGATGGTGACCAGACCCATGGTGGCACCAGTGCCAAGTTGGGCTGGTTTGATAGTAGCAAGAGGCTCCTGCAATCTGCCATCAAAAAGTTGGCAGGTGAGTTTTGTTTTCCAGGGAAAAGCGCCGTTGTTTGTGTTTGGGTGCCTGTGGCAGGGAGTGGCCGGCTGGCTGCTTAGAATCCACGATACGCAGGATGGTTCCCAGACCCAAGGTGGCACCAGTGCCAAGTTGGGCTGGTTTGATAGTACCAAGTGGCTCCTGCAATCTGCCATCCAGAAGCGGGGTAGCTTACTTTTGTTTGCCAGGGAAACGGGCCGAGTATTGTGTCTGGGGGCCTATGGCTGCGAGTGACCGGCTGGCTCCTGAAAAGCTACGATAGGCAGGATGGTGACCAGACCCATGGTGGCACCAGTGCCAAGTTGGGCTGATTTGATAGTACCAAGTGGCTCCTGCAATCTGCCATCAAAAAGTTGGCAGGCGAGTTTTGTTTTCCAGGGGAAAGCGCCGTTGTTTGTGTCTGGGGGCCTGTGGCTGGAGTGGCCGGCTGGCTCCTTACAATGAACGATACGCAGGATGGTTCCCAGACCTGAGGTGGCACCAGTGCCAAGTCGGGCTAGTTTGATGGTGCAAAGTGGCTCCTGCAATCTGCCATCCAGAAGAGGGGTAGCTTACTTTTGTTTGCCAGGGAAAGTGGCCGAGGTTTTTCTCTGGGGGCCTATGGCAGGGAGGGACCGGCTGGCTCCTGAAAAGCTACGATAGGCAGGATGGTGACCAGACCCATGGTGGCACCAGTGCCAAGTTGGGCTGGTTTGATAGTACCAAGTGGCTCCTGCAATCTGCCATCAAAATGTTGGCAGGCGAGTTTTGTTTTCCAGGGAAAAGCGCCGTTGTTTGTGTTTGGGGGCCTGTGGCTGGGAGTGACCGGCTGGCTCCTTAGAATCCACGATACGCAGGATGGTTCCCAGACCAGAGGTGGCACCATTGCCAAGTCGGGCTAGTTTGATAGTACCAAGTGGTTCCTGCAATCTGCCATCCAGAAGCGGGGCAGCTTACTTTTGTATGCCAGGGAAACGGGCCGAGGTTTTTGTCTGGGGGCCTATAGCTGGGAGTGACCGTCTGGCTCCTGAAAAGCTACGATAGGCAGGATGGTGACCAAACGCATGGTGGCACCAGTGCCAAGTTGGGCTGATTTGATAGTACCAAGTGGCTCCTGCAATCTGCCATCAAAATGTTGGCAGGCGAGTTTTGTTTTCCAGGGAAAAGCGCCGTTGTTTGTGTTTGGGGGCCTGTGGCTGGGAGTGGCCGGCTGGCTGCTTAGAATCCACGATACGCAGCATGGTTCCCAGACCAGAGGTGGCACCAGTGCCAAGTCGGGCTGGTTTGATACTACCAAGTGCGTCCTGCAATCTGCCATCCAGAAGCGGGGCAGCTTACTTTTGTTTGCCAGGGAAACGGGCCGAGGTTTGTGTCTGGGGGCCTATGGCTGGGAGTGACCGGCTGGCTCCTGAAAAGCTACGATAGGCAGGATGGTGACCAGACCCATGGTGGCACCAGTGCCAAGTTGGGCTGGTTTGATAGTACCAAGTGGCTCCTGCAATCTGCCATCAAAAAGTTGGCAGGCGAGTTTGTTATCCAGGGAAAAGCGCCGTTGTTTGTGTTTGGGGGCCTGTGGCTGGGAGTGGACGGATGGCTCCTTAGAATCCACGATACGCAGGATGGTTCCCAGACCAGAGGTGGCACCAGTGCCAAGTCGGGCTAGTTTGATGGTGCAAAGTGGCTCCTGCAATCTGCCATCCAGAAGCGGGGCAGCTTACTTTTGTTTGCCAGGGAAACGGGCCGAGCTTTGTGTCTGGGGGCCTATGGCAGGGAGTGACCGGCTGGCTCCTGAAAAGCTACGATAGGCAGGATGGTGACCAGACCCATGGTGGCACCAGTGCCAAGTTGGGCTGATTTGATAGTACCAAGTGGCTCCTGCAATCTGCCATCAAAAAGTTGGCAGGCGAGTTTGTTTTCCAGGGAAAAGCGCCGTTCTTTCTGTTTGGGGGCCTGTGGCTGGGAGTGGTCGGCTGGCTCCTTAGAATCCACGATACGCGTCATGGTTCCCAGACCAGAGGTGGCACCAGTGCCAAGTCGGGCTGGTTTGATACTACCAAGTGTGTCCTGCAATCTGCCATCCAGAAGCGGGGTAGCTTACTTTTGTTTGCCAGGGAAACGGGCCGAGGTTTTTCTCTGGGGGCCTATGGCAGGGAGGGACCGGCTGGCTCCTGAAAAGCTACGATAGGCAGGATGGTGACCAGACCCATGGTGGCACCAGTGCCAAGTTGGGCTGATTTGATAGTAGCAAGTGGCTCCTGCAATCTGCCATCAAAATGTTGGCAGGCGAGTTTTGTTTTCCAGGGAAAAGCGCCGTTGTTTGTGTTTGGTGGCCTGTGGCTGGGAGTGACCGGCTGGCTCCTTAGAATCCACGATACGCAGGATGGTTCCCAGACCAGAGGTGGCACCAGTGCCAAGTTGGGCTGGTTTGATAGTACCAAGTGGTTCCTGCAATCTGCCATCCAGAAGCGGGACAGCTTACTTTTGTTTGCCAGGGAAACGGGCCGAGGTTTTTCTCTGGGGGCCTATGGCTTGGAGTGACCGGCTAGGTCCTGAAAAGCTACGATAGGCAGGATGGTGACCAGATCCATGGTGGCACCAGTGCCAAGTTGGGCTGGTTTGATAGTACCAAGTGGCTCCTGCAATCTGCCATCAAAAAGTTGGCAGGCGAGTTTTGTTTTCCAGGGAAAAGCGCTGTGGTTTGTGTTTGGGGGCCTGTGGCAGGGAGTGGCCGGCTGGCTCCTTAGAATCCACGATACGCAGGATGGTTCCCAGACCAGAGGTGGCACCAGTGCCAAGTCGGGCTAGTTTGATGGTGCAAAGTGGCTCCTGCAATCTGCCATCCAGAAGCGGGGTAGCTTACTTTTGTTTGCCAGGGAAACAGGCAAGGTTTTTTTCTGGGGGCCTATGGCTGGGAGTGACCGGCTGGCTCCTGAAAAGCTACGATAGGCAGGATGGTGACCAGACCCATGGTGGCACCAGTGTCAAGTTGGGCTGGTTTGATAGTACCAAGTGGCTCCGGCAATCTGCCATCAAAATGTTGGCAGGCGAGTTTTGTTTTCCAGGGAAAAGCGCCGTTGTTTTTGTTTGGGGGCCTGTGGGTGGGAGTGGCCAGATGGCTAATTAGAATCCACCATACGCCGCATGGTTCCCAGACCTGAGGTGGCACCAGTGCCAAGTCGGGCTGGTTTGATACTATCAAGTGCGTCCTGCAATCTGCCATCCAGAAGCGGGGTAGCTTACTTTTGTTTGCCAGGGAAACGGGCCGAGGTTTGTGTCTGGGGGCCTATGGCTGGGAGTGACCGGCTGGCTCCTGAAAAGCTACGATAGGCAGGATGGTGACCAGACCCATGGTGGCACCAGTGCCAAGTTGGGCTGGTTTGATAGTACCAAGTGGCTCCTGCAATCTGCCATCAAAATGTTGGCAGGCGAGTTTGTTATCCAGGGAAAAGCGCCTGTTTGGGGGCCTGTGGCTGGGAGTGGCCGGCTGGCTCCTTAGAATCCACGATACGCAGGATGGTTCCCAGACCAGAGGTGGCACCAGTGCCAAGTCGGGCTGGTTTGATGGTGAAAAGTGGCTCCTGCAATCTGCCATCCAGAAGCGGGGTAGCTTACTTTTGTTTGCCAGGGAAACGGGCCGAGGTTTTTGTCTGGGGGCCTATGGCTGGGAGTGACCGTCTAGGTCCTGAATAGCTACGATAGGCAGGATGGTGACCAGACCCATGGTGGCACCAGTGCCAAGTTGGGCTGGTTTGATAGTATACCAAGTGGCTCCTGCAATCTGCCATCAAAAAGATGGCAGGCGAGTTTTGTTTTCCTGGGAAAAGCGCCGTTGTTTGTGTTTGGGGGCCTGTGGGTGGGAGTGACCGGCTGGCTCCTTAGAATCCACGATACGCAGGATGGTTCCCAGACCAGAGGTGGCACCAGTGCCAAGTCGGGCTAGTTTGATGGTGCAAAGTGGCTCCTGCAATCTGCCATCCAGAAGCGGGGTAGCTTACTTTTGTTTGCCAGGGAAACGGGCCGAGGTTTGTGTCTGGGGGCCTATGGCTGGGAGTGACCGGCTGGCTCCTGAAAAGCTACGATAGGCAGGATGGTGACCAGACCCATGGTGGCACCAGTGCCAAGTTGGGCTGATTTGATAGTAGCAAGTGGCTCCTGCAATCTGCCATCAAAAAGTTGGCAGGCGAGTTTTGTTTTCCAGGGAAAAGCGCCGTTGTTTGTGTCTGGGGGCCTGTGGCTGGAGTGGCCGGCTGGCTCCATACAATGAACGATACGCAGGATGGTTCCCAGACCAGAGGTGGCACCAGTGCCAAGTCGGGCTGGTTTGATACTACCAAGTGTGTCCTGCAATCTGCCATCCAGAAGCGGGGTAGCTTACTTTTGTTTGCCAGGGAAACGGGCCGAGGTTTTTCTCTGGGGGCCTATGGCAGGGAGGGACCGGCTGGCTCCTGAAAAGCTACGATAGGCAGGATGGTGACCAGACCCATGGTGGCACCAGTGCCAAGTTGGGCTGATTTGATAGTAGCAAGTGGCTCCTGCAATCTGCCATCAAAATGTTGGCAGGCGAGTTTTGTTTTCCAGGGAAAAGCGCCGTTGTTTGTGTTTGGTGGCCTGTGGCTGGGAGTGACCGGCTGGCTCCTTAGAATCCACGATACGCAGGATGGTTCCCAGACCCAAGGTGGCACCAGTGCCAAGTTGGGCTGGTTTGATAGTACCAAGTGGTTCCTGCAATCTGCCATCCAGAAGCGGGACAGCTTACTTTTGTTTGCCAGGGAAACGGGCCGAGGTTTTTCTCTGGGGGCCTATGGCTTGGAGTGACCGGCTAGGTCCTGAAAAGCTACGATAGGCAGGATGGTGACCAGATCCATGGTGGCACCAGTGCCAAGTTGGGCTGGTTTGATAGTACCAAGTGGCTCCTGCAATCTGCCATCAAAAAGTTGGCAGGCGAGTTTTGTTTTCCAGGGAAAAGCGCTGTGGTTTGTGTTTGGGGGCCTGTGGCAGGGAGTGGCCGGCTGGCTCCTTAGAATCCACGATACGCAGGATGGTTCCCAGACCAGAGGTGGCACCAGTGCCAAGTCGGGCTAGTTTGATGGTGCAAAGTGGCTCCTGCAATCTGCCATCCAGAAGCGGGGTAGCTTACTTTTGTTTGCCAGGGAAACAGGCAAGGTTTTTTTCTGGGGGCCTATGGCTGCGAGTGACCGGCTCGCTCCTGAAAAGCTACGATAGGCAGGATGGTGACCAGACCCATGGTGGCACCAGTGTCAAGTTGGGCTGGTTTGATAGTACCAAGTGGCTCCGGCAATCTGCCATCAAAATGTTGGCAGGCGAGTTTTGTTTTCCAGGGAAAAGCACCGTTGTTTTGTTTGGGGGCCTGTGGGTGGGAGTGGCCAGATGGCTAATTAGAATCCACGATACGCCGCATGGTTCCCAGACCTGAGGTGGCACCAGTGCCAAGTCGGGCTGGTTTGATACTATCAAGTGCGTCCTGCAATCTGACATCCAGAAGCGGGGTAGCTTACTTTTGTTTGCCAGGGAAACGGGCCGAGGTTTGTGTCTGGGGGCCTATGGCTGGGAGTGACCGGCTGGCTCCTGAAAAGCTACGATAGGCAGGATGGTGACCAGACCCATGGTGGCACCAGTGCCAAGTTGGGCTGGTTTGATAGTACCAAGTGGCTCCTGCAATCTGCCATCAAAAAATTGGCAGGCGAGTTTTGTTTTCCAGGGAAAAGCGCCGTTGTTTTTGTTTGGGGGCCTGTGGCTGGGAGTGGCCGGCTGGCTAATTAGAATCCACGATACGCAGGATGGTTCCCAGACCAGAGGTGGCACCAGTGCCAAGCCGGGCTGGTTTGATGGTGCAAAGTGGCTCCTGCAATCTGCCATCCAGAAGCGGGGTAGCTTACTTTTGTTTGCCAGGGAAACGGGCCGAGTATTGTGTCTGGGGGCCTATGGCTGCGAGTGACCGGCTGGCTCCTGAAAAGCTACGATAGGCAGGATGGTGACCAGACCCATGGTGGCACCAGTGCCAAGTTGGGCTGATTTGATAGTACCAAGTGGCTCCTGCAATCTGCCATCAAAAAGTTGGCAGGCGAGTTTTGTTTTCCAGGGAAAAGCGCCGTTGTTTGTGTCTGGGGGCCTGTGGCTAGAGTGGCCAGCTGGCTCCTTAGAATGAACGATACGCAGGATGGTTCCCAGACCTGAGGTGGCACCAGTGCCAAGTCGGGCTAGTTTGATGGTGCAAAGTGGCTCCTGCAATCTGCCATCCAGAAGCGGGGTAGCTTACTTTTGTTTGCCAGGGAAACGGGCCGAGGTTTTTCTCTGGGGGCCTATGGCAGGGAGGGACCGGCTGGCTCCTGAAAAGCTACGATAGGCAGGATGGTGACCAGACCCATGGTGGCACCAGTGCCAAGTTGGGCTGATTTGATAGTAGCAAGTGGCTCCTGCAATCTGCCATCAAAAAGTTGGCAGGCGAGTTTTGTTTTCCAGGGAAAAGCGCCGTTGTTTGTGTTTGGGGGCCTGTGGGTGTGAGTGACCGGCTGGCTCCTTAGAATCCACGATACGCAGCATGGTTCCCAGACCCAAGGTGGCACCAGTGCCAAGTCGGGCTGGTTTGATAATACCTAGTGGATCCTGCAATCTGCCATCCAGAAGCGGGACAGCTTACTTTTGTTTGCCAGGGAAACCGGCCGAGCTTTGTGTCTGGGGGCCTATGGCTGGGAGTGACCGTCTAGGTCCTGAAAAGCTACGATAGGCAGGATGGTGACCAGACCCATGGTGGCACCAGTGCCAAGTTGGGCTGGTTTGATAGTACCAAGTGGCTCCTGCAATCTGCCATCAAAAAGTTGGCAGGCGAGTTTTGTTTTCCAGGGAAAAGCGCCGTTGTTTGTGTTTGGGGACCTGTGGCTGGGAGTGGCCGGCTTGCTAATTGGAATCCACGATACGCAGCATGGTTCCCAGACCTGAGGTGGCACCAGTGAGAAGTCGGGCCAGTTTGATGGTGCAAAGTGGCTCCTGCAATCTGCCATCCAGAAGCGGTGCAGCCTACTTTTGTTTCCCAGGGAAACGGGCCGAGGTTTTTGTCTGGGGGCCTATGGCTGGGAGTGACCGGCTGGCGCCTGAAAAGCTACGATAGGCAGGATGGTGACCAGACCCATGGTGGCACCAGTGCCAAGTTGGGCTGATTTGATAGTACCAAGTGGCTCCTGCAATCTGCCATCAAAATGTTGGCAGGCGAGTTTTGTTTTCCAGGGAAAAGCGCCGTTGTTTGTGTCTGGGGGCCTGTGGCTGGGAGTGGCCGGCTGGCTCCTTAGAATCCACGATACGCAGGATGGTTCCCAGACCAGAGGTGGCACCAGTGCCAAGTCGGGCTGGTTTGATACTACCAAGTGCGTCCTGCAATCTGCCATCCAGAAGCGGGGCAGCTTACTTTTGTTTGCCAGGGAATCGGGCCGAGGTTTGTGTCTGGGGGCCTATGGCTGGGAGTGACCGGCTGGCTCCTGAAAAGCTACGATAGGCAGGATGGTGACCAGACCCATGGTGGCACCAGTGCCAAGTTGGGCTGGTTTGATAGTACCAAGTGGCTCCTGCAATCTGCCATCAAAAAGTTGGCAGGCGAGTTTTGTTTTCCAGGGAAAAGCGCCGTTGTTTGTGTTTGGGGGCCTGTGGCTGGGAGTGGACGGATGGCTCCTTAGAATCCACGATACGCAGCATGGTTCCCAGACCAGAGGTGGCACCAGTGCCAAGTCGGGCTAGTTTGATGGTGCAAAGTGGTTCCTGCAATCTGCCATCCAGAAGCGGGGCAGCTTACTTTTGTTTGCCAGGGAAACGGGCCGAGCTTTGTGTCTGGGGGCCTATGGCTGCGAGTGACCGGCTAGGTCCTGAAAAGCTACGATAGGCAGGATGGTGACCAGACCCATGGTGGCACCAGTGCCAAGTTGGGCTGGTTTGATAGTACCAAGTGGCTCCTGCAATCTGCCATCAAAAAGTTGGCAGGCGAGTTTTGTTTTCCAGGGAAAAGCGCCGTTGTTTGTGTTTGGGGGCCTGTGGCTGGGAGTGGACGGATGGCTAATTAGAATCCACGATACGCAGGATGGTTCCCAGACCAGAGTTGGCACCATTGCCAAGTCGGGCTAGTTTGATGGTGAAAAGTGGCTCCTGCAATCTGATATCCAGAATCGGGGCAGCTTACTTTTGTTTGCCAGGGAAACGGGCAGAGCTTTGTGTCTGGGGCCCTATGGCTGGGAGTGACCGGCTGGCTCCTGAAAAGCTACGATAGGCAGGATGGTGACCAGACCCATAGTGGCACCAGTGCCAAGTTGGGCTGATTTGATAGTACCAAGTGGCTCCTGCAATCTGCCATCAAAATGTCGGCAGGCGAGTTTTGATTTCCAGGGAAAGGCGCCGTTGTTTGTGTTTGGGCGCCTGTGGCAGGGAGAGGCCGGCTGGCTCCTTAGAATCTACGATACGCAGCATGGTTCCCAGACCCAAGGTGGCACCAGTGCCAAGTCGGGCTGGCTTGATAGTACCCAGTGGTTCCTGCAATCTGCCATCCAGAAGCGGGGCAGCTTACTTTTGTTTGCCAGGGAAACGGGCCGAGCTTTGTGTCTGGGGGCCTATGGCTGGGATTGACCGGCTGGCTCCTGAAAAGCTACGATAGGCAGGATGGTGACCAGACCCATGGTGGCATCAGTGCCAAGTCGGGCTGGTTTGATAGTACCAAGTGGCTCCTGCAATCTGCCATCAAAAAGTTGGCAGGCGAGTTTTGTTTTCCAGGGAAAAGCGCCGTTGTTTATGTTTGGGGGCCTGTGGCTGGGAGTGGCCGGCTTGATAATTGGAATCCCCGAGACGCAGGATGGTTCCCAGACCAGAGGTGGCACCAGTGCCAAGTCGGGCTAGTTTGATGGTGCAAAGTGGCTCCTGCAATCTGCCATCCAGAAGCGGGGCAGCTTACTTTTGTTTGCCAGGGAATCGGGCCGAGGTTTGTGTCTGGGGGCCTATGGCTGGGAGTGACCGGCTGGCTCCTGAAAAGCTACGATAGGCAGGATGGTGACCAGACCCATGGTGGCACCAGTGCCAAGTTGGGCTGGTTTGATAGTACCAAGTGGCTCCTGCAATCTGCCATCAAAAAGTTGGCAGGCGAGTTTTGTTTTCCAGGGAAAAGCGCCGTTGTTTGTGTTTGGGCGCCTGTGGCTGGGAGTGGACGGATGGCTCCTTAGAATCCACGATACGCAGGATGGTTCCCAGACCAGAGGTGGCACCAGTGCCAAGTCGGGCTAGTTTGATGGTGCAAAGTGGTTCCTGCAATCTGCCATCCAGAAGCGGGGCAGCTTACTTTTGTTTGCCAGGGAAACGGGCCGAGCTTTGTGTCTGGGGGCCTATGGCTGCGAGTGACCGGCTAGGTCCTGAAAAGCTACGATAGGCAGGATGGTGACCAGACCCATGGTGGCACCAGTGCCAAGTTGGGCTGGTTTGATAGTACCAAGTGGCTCCTGCAATCTGCCATCAAAAAGTTGGCAGGCGAGTTTTGTTTTCCAGGGAAAAGCGCCGTTGTTTGTGTTTGGGGGCCTGTGGCTGGGAGTGAACGGATGGCTAATTAGAATCCACGATACGCAGGATGGTTCCCAGACCAGAGGTGGCACCATTGCCAAGTCGGGCTAGTTTGATGGTGAAAAGTGGCTCCTGCAATCTGATATCCAGAATCGGGGCAGCTTACTTTTGTTTGCCAGGGAAACGGGCAGAGCTTTGTGTCTGGGGCCCTATGGCTGGGAGTGACCGGCTGGCTCCTGAAAAGCTACGATAGGCAGGATGGTGACCAGACCCATAGTGGCACCAGTGCCAAGTTGGGCTGATTTGATAGTACCAAGTGGCTCCTGCAATCTGCCATCAAAATGTCGGCAGGCGAGTTTTGATTTCCAGGGAAAGGCGCCGTTGTTTGTGTTTGGGCGCCTGTGGCAGGGAGTGGCCGGCTGGCTCCTTAGAATCCACGATACGCAGCATGGTTCCCAGACCCAAGGTGGCACCAGTGCCAAGTCGGGCTGGCTTGATAGTACCCAGTGGTTCCTGCAATCTGCCATCCAGAAGCGGGGCAGCTTACTTTTGTTTGCCAGGGAAACGGGCAGAGCTTTGTGTCTGGGGGCCTATGGCTGGGATTGACCGGCTGGCTCCTGAAAAGCTACAATAGGCAGGATGGTGACCAGACCCATGGTGGCATCAGTGCCAAGTCGGGCTGGTTTGATAGGACCAGGTGGCTCCTGCAATCTGCCATCCAGAAGCGGGGTAGCTTACTTTTGTTTGCCAGGGAAACGGGCCGAGGTTTGTGTCTGGGCGCCTATGGCTTGGAGTGACCGGCTAGGTCCTGAAAAGCTACGATAGGCAGGATGGTGACCAGATCCATGGTGGCACCAATGCCAAGTTGGGCTGGTTTGATAGTACCAAGTGGCTCCTGCAATCTGCCATCAAAAAGTTGGCAGGCGAGTTTTGTTTTCCAGGGAAAAGCGCCGTTGTTTGTGTTTGGGGGCATATGGCTGAGAGTGGCAGGATGGCTAATTAGAATCCACGATATGCAGGATGGTTCCCAGACCAGAGGTGGCACCAGTGCCAAGTCGGGCCAGTTTGATGGTGCAAAGTGGCTCCTGCAATCTGCCATCCAGAAGCGGTGCAGCCTACTTTTGTTTCCCAGGGAAACGGGCCGAGGTTTTTGTCTGGGGGCCTATGGCTGGGAGTGACCGGCTGGCGCCTGAAAAGCTACGATAGGCAGGATGGTGACCAGACCCATGGTGGCACCAGTGCCAAGTTGGGCTGATTTGATAGTACCAAGTGGCTCCTGCAATCTGCCATCAAAATGTTGGCAGGCGAGTTTTGTTTTCCAGGGAAAAGCGCCGTTGTTTGTGTCTGGGGGCCTGTGGCTGGGAGTGGCCGGCTGGCTCCTTAGAATCCACGATACGCAGGATGGTTCCCAGACCAGAGGTGGCACCAGTGCCAAGTCGGGCTGGTTTGATACTACCAAGTGCGTCCTGCAATCTGCCATCCAGAAGCGGGGCAGCTTACTTTTGTTTGCCAGGGAATCGGGCCGAGGTTTGTGTCTGGGGGCCTATGGCTGGGAGTGACCGGCTGGCTCCTGAAAAGCTACGATAGGCAGGATGGTGACCAGACCCATGGTGGCACCAGTGCCAAGTTGGGCTGGTTTGATAGTACCAAGTGGCTCCTGCAATCTGCCATCAAAAAGTTGGCAGGCGAGTTTTGTTTTCCAGGGAAAAGCGCCGTTGTTTGTGTTTGGGGGCCTGTGGCTGGGAGTGGACGGATGGCTAATTAGAATCCACGATACGCAGGATGGTTCCCAGACCAGAGTTGGCACCAGTGCCAAGTCGGGCTAGTTTGATGGTGCAAAGTGGCTCCTGCAATCTGATATCCAGAATCGGGGCAGCTTACTTTTGTTTGCCAGGGAAACGGGCAGAGCTTTGTGTCTGGGGCCCTATGGCTGGGAGTGACCGGCTGGCTCCTGAAAAGCTACGATAGGCAGGATGGTGACCAGACCCATAGTGGCACCAGTGCCAAGTTGGGCTGATTTGATAGTACCAAGTGGCTCCTGCAATCTGCCATCAAAATGTCGGCAGGCGAGTTTTGATTTCCAGGGAAAGGCGCCGTTGTTTGTGTTTGGGCGCCTGTGGCAGGGAGAGGCCGGCTGGCTCCTTAGAATCCACGATACGCAGCATGGTTCCCAGACCCAAGGTGGCACCAGTGCCAAGTCGGGCTGGCTTGATAGTACCCAGTGGTTCCTGCAATCTGCCATCCAGAAGCGGGGCAGCTTACTTTTGTTTGCCAGGGAAACGGGCCGAGCTTTGTGTCTGGGGGCCTATGGCTGGGATTGACCGGCTGGCTCCTGAAAAGCTACGATAGGCAGGATGGTGACCAGACCCATGGTGGCATCAGTGCCAAGTCGGGCTGGTTTGATAGTACCAAGTGGCTCCTGCAATCTGCCATCAAAAAGTTGGCAGGCGAGTTTTGTTTTCCAGGGAAAAGCGCCGTTGTTTATGTTTGGGGGCCTGTGGCTGGGAGTGGCCGGCTTGATAATTGGAATCCCCGAGACGCAGGATGGTTCCCAGACCAGAGGTGGCACCAGTGCCAAGTCGGGCTAGTTTGATGGTGCAAAGTGGCTCCTGCAATCTGCCATCCAGAAGCGGGGTAGCTTACTTTTGTTTGCCAGGGAAACGGGCCGAGGTTTGTGTCTGGGCGCCTATGGCTGGGAGTGACCGGCTGGCGCCTGAAAAGCTACGATAAGCAGGATGGTGACCAGACCCATGGTGGCACCAGTGCCAAGTTGGGCTGATTTGATAGTACCAAGTGGCTCCTGCAATCTGCCATCAAAATGTTGGCAGGCGAGTTTTGTTTTCCAGGGAAAAGCGCCGTTGTTTGTGTCTGGGGGCCTGTGGCTGGGAGTGGCCGGCTGGCTCCTTAGAATGAACGATACGCAGGATGGTTCCCAGACCTGAGGTGGCACCAGTGCCAAGTCGGGCTAGTTTGATGGTGCAAAGTGGCTCCTGCAATCTGCCATCCAGAAGCGGGGTAGCTTACTTTTGTTTGCCAGGGAAACGGGCCGAGGTTTGTGTCTGGGCGCCTATGGCTTGGAGTGACCGGCTGGCGCCTGAAAAGCTACGATAGGCAGGATGGTGACCAGACCCATGGTGGCACCAGTGCCAAGTTGGGCTGATTTGATAGTACCAAGTGGCTCCTGCAATCTGCCATCAAAAAGTTGGCAGGCGAGTTTTGTTTTCCAGGGAAAAGCGCCGTTGTTTGTGTCTGGGGGCCTGTGGCTGGGAGTGGCCGGCTGGCTCCTTAGAATCCACGATACGCAGGATGGTTCCCAGACCAGAGGTGGCACCAGTGCCAAGTCGGGCTGGTTTGATACTACCAAGTGGCTCCTGCAATCTGCCATCCAGAAGCGGGGCAGCTTACTTTTGTTTGCCAGGGAATCGGGCCGAGGTTTGTGTCTGGGGGCCTATGGCTGGGAGTGACCGGCTGGCTCCTGAAAAGCTACGATAGGCAGGATGGTGACCAGACCCATGGTGGCACCAGTGCCAAGTTGGGCTGGTTTGATAGTACCAAGTGGCTCCTGCAATCTGCCATCAAAAAGTTGGCAGGCGAGTTTTGTTTTCCAGGGAAAAGCGCCGTTGTTTGTGTTTGGGCGCCTGTGGCTGGGAGTGGACGGATGGCTCCTTAGAATCCACGATACGCAGCATGGTTCCCAGACCAGAGGTGGCACCAGTGCCAAGTCGGGCTAGTTTGATGGTGCAAAGTGGTTCCTGCAATCTGCCATCCAGAAGCGGGGCAGCTTACTTTTGTTTGCCAGGGAAACGGGCCGAGCTTTGTGTCTGGGGGCCTATGGCTGCGAGTGACCGGCTAGGTCCTGAAAAGCTACGATAGGCAGGATGGTGACCAGACCCATGGTGGCACCAGTGCCAAGTTGGGCTGGTTTGATAGTACCAAGTGGCTCCTGCAATCTGCCATCAAAAAGTTGGCAGGCGAGTTTTGTTTTCCAGGGAAAAGCGCCGTTGTTTGTGTTTGGGGGCCTGTGGCTGGGAGTGGACGGATGGCTAATTAGAATCCACGATACGCAGGATGGTTCCCAGACCAGAGGTGGCACCATTGCCAAGTCGGGCTAGTTTGATGGTGAAAAGTGGCTCCTGCAATCTGATATCCAGAATCGGGGCAGCTTACTTTTGTTTGCCAGGGAAACGGGCAGAGCTTTGTGTCTGGGGCCCTATGGCTGGGAGTGACCGGCTGGCTCCTGAAAAGCTACGATAGGCAGGATGGTGACCAGACCCATAGTGGCACCAGTGCCAAGTTGGGCTGATTTGATAGTACCAAGTGGCTCCTGCAATCTGCCATCAAAATGTCGGCAGGCGAGTTTTGATTTCCAGGGAAAGGCGCCGTTGTTTGTGTTTGGGCGCCTGTGGCAGGGAGTGGCCGGCTGGCTCCTTAGAATCCACGATACGCAGCATGGTTCCCAGACCCAAGGTGGCACCAGTGCCAAGTCGGGCTGGCTTGATAGTACCCAGTGGTTCCTGCAATCTGCCATCCAGAAGCGGGGCAGCTTACTTTTGTTTGCCAGGGAAACGGGCAGAGCTTTGTGTCTGGGGGCCTATGGCTGGGATTGACCGGCTGGCTCCTGAAAAGCTACAATAGGCAGGATGGTGACCAGACCCATGGTGGCATCAGTGCCAAGTCGGGCTGGTTTGATAGGACCAGGTGGCTCCTGCAATCTGCCATCCAGAAGCGGGGTAGCTTACTTTTGTTTGCCAGGGAAACGGGCCGAGGTTTGTGTCTGGGCGCCTATGGCTTGGAGTGACCGGCTAGGTCCTGAAAAGCTACGATAGGCAGGATGGTGACCAGATCCATGGTGGCACCAATGCCAAGTTGGGCTGGTTTGATAGTACCAAGTGGCTCCTGCAATCTGCCATCAAAAAGTTGGCAGGCGAGTTTTGTTTTCCAGGGAAAAGCGCCGTTGTTTTTGTTTGGGGGCATATGGCTGAGAGTGGCAGGATGGCTAATTAGAATCCACGATACGCAGGATGGTTCCCAGACCAGAGGTGGCACCAGTGCCAAGTCGGGCCAGTTTGATGGTGCAAAGGGGCTCCTGCAATCTGCCATCCAGAAGCAGGGCAGCTTACTTTTGTTTGCCAGGGAAACGGGCCGAGGATTTTGTCTGGGGGCCTATGGCTGGGAGTGACCGGCTGGCTCCTGAAAAGCTACGATAGGCAGGATGGTGACCAGACCCATGGTGGCACCAGTGCCAAGTTGGGCTGGTTTGATAGTACCAAGTGGCTCCTGCAATCTGCCATCAAAAAGTTGGCAGGCGAGTTTTGTTTTCCAGGGAAAAGCGCCGTTGTTTGTGTTTGGGGGCCTGTGGCAGGGAGTGGCCGGCTGGCTCCTTAGAATCCACGATACGCAGCATTGTTCCCAGACCAGAGGTGGCACCAGTGCCAAGTTGAGCTGGTTTGATAATACCTAGTGGATCCTGCAATCTGCCATCCAGAAGCGGGACAGCTTACTTTTGTTTGCCAGGGAAACCGGCCGAGCTTTGTGTCTGGGGGCCTATGGCTGGGAGTGACCGTCTAGGTCCTGAAAAGCTACGATAGGCAGGATGGTGACCAGACCCATGGTGGCACCAGTGCCAAGTTGGGCTGGTTTGATAGTACCAAGTGGCTCCTGCAATCTGCCATCAAAAAGTTGGCAGGCGAGTTTTGTTTTCCAGGGAAAAGCGCCGTTGTTTGTGTTTGGGGGCCTGTGGCTGGGAGTGGACGGATGGCTCCTTAGAATCCACGATACGCAGCATGGTTCCCAGACCAGAGGTGGCACCAGTGCCAAGTCGGGCTAGTTTGATGGTGCAAAGTGGTTCCTGCAATCTGCCATCCAGAAGCGGGGCAGCTTACTTTTGTTTGCCAGGGAAACGGGCCGAGCTTTGTGTCTGGGGGCCTATGGCTGGGAGTGACCGGCTAGGTCCTGAAAAGCTACGATAGGCAGGATGGTGACCAGACCCATGGTGGCACCAGTGCCAAGTTGGGCTGGTTTGATAGTACCAAGTGGCTCCTGCAATCTGCCATCAAAAAGTTGGCAGGCGAGTTTTGTTTTCCAGGGAAAAGCGCCGTTGTTTGTGTTTGGGGGCCTGTGGCTGGGAGTGGCCGGCTGGCTCCTTAGAATCCACGATACGCAGGATGGTTCCCAGACCAGAGGTGGCACCAGTGCCAAGTTGGGCTGGTTTGATAGTACCAAGTGGCTCCTGCAATCTGCCATCCAGAAGCTGGACAGCTTACTTTTGTTCGCCAGGGAAACGGGCCGAGGTTTGTGTCTGGGGGCCTATGGCTGGGAGTGACCGGCTGGCTCCTGAAAAGCTACGATAGGCAGGATGGTGACCAGACCCATGGTGGCACCAGTGCCAAGTTGGGCTGGTTTGATAGTACCAAGTGGCTCCTGCAATCTGCCATCAAAAAGTTGGCAGGCGAGTTTTGTTTTCCAGGGAAAAGCGCCGTTGTTTTTGTTTGGGGGCCTGTGGCTGGGAGTGGCCGGCTGGCTCCTTAGAATCCACGATACGCAGCATGGTTCCCAGACCAGAGGTGGCACCAGTGCCAAGTTGGGCTGGTTTGATAGTACCAAGTGCGTCCTGCAATCTGCCATCCAGAAGCGGGGCAGCTTACTTTTGTTTGCCAGGGAAACGGGCCGAGATTTGTGTCTGGGGGCCTATGGCTGGTAGTGACCGGCTGGCTCCTGGAAAGCTACGATAGGCAGGATGGTGACCAGACCCATGGTGGCACCAGTGCCAAGTTGAGCTGGTTTGATAGTACCAAGTGGCTCCTGCAATCTGCCATCAAAAAGTTGGCAGGCGAGTTTTGTTTTCCAGGGAAAAGCGCCGTTGTTTGTGTCTGCGGGCCTGTGGCTGGAGTGGCAGGCTGGCTCCTTAGAATCCACGATACGCAGCATGGTTCCCAGACCCAAGGTGGCACCAGTGCCAAGTTGGGCTGGTTTGATAGTACCAAGTGGTTCCTGCAATCTGCCATCAAAAAGTTGGCAGGCGAGTTTTGTTTTCCAGGGAAAAGCGCCGTTGTTTTTGTTTGGGGGCCTGTGGCTGGGAGTGGCCGGCTGGCTCCTTAGAATCCACGATACGCAGGATGGTTCCCAGACCCAAGGTGGCACCAGTGCCAAGTTGGGCTGGTTTGATAGTACCAAGTGGTTCCTGCAATCTGCCATCCAGAAGCGGGGCAGCTTACTTTTGTTTGCCAGGGAAAAGGGCCGAGGTTTTTGTCTGGGGGCCTATGGCTGGGAGTGACCGGCTGTCTCCTGAAAAGCTACGATAGGCAGGATGGTGACCAGACCCATGGTGGCACCAGTGCCAAGTTGGGCTGGTTTGATAGTACCAAGTGGCTCCTGCAATCTGCCATCAAAAAGTTGGCAGGCGAGTTTGTTATCCAGGGAAAAGCGCCGTTGTTTTTGTTTGGGGGCCTGTGGCTGGGAGTGGCCGGCTGGCTAATTAGAATCCACGATACGCAGCATGGTTCCCAGACCTGAGGTGGCACCAGTGCCAAGTTGGGCTGGTTTGATACTACCAACTGCGTCCTGCAATCTGCCATCCAGAAGCGGGGCAGCTTAATTTTGTTTGCCAGGGAAACGGGCCGAGGTTTTTGTCTGGGGGCTTATGGCAGGGAGTGACCGGCTGGCTCCTGAAAAACTACGATAGGCAGGATGGTGACCAGACCCATGGTGGCACCAGTGCCAAGTTGGGCTGGTTTGATAGTACCAAGTGGCTCCGGCAATCTGCCATCAAAAAGTTGGCAGGCGAGTTTTGTTTTCCAGGGAAAAGCGCCGTTGTTTGTGTTAGGGGGCCTGTGGCTGGGAGTGGCCGGCTGGCTAATTAGAATCCACGATACGCAGGATGGTTCCCAGACCCAAGGTGGCACCAGTGCCAAGTTGGGCTGGTTTGATAGTAGCAAGTGGTTCCTGCAATCTGCCATCCAGAAGCGGGGCAGCTTACTTTTGTTTGCCAGGGAAACGGGCCGAGCTTTGTGTCTGGGGGCCTATGGCTGGGAGTGACCGGCTGGCTCCTGAAAAGCTACGATAGGCAGGATGGTGACTAGACCCATGGTGGCACCAGTGCCAAGTCGGGCTGGTTTGATAATACTAAATAGCTCCTGCAATCTGCCATCCAGACGCGGGGCAGCGGATTTTTGCTTGCTGGAGAAAAGTTCCGTGGGTTTTTTTTGGGGGTATATGGCTGGACGTTGCCGGCTGACTCCTTAAAAACATCGATACGCAGGATGGTTCCATGACCCAAGGTGGCATCACTGCCAAGTCGGGCTGTTTTCGTAGTACCAAGTGCGTCCTGCAATTTGCCATCCAGAAGAGGGGCAGTTGAGTTTTGTTTACCAGAGAAAAGGGCCGTGGTTTGTGTTTGGGGGCCTGTGGCTGGGAGTGGCCGGCTGGCTCCTTAGAATCCACGATACGCAGGATGGTTCCCAGACCCAAGGTGGCACCAGTGCCAAGTTGGGCTGGTTTGATAGTAGCAAGTGGTTCCTGCAATCTGCCATCCAGAAGCGGGGCAGCTTACTTTTGTTTGCCAGGGAAATGGGCCGAGCTTTGTGTCTGGGGGCCAATGGCTGGGAGAGACCGGCTGGCTCCTGAAAAGCTACGATAGGCAGGATGGTGACCAGACCCATGGTGGCACCAGTGCCATGTTCGGCTGATTTCATAGTACCAAGTGGCTCCTGCAATCTGCCATCCAGAAGCGGGGCAGCTTACTTTTGTTTGCCAGGGAAACGGGCCGAGGTATTTGTCTGGGGGCCTATGGCTGGGAGTGACCGGCTGGCTCCTGAAAAGCTACGATAGGCAGGATGGTGACCAGACCCATGGTGGCACCAGTGCCAAGTTGGGCTGGTTTGATAGTACCAAGTGGCTCCTGCAATCTGCCATCAAAAAGTTGGCAGGCGAGTTTTGTTTTCCAGGGTAACGCGCCGTTGTTTTTGTTTAGAGGCCTGTGGCTGGGAGTGTCCGCCTGTCCTCTTAGAATCTACGTTACGCAGCATGGTTCCCAGAGCCAAGGTGGCACCAGTGCCAAGTTGGGCTGGTTTGATAGTAGCACGTGGTTCCTGCAATCTGCCATCCAGAAGAGGGGCAGCTTACTTTTGTTTGCCAGGGAAACAGGCCGAGGTTTTTCTCTGGGGGCCTATGGCAGGGAGTGACCGGCCGGCTCCTGAAAAGCTAAGATAGGCAGGATGCTTACCAGACCCATGATGGCACCAGTGCCAAGTTGGGCTGGTTTGATACTACCAAGTGCGTCCTGCAATCTGCCATCCAGAAGCGGGGCAGCTTACTTTTGTTTTCCATGGAAACGGGCCGAGGTTTGTGTCTGGGCGTTTATGGCTGGGAGTGACCGGCTGGCTCCTGAAAAGCTACGATAGGCAGGATGGTGACCAGACCCATGGTGGCACCAGTGCCAAGTTGGGCTGGTTTGATAGTACCAAGTGGCTCCTGCAATCTGCCATCAAAAAGTTGGCAGGCGAGTTTTGTTTTCCAGGGAAAAGCGCCGTTGTTTGTGTTTGGGCGCCTGTGGCACGGAGTGGCCGGGTGGCTGCTTAGAATCCACGATACGCAGGATGGTTCCCAGACCCAAGGTGGCACCAGTGTTAAGTCGGGCTGTTTTGACACTACCAAGTGGCTCCTGCAATCTGCCATCCAGAATCGGGGTAGCTTAATTTTGTTTGCCAGGGAAACGGTCCGAGGTTTGTGTCTGGGGGCCTATGGCTGGGAGTGACCGGCTGGCTCCTGAAATGCTACAATAGGCAGGATGGTTCCCAGACCCATAGTGGCACCAGTGCCAAGTTGGGATGATTTGATAGTACCAAGTGGCTCCTGCAATCTGCCATCAAAAAGCTGGCAGGCGAGTTTTGTTTTCCAGGGAAAAGCGCCGTTGTTTGTATTTGGGGGCCTGTGGCTGGGAGTGGCCGCCTGGCGCCTTAGAATCTACGTTACGCAGCATGGTTCCCAGACCCAAGGTGGCACCAGTGCCAAGTTGGGCTGGTTTGATAGTACCAAGTGCGTCCTGCAATCTGCCATCCAGAAGCGGGGCAGCTTACTTTTGTTTGCCAGGGAAACGGGCCGAGGTTTGTGTCTGGGGGCCTATGGCTGGGAGTGACCGGCTGGCTCCTGAAAAGCTACGATAGGCAGGATGGTGACCAGACCCATGGTGGCACCAGTGCCAAGTTGGGCTGGTTTGATAGTACCAAGTGGCTCCTGCAATCTGCCATCCAAAACTTGGCAGGCGAGTTTTGTTTCCCAGGGAAAAGCGCCGTTGTTTTTGTTTGGGGGCTGTGGCTGGGAGTGGCCGGCTGGCTAATTAGAATCCACGACAGGCAGGATGGTTCCCAGACCAGAGGTGACACCAGTGCCAAGTCGGGCTGGTTTGATGGTGAAAAGTGGCTCCTGCAATCTGCCATCCAGAAGCGGGTTAACTTACTTTTGTTTGCCAGGGTAAAGGGCCGAGGTTTTTGTCTGGGGGCCTATGGCTGGGAGTGACCGGCTGTCTCCTGAAAAGCTACGATAGGCAGGATGGTGACCAGACCCATGGTGGCACCAGTGCCAAGTTGGGCTGGTTTGATAGTACCAAGTGGCTCCTGCAAGCTGCCATCAAAATGTTGGCAGGCGAGTTTTGTTTTCCAGGGAAAAGCGCCGTAGTTTGTGTTTGGGGGCCTGTGGCTGGGAGTGGCCGGCTGGCTCCTTAGAATCCAAAATACGCAGGATGGTTCCCAGACCTGAGGTGGCACCAGTGCCAAGTTGGGCTGGTTTGATAGTAGCAAGTGGTTCCTGCAATCTGCCATCCAGAAGCGGGTTAACTTACTTTTGTTTTCCAGGGAAAAGCGCCGTTGTGTGTGTTTTTGGGCCTGTGGCTGGGAGTGGCCAGCTGGCTCCTTAGAATCCACGATACGCAGGATGGTTCCCAGACCCAAGGTGGCACCAGTGCCAAGTCGGTCTGGTTTGTTAGTACCAAGTGGTTCCTGCAATCTGCCATCCAGAAGCGGGGCAGCTGAATTTTGTTTGCCAGAGAAAAAGGCTGTTGTTTGTGTTTCGGGGCCTGTGGCTGGCAGTGGACGGCTGGCTCCTGAAAATCCATGATACGCAGCATGGTTCCCAGACCCAAGGTGGCACCAGTGCCAAGTAGGGCTGGTTTCATAGTACCCAGTGGCTCCTGCAATCTGCCATCCAGAAGAGGGGCAGTTGAGTTTTGTTTTCCAGAGAAAAGGGCCGTGGTTTGTGTTTGGGGCCTATGGCTGAGAGTGACCGGCTGGCTCCTGAAAAGCTACGATAGGCAGGATGGTGACCAGACCCATGGTGGCACCAGTGCCAAGTCGGGCTGGTTTGATAATACTAAATAGCTCCTGCAATCTGCCATCCAGACGCGGGGCAGCGGATTTTTGCTTGCTGGAGAAAAGTTCCGTGGGTTTTTTTTGGGGGTATATGGCTGGACGTTGCCGGCTGACTCCTTAAAAACATCGATACGCAGGATGGTTCCCTGACCCAAGGTGGCATCACTGCCAAGACGGGCTGTTTTCGTAGTACCAAGTGCGTCCTGCAATTTGCCATCCAGAAGAGGGGCAGTTGAGTTTTGTTTACCAGAGAAAAGGGCCGTGGTTTGTGTTTGGGGGCATATGGCTGAGAGTGGCCGGCTGGCGCCTGAAAATCCACGATAGGCAGGATGGTGACCAGACCCATGGTGGCACCAGTGCCAAGTTGGGCTGGTTTGATAGTACCAAGTGGCTCCTGCAATCTGCCATCCAGAAGCGGGGCAGCTTACTTTTGTTTGCCAGGGAAACGGGCCGAGGTATTTGTCTGGGGGCCTATGGCTGGGAGTGACCGGCTGGCTCCTTAGAATCCACGATACGCAGGATGGTTCCCAGACCCAAGGTGGCACCAGTGCCAAGTCGGTCTGGTTTGTTAGTACCAAGTGGCTCCTGCAATCTGCCATCAAAATGTCGGCAGGCGAGTTTTGATTTCCAGGGAAAGGCGCCGTTGTTTGTGTTTGGGCGCCTGTGGCAGGGAGAGGCCGGCTGGCTCCTTAGAATCTACGATACGCAGCATGGTTCCCAGACCCAAGGTGGCACCAGTGCCAAGTCGGGCTGGCTTGATAGTACCCAGTGGTTCCTGCAATCTGCCATCCAGAAGCGGGGCAGCTTACTTTTGTTTGCCAGGGAAACGGGCCGAGCTTTGTGTCTGGGGGCCTATGGCTGGGATTGACCGGCTGGCTCCTGAAAAGCTACGATAGGCAGGATGGTGACCAGACCCATGGTGGCATCAGTGCCAAGTCGGGCTGGTTTGATAGTACCAAGTGGCTCCTGCAATCTGCCATCAAAAAGTTGGCAGGCGAGTTTTGTTTTCCAGGGAAAAGCGCCGTTGTTTATGTTTGGGGGCCTGTGGCTGGGAGTGGCCGGCTTGATAATTGGAATCCCCGAGACGCAGGATGGTTCCCAGACCAGAGGTGGCACCAGTGCCAAGTCGGGCTAGTTTGATGGTGCAAAGTGGCTCCTGCAATCTGCCATCCAGAAGCGGGGCAGCTTACTTTTGTTTGCCAGGGAATCGGGCCGAGGTTTGTGTCTGGGGGCCTATGGCTGGGAGTGACCGGCTGGCTCCTGAAAAGCTACGATAGGCAGGATGGTGACCAGACCCATGGTGGCACCAGTGCCAAGTTGGGCTGGTTTGATAGTACCAAGTGGCTCCTGCAATCTGCCATCAAAAAGTTGGCAGGCGAGTTTTGTTTTCCAGGGAAAAGCGCCGTTGTTTGTGTTTGGGCGCCTGTGGCTGGGAGTGGACGGATGGCTCCTTAGAATCCACGATACGCAGGATGGTTCCCAGACCAGAGGTGGCACCAGTGCCAAGTCGGGCTAGTTTGATGGTGCAAAGTGGTTCCTGCAATCTGCCATCCAGAAGCGGGGCAGCTTACTTTTGTTTGCCAGGGAAACGGGCCGAGCTTTGTGTCTGGGGGCCTATGGCTGCGAGTGACCGGCTAGGTCCTGAAAAGCTACGATAGGCAGGATGGTGACCAGACCCATGGTGGCACCAGTGCCAAGTTGGGCTGGTTTGATAGTACCAAGTGGCTCCTGCAATCTGCCATCAAAAAGTTGGCAGGCGAGTTTTGTTTTCCAGGGAAAAGCGCCGTTGTTTGTGTTTGGGGGCCTGTGGCTGGGAGTGGACGGATGGCTAATTAGAATCCACGATACGCAGGATGGTTCCCAGACCAGAGGTGGCACCATTGCCAAGTCGGGCTAGTTTGATGGTGAAAAGTGGCTCCTGCAATCTGATATCCAGAATCGGGGCAGCTTACTTTTGTTTGCCAGGGAAACGGGCAGAGCTTTGTGTCTGGGGCCCTATGGCTGGGAGTGACCGGCTGGCTCCTGAAAAGCTACGATAGGCAGGATGGTGACCAGACCCATAGTGGCACCAGTGCCAAGTTGGGCTGATTTGATAGTACCAAGTGGCTCCTGCAATCTGCCATCAAAATGTCGGCAGGCGAGTTTTGATTTCCAGGGAAAGGCGCCGTTGTTTGTGTTTGGGCGCCTGTGGCAGGGAGTGGCCGGCTGGCTCCTTAGAATCCACGATACGCAGCATGGTTCCCAGACCCAAGGTGGCACCAGTGCCAAGTCGGGCTGGCTTGATAGTACCCAGTGGTTCCTGCAATCTGCCATCCAGAAGCGGGGCAGCTTACTTTTGTTTGCCAGGGAAACGGGCCGAGGTTTGTGTCTGGGGGCCTATGGCTGGGATTGACCGGCTGGCTCCTGAAAAGCTACAATAGGCAGGATGGTGACCAGACCCATGGTGGCATCAGTGCCAAGTCGGGCTGGTTTGATAGGACCAGGTGGCTCCTGCAATCTGCCATCCAGAAGCGGGGTAGCTTACTTTTGTTTGCCAGGGAAACGGGCCGAGGTTTGTGTCTGGGCGCCTATGGCTTGGAGTGACCGGCTAGGTCCTGAAAAGCTACGATAGGCAGGATGGTGACCAGATCCATGGTGGCACCAATGCCAAGTTGGGCTGGTTTGATAGTACCAAGTGGCTCCTGCAATCTGCCATCAAAAAGTTGGCAGGCGAGTTTTGTTTTCCAGGGAAAAGCGCCGTTGTTTTTGTTTGGGGGCATATGGCTGAGAGTGGCAGGATGGCTAATTAGAATCCACGATATGCAGGATGGTTCCCAGACCAGAGGTGGCACCAGTGCCAAGTCGGGCTGGTTTGATGGTGCAAAGTGGCTCCTGCAATCTGCCATCCAGAAGCGGTGCAGCCTACTTTTGTTTCCCAGGGAAACGGGCCGAGGTTTTTGTCTGGGGGCCTATGGCTGGGAGTGACCGGCTGGCGCCTGAAAAGCTACGATAGGCAGGATGGTGACCAGACCCATGGTGGCACCAGTGCCAAGTTGGGCTGATTTGATAGTACCAAGTGGCTCCTGCAATCTGCCATCAAAATGTTGGCAGGCGAGTTTTGTTTTCCAGGGAAAAGCGCCGTTGTTTGTGTCTGGGGGCCTGTGGCTGGGAGTGGCCGGCTGGCTCCTTAGAATCCACGATACGCAGGATGGTTCCCAGACCAGAGGTGGCACCAGTGCCAAGTCGGGCTGGTTTGATACTACCAAGTGCGTCCTGCAATCTGCCATCCAGAAGCGGGGCAGCTTACTTTTGTTTGCCAGGGAATCGGGCCGAGGTTTGTGTCTGGGGGCCTATGGCTGGGAGTGACCGGCTGGCTCCTGAAAAGCTACGATAGGCAGGATGGTGACCAGACCCATGGTGGCACCAGTGCCAAGTTGGGCTGGTTTGATAGTACCAAGTGGCTCCTGCAATCTGCCATCAAAAAGTTGGCAGGCGAGTTTTGTTTTCCAGGGAAAAGCGCCGTTGTTTGTGTTTGGGGGCCTGTGGCTGGGAGTGGACGGATGGCTAATTAGAATCCACGATACGCAGGATGGTTCCCAGACCAGAGTTGGCACCAGTGCCAAGTCGGGCTAGTTTGATGGTGCAAAGTGGCTCCTGCAATCTGATATCCAGAATCGGGGCAGCTTACTTTTGTTTGCCAGGGAAACGGGCAGAGCTTTGTGTCTGGGGCCCTATGGCTGGGAGTGACCGGCTGGCTCCTGAAAAGCTACGATAGGCAGGATGGTGACCAGACCCATAGTGGCACCAGTGCCAAGTTGGGCTGATTTGATAGTACCAAGTGGCTCCTGCAATCTGCCATCAAAATGTCGGCAGGCGAGTTTTGATTTCCAGGGAAAGGCGCCGTTGTTTGTGTTTGGGCGCCTGTGGCAGGGAGAGGCCGGCTGGCTCCTTAGAATCCACGATACGCAGCATGGTTCCCAGACCCAAGGTGGCACCAGTGCCAAGTCGGGCTGGCTTGATAGTACCCAGTGGTTCCTGCAATCTGCCATCCAGAAGCGGGGCAGCTTACTTTTGTTTGCCAGGGAAACGGGCCGAGCTTTGTGTCTGGGGGCCTATGGCTGGGATTGACCGGCTGGCTCCTGAAAAGCTACGATAGGCAGGATGGTGACCAGACCCATGGTGGCATCAGTGCCAAGTCGGGCTGGTTTGATAGTACCAAGTGGCTCCTGCAATCTGCCATCAAAAAGTTGGCAGGCGAGTTTTGTTTTCCAGGGAAAAGCGCCGTTGTTTATGTTTGGGGGCCTGTGGCTGGGAGTGGCCGGCTTGATAATTGGAATCCCCGAGACGCAGGATGGTTCCCAGACCAGAGGTGGCACCAGTGCCAAGTCGGGCTAGTTTGATGGTGCAAAGTGGCTCCTGCAATCTGCCATCCAGAAGCGGGGTAGCTTACTTTTGTTTGCCAGGGAAACGGGCCGAGGTTTGTGTCTGGGCGCCTATGGCTTGGAGTGACCGGCTGGCGCCTGAAAAGCTACGATAAGCAGGATGGTGACCAGACCCATGGTGGCACCAGTGCCAAGTTGGGCTGATTTGATAGTACCAAGTGGCTCCTGCAATCTGCCATCAAAATGTTGGCAGGCGAGTTTTGTTTTCCAGGGAAAAGCGCCGTTGTTTGTGTCTGGGGGCCTGTGGCTGGGAGTGGCCGGCTGGCTCCTTAGAATGAACGATACGCAGGATGGTTCCCAGACCTGAGGTGGCACCAGTGCCAAGTCGGGCTAGTTTGATGGTGCAAAGTGGCTCCTGCAATCTGCCATCCAGAAGCGGGGTAGCTTACTTTTGTTTGCCAGGGAAACGGGCCGAGGTTTGTGTCTGGGCGCCTATGGCTTGGAGTGACCGGCTGGCGCCTGAAAAGCTACGATAGGCAGGATGGTGACCAGACCCATGGTG